>NC_136972.1:19090706-19180706 GCF_032717465.1 Coenobita brevimanus
GTATCAGAAATCTGTAGTAAAGACATAGAGTAACACAAAAGGTTAGGAAAATATGAGAAAAGCAAGACAAGACCTCTAAAGGTGACTTTCCAGAGTGTAAACACTGTGGAGGAGATACTAAAAAATGCAAAGAATCTTATGGAAAAAGAGAGTTCAAAAATGTATGGATAAAAAGATGCCTAACACAAGAGGAACTGGAATTACTGAAAGAGAAAAGGGAGGAAGCAAAAACAAAAAATGAGGGAAGATCAGAAGAGGAGAAGAAATTTTTTTTTTTTTACAAAGTAATAGGATTGCAGGTACGAAAGTGGTACACAAACAGGATGGAATAAAAAGGAGGAAGGTAGTAGAACCATGTCATGACAAGTATATAAACAAGATGATAAAGTTGATGTACTCAAATGTGGATGGAATGGTATCTAAATTACTAGAGATGAATGATTATGTCAGAGAAAATGAACCACAAATAATATGCCTAACTGAAACAAAATTAACACCAAGGATATCCAATGACATACTAAACTTAGAGGAATACAATATATGGAGAAGAGACAGAAATTTAAAAAAGGAGGAGGAATTATAATATTAACTAAGAAAAATCTAAAAGTCAATGAAATAAAACTAGATATACCATCACAAGTAGAACTGATTGCAGTAGAGATCAACACATCTGAAGGTAAAGTAATTGTAGCCAATTTGTACATGCCACCCAGATCAAACACATGGGAAAGAGACGAATATGAGAACCTGGCTGGAGAGTACAATTCAGAGTTTAAGATCATTACTACATAAAATGGAAGAGAAATCGGAAAGAATTATACTAACTGGGGACTTCAGTACAAATATAAATTGGAATACTCTAGATATAAATAGCCAAGAAAGCTGTTGGGACCAAAAGCTCCTGGATCTCGTACAAGAGTTTTTCTTAACGCAACATGTGAGGGAAACCACCAGAAAAAGAGGACTTGATGTACCTTCAGTGCTAGATCTAATATTTACTAGGCAAGAAAATGATATTGACAGTTTAATATATCACCCTCCACTCGGCAAAAGCGATCATGCAGTACTAAATTATAACTTCAGGATAGCATATGACATAGTTAACAGCAATGAAAGTTTCAAAAAGAGCCTAAACTATAAAAAGGAAATTATCAAGACCTAAAGAAGTATTTCTTAGAAGTTGATTGGGAAAATGAGCTTAGAGGACAAGATTTAAATGCTGTATATAAAAAATTCTGTGAATTTTATGAAATAGGAGTCCAGAAGTACATCCCACAGCACAAAGAAGCAGATAAGAAAATACAGAAATGGTTCAATACAGAATGTAAAAAATCAAAAGAAAGAAGAGATTTGTTGTGGAATAGATACAGAAGACACAATAGTGAAAGGGCGTATAATAATTACAAACAGGCAAGAAACGATTATACAAGAATAAGGAGGGAAGCCCAAAAACAGTTTGAGGAGGATATAATAAATAAAAGTAGTGATCAACCAAAGCTGTTTTACAGCTACATCAGAAGCAAAACCAAAGTAAAAGATATAATACAATCCATTACGGACGAGGGAATCACTTATACACAAGAGAAAGATATTTGTGAAGCACTAAATAAGAATTTCCAATTAGTTTTACAGAAGAAAAAAATTTTGAGAGGGACTATGTGGAACATGCATGTCCACACATACTACCAGATATACAAATAGCAGAAAAAGTAATACAGGAGGAGTTAAGTAGATTAGACAGAGGAAAAGCAAGTGGTCCTGATGAAATTTCATGTTGGGTATTACGAGAATGTGCAAAGGAGTTAAGTAAACCATTATTTTTAATTTTCAAGAAATCCTTGAGTCAAGGTAAACTACCTGATATTTGGAAAAAAGCAAATATTGTCCCCTTATTCAAGAAAGGAAATAGACAAAATCCACTCAACTACCGACCAGTATCACTGACCAGTGTTGTAAGCAAGGTATTAGAAAAGCTTATAAGAAAAGCTTGGGTAAATCATCTAGAAGAACACAGTATGATAACAGAAAGACAGTTTGGTTTCAGAAAAGGAAAATCATGTGTTACTAATCTGTTGAGCTACTATGACAGAGTAACAAACACAATACAGGAAAGGGAAGGATGGGTGGACAGTATCTATTTAGATTTCAAGAAAGCATTTGACACAGTACCACACCAAAGACTTTTATGGAAACTGTACCATCAAGGAGGAATTCGAGGCAAACTGTTTTGTTGGATGCAAGATTTTCTCATAAAAAGAGAAATGAGAACAGTACTAAGAGGAAACTACTCATCATGGAAAGAAGTGACTAGTGGAGTACCACAGGGTTCAGTGCTGGCACCAATCATGTTTTTAGTGTATATAAATGATATAAACAGTAACACTGGAAATGAGAGCTATCTGAATATGTTTGCAGATGGTGCAAAAATACAAAGGAGAATTACTAACACAGACTCTTGTAAAGAGCTACAAGAAGAATTAAATAAACTTCATGAATGGAGTAGTACAGGGCAAATGGAATTCAATGTGGACAAGTGTCATGTAATCAAGTTTGGTAAAAGTGGAAAAAGACCTGATTGGGATTATAAGTTAGGAAATAAAACCCTATACACATCAGAAAGAGAGAAGGACCTAGGTGTGATTATCAATAACAGACTATCTCCGGCTGACCACATCAGAGAGAAGGTACAGAACATGTATACACTGCTTGCAAATATGAGAATAGCATTAACGTACATTAATGAAGACAAGCTAAGAAGGATAATAACATCATTCAATAGACCAACCCTGGAATATGCATCAGTAGTCTGGAGTCCTCATCTCAAAAAGCATATAGACAAGATTGAAAAAGTTCAAAGGGCCACTACAAGATGGATACCAAACTTAAGGGACCTAAGCTATGAAGAAAGACTAAATAAACTGAATGAATCTACCAAACTTTACAGGAGAGAAGGAAAAGAGGTGACATGATAATGCTATATAAATGCATATCAGGGAAGGAGAAAATAGACATAAATGATTACTTAACATATGGGGATGCATCAGCAAGAGTACACTGCAAAAACTGCATAAGAAGAGAGGTGATAAAGACGTAAGGAAATTCAGTTTCCCAAACAGCAATTGATCAATGGAATGCACTACCGAATGAAATACTGTGCCAAAACAATTCACAAATTTAAGGATATGTACGATAAATATGGTTTAAGACACGGGGCAGTACGAGCTTGACTCATTCCTGTAAAGATACAATTAGGTAAGAACACACACACACACACACACACACACACACACACACACACACACACACACACACACATGCGGCAATGCAAGCAGAAATAATGAACAAACGTTTCCAGTCAGTTTTCATTAAAGAAAAGGAGCTTGTGGAAGGGGAGGGAGTGATTAGAAATGTTCCGGTGATGAAAGATATAAAAGTGGAGGTACAGGAAGTGTATAAATTACTGGAAACTCAAGATGTAAGGAAAGCGCCAGGACTTGATGGAATTTCCAATTGGGTACTGAAGGAATGCAGAGAACAACTGGCGGATAAAATTCACAGCTTAATTGTATGCTCACTGGAAGAGGGGAAAGTGCCAAAAGAATGGAAGAGGGCAAATGTGGTACCAATTTACAAGGGAGGAAACAGGGAAGAACCCCTGAATTATAGACCAGTGTCTCTAACCAGCATGGTCGCAAAATTGTGTGAGAGAATCCTGAAAGACAGATGGATAAAATATCTGGAAGAGATGAATATATAGGACTACATAATAGATAGATAGATAAATAGATAGATAGAGAGACAGATAGAAGCAGGAAGTCAAATGATGAGGAAGGTGTTGTGTTTGCGAGAAGCGAGCAGCGCTAAACGCTTACACGGGGAAAGCTGACGACAGCGGCCAGTAAGGAGATGATTCAGTTAGCTGTCAGCAGTCCTCTCGTGAGAAAGATCTAGTCCACCCACGAGGAACACATACATGACACACCCCTGCTATACCAGAATTTAGGAAAGAGGCTCAGACTAGATTAGCCACCGAACAGGCTAGACAGAAGGAGACAAGCGACCCTAGAGAGAGGTCGAGACGGAGATGAACTTGAGAACAGAGAGAGAGAGAGATAGCGAGACAGGAGGTAGCTACCCAGGACTTATACTATTATACCTGTTTAATATTTCCAAGACAAATAAAAATAGTCCCATACTATTCTTTACCTCTCCCGTCACTACATGACATCTGGTGAAACTACTACAAGATATAAAAGCCGCTCGACCACAAGTCTAAAATATACTTCTCTACAATTAACTACAAAGTCTTTATGACATTTGGTAGCAGCGAACGTATACGAACCTCGTCTACGAATCAACATTAAATTCCTACAAAATATCAAGATTGACAACAACCAACAATATCAGCTCCTGCCCCCTCCGTCTCCCAGATCATTACGCTGATGCAGAGGTCAAGAGATCACTCGACGCCTTGCAAGTAGCTTAACGACAAACCAGCAAATCTGCTGGACATCGTCTCCGAATTAAAAGCAAATTTCTACAAAAGCAACCGAGACTACAAGGTTAACCTCAGATCTACAATCAACTACAGCCATCTACAATCAACTACAATTAACAACTCTACGTCGTCTATATAATCTTCTACAACACCTACAAGTAGCGGCAGTCTTCATCCCACAACGAATAAATCACTAGAGAAAAGGACAGAGAAAACTTCCACATAGAATAAAGGGAACAAACAAACGAAGAGTGAGACACGATTTACAACTCATCTTACTCACTCGTCTTCACTCAAGTTACTCATCGCTTCTCATTCACTCTCCACAGCTACCAGTGTGGGAAGCCGTCGTCTCCATGTGCTGAGATGACATCACAACTCGAGTCTGCCATGCCTAGCAACGTGTGACGGACACCAGGCACTTCTCACCCACTACTCATTACTCATTATTCACATGGCTCCTACTCATATTCACTTATTTTCACAGTTAAGTTGGAAATTCGACGTTCTATGTTGAGGTTTGCCTGGGACAGCCGTTAACCACTACAAATACCAGGCCATGGAGTTTCCTGAGTAATATCGTCCATCAACACACCACTAGAATTATCAAGAGATCTTCAATCAAACCTGTATTTTCTTCCGAGATCGACTTTTGTATCGACACACCTCTACGATCTGTATCAAGTGGGTAAAATTATACTTGCTCATTTCTTCTCAGTGCGCAAATTAGCTATATTCAACTTATTTAATCATCTAGTTTGCTAGGACATAAATAAACAAGAGGCGTATTTCATAACATCATATCTTAATGACAGGAATATTTTCGCCACCACCCACGTTAATACCAGATGACACACAAATTGCCACAACATCAGACTCACAATTAAGAGACAGCCCACCCATTGTACAACCCACACCACACGTTATAGATAAGGAAACAAATACGGGAGTTTCGGATGATGAGTGGGAAACCCCTTCAGATGTTGAGAGTATCGACTTGCAGCTGCCTTAAATACGTATGCCAATATACTTAACAGGGTTCACCGGTCCGGTCATACATATTCTACCATTCCCTCACATAACGATAAACTCGTACAAGTTGAATTAACAGGGCAATCATTAAAGATGAATCAAGAAACAAATACTGCTGATCTAAAAACCACACCTCACGTTTTTGTGTATCACGAGGATAAGACTGCCCCAAAATTCTCTGGCACAGACAAGGATCGCATTGATGTCATTTCATTAATCAGTCAGTGCGAACAAATGTTCATCAAGCGCCACATACTAGATGAACAAGAGAAAATTGCTATTTTTTCATCTTGCATAAGCCAGGAAAGATGTCCAGCAAGCAATTTATTGCGCTCCGATAAGCTACATCGTGCTAGGACATATGATGAATTTAAAACTGAATTTCTGAAGAAATTTTCTGGAGGTATGAACTTCTTGCCAGGTATAATTCCAGAATTACATAAAATTGTAGATCTTGTAAGGGAGCACACTACAAACCATGTGCTCAGTGAAATAACTGCTGATGTCTCCACAATCAAGAGAACCCTATTAGCTACTCTGGAGAATTCTAAGTGGATAACAGATGATGGAAAGATGTCCCCAGACCTCGTCGTGGACATCATTGGTTATGTAGCTGCCTTGTGTAAATTACCTGATAGAACCCTTAAGATCGCCAAAACAATCGCGTACATCCCTGGAATGTGCTTACTAGACTTAATGAACGAGGTAGAGATGCAGTGCAGTAAAGCAGAGTGTAGGTCGACACACATGCACATTCTGGTAGAATCAGGGTACCTGAGACAGTATCAGCTGTGAAAACATCAACACCGACCCCAAACAGAGAACAAAATCGATCGCGACCTGAAATGAGGCAGTCCAAACAGACAAAGACGCCTAGACCTCGTTCCCACACGCCTTCCTACAGGCAGTTTCATAAGTTTTCGCGCAGCCCGAGCAGGTCTCGCGCTATAAACAACACTTTTTATGGGAAATCACCTCGTAGGTCACAGTCAAGGGATAGGTCCATTCTGTGTCATTACTGTGCAAAACCAGGACACACAAGGTATGAATGCTTTATCAAGGCAAAAGAGGATAATCAAAAGACACAAGGGTTTGGTCCTTACTGTAGGCATCATAGATACCAAGGGCACTGGACTAGTGATTGCAAAACAGTAGAAAAAATTGTGTCTATGTTCAAATCGGGGAAGACCAAGTCATGACAAAAAACGAACAAACATAAAAAAGAACAAGGTTAAACTTCACATAGGAGGCATGTTGGGAAATGAGTGTATCTTGATACCAGCTGTATGTGAGGATCAAAACGTTTCCTTATTTTTAGATACAGGCTCTCCAGTGAACTTAATAACACATGAAGAACTAAATAGAATTCTTAAAAATAAAAAAGAAAGTAACTTTTCTGGATGAAGCTGATTTAGAATTAAAC
Organism: Coenobita brevimanus; assembly: GCF_032717465.1. Taxonomy (NCBI): domain Eukaryota; kingdom Metazoa; phylum Arthropoda; class Malacostraca; order Decapoda; family Coenobitidae; genus Coenobita; species Coenobita brevimanus. The sequence continues at coordinate 19,097,660 of NC_136972.1, forward strand.
ACAGTAGATGGTCAAGAGATTACAGTAAAAGGTATGATAAGATTAAATCTCAGTTTCACAGAAACTACAAGACCATTCTCTGCATTGTTCTATATCGTTGAAAACTTAGCAATTAAAGCTCATATGTTACTGGGCTTAAGATCCATGAGAACTGAGAACATAACTATACTCCCACAAATGAATGGAATAGACTTTGATAATGAATTTATAGAGGAAATACTTTCAGAGCCCTCACCGATTGGTAGAAGAGAGCCAAAAGAATTAGTAATATTAAAGGCTTTAACAAACATACACAAACAGATGAGTGTATAGATCCACTTACACCAGCAACCCCATCCTCCAGAATTAGTGACTCAGATAACAGTACTGATTTATCAATTTTTCCAGCCCATCTCACTAATGATTTGGTTATACCACCTAATTCATACATGAAGGTTACCATAAAGAGCAAATTACGGAATAGTACTGTTCTTGTCTTAGAAGAATTATGTAAAGTAAAAGGATTGTCATTAGAAAACGCATTATGTCATACGAACGACGAAGGGCTAACTCAGATATTCATTATTAATCACATGAATGGGGAAGTTCAGTTGAAGAAGGGAACTTGCATAGTTAATATTGAAAAATGTTTAGCCCCTGTGAAGGAAATAAATATTGGTGGAGTAACAAGTGAGATAAAATCTACGGATAGAGAAAGAATAAAAGAGAATTTAATTCACTCAGGTGAATTTGACGAAGAAAATGATTTGTTAACCCTGCTGGAAACACACAGGGACACCGTAGCCTTGCCCGGAGAACGATTAGGGTGTACTAACTTGATTAATCACATGATTAATGTGCACCCAGAAACACCACCAATTTTCGTACCAGCTTATCGCATACCACATTCCCAACGTACACTTGCAAATCAGTATGTCGATGAAATGTTAAAGCTTGGAATTATTGAGCCTTCAGTTTCTCCGTGGAACGCTCCCCTTTTCTTTGTGCCCAAGAGAAATGGAGAAATGCGTGCGGTAGTAGATTACCGTAAACTAAATAATCACACCATCCCAGACAGATTTCCCATGCCATTGCTAAGTGATGTTCTACAGAATATTGGTCCTGAGAATAATATATTCTCGACCATCGATCTCCTAAACGGATACTATCAGATTCCGGTATCTCAGGAGTCACGTAAATACACTGCCTTTTCAACAAACAGAGGCCATTATCAATATACAAGAATGCCAATGGGACTGAGGACAGCCCCTGGTACGTTCCAGCGTCTTATGAATTACGTATTGTCCGGAATTTTAGGACAAGGAATATTTGTTTATCTTGACGATATTATTATCGCAACGAAGAATATTAAGGATCATCTCAGGAAATTAGACTTACTCTTACAAAAGCTTAGTGATGCTGGATTAAAAATTAAACTTTCTAAATGCAAATTTTGCTTTAAGGAAATAAATTTCTTAGGCCACAAATTAAGCTCTGATGGTATTCACACCACTGATGACAAAATACAGGCAGTGAGAGATTTTCCTGAACCCACTACGACTGACGAAGTTAGACAATTTTTTAGGTCTGGCTGGGTACTATAGGTCCTTCGTACCACAGTTCTCTCATATAGCCTTCCCTCTATTCCAACTACTCAAAAAAGATGCTGTATTCCAATGGGAAGAAGAACAAAAAAGGGCATTTAACAATCTAAAAATTAAACTAACGAATGCACCTTGTTTAGCATATCCAGATTACACGAAATCATTTCTTATTTGTACAGACGCATCAGTTAAAGGATTAGGGCTGTACTGATGCAGGAAGATAAAAGAGGAAAGAATCAACCAATTGCATTTGCCAGCAGACAAACAAGAGGTGCAGAAAAAAATTATAGCACTACAGACTTAGAGGCACTTGCAGTGATTTTTGCATTACAAAAGTTTCGAGATTTGGTATATGGTTACGAAATCCACTTATTCACCGACCATAAACCACTGGTGGGTATGTTTAAAGAAAAACTCCTTTCTGGGAGGAGAGCAAGATGGAAATGTACAGTTGAAAACTACAGTGTACAAATACATTATATACAAGGTAAAATGAATATAGTAGCTGACGCATTATCTAGGAACCCGAACACAATTCAGGTTGCGGCGTTAGATCTCAAAGGAAATATCCCAAACCACGAGGATATCGCAAAGGCACAAAAGACTTGACCCAGTATGGTCAAAAGTAATATACAAGTTAGAAAGTGGAGATGACATACAATTACCCAAACTGCATGTCCCACTTGAACAATTCACAATGGTCAATAATACATTATACAAAATTAACTCTAAACAACCAAAACGCCAAAGAAATACTAACCAGTTGGTAGTACCTAATGACATGATACCCCAAGTATTACGAATGATACACGACAGCCCACATGCAGGACACCCTGGAAAGGATAAGACATTCAACCAAGCCCAGCTATTATATTACTGGCCTTTCATTACGAAGAGATATACACAATCATATAGACAGATGCGAATCATGTCACGAAACACAAAGGATACCCAATCACACCTGCACCGATGGGTAATTACCCAGTACCACATCAACCATGGGACGTTGTCGCTGTTGATTTACTCAAGTTGCCATTATCATACAATAATAACCTATACTTATTCGTAGCAACGGATCATTTTTCCCGTTATGTCATTTTAGCTCCAATTAAAGATAAGACAGCAGAGACAGTAGCAAAGGCAATAACAGATAATGTAATATGTCGCTTTACTACCCCAAAGGTATTAATAAGTGATAATGGAGGAGAATTTAATTCTGAGATCTTACAAGAAATATGTAAACAATACAACATTAAAAAGGTTAACGTTTTGGCCTATCACCCAGCATCGAATGGGTTGGTAGAGAGACAAAATAAATAGGTATTAGATGTGCTACGACACATTCTCAGTGAAAATTATGCGAGCTGGGATGATTGGATTCCCAGAGTAGAGGCCTCCATTAATGGGTCTATAAATAAATCCATTGGTGACACACCACATTTCATTATATATGGCACGGATAAAAAATTACCATATGAGCTCCTAGAAGGTGACAGCATGCCTATATACAATTACGATGATTACTCTAAACTCCGTTTACGTGAATTCCAGGACATACACAAAAGAGTACAAAAACAATTAACGATGTCCAAGGAAGAAATGTCGGAGGCATTTAACAAAAAGGCAAAAGATTCACCTATCAGCTTAGGAGACATTGTTTACGGAGTCATTCATACGAGAGACAATAAATTATCCCCTAAATTTGAGGGCCCATACAGAGTAATTAACATAAAGGCAAACAAAGTTTTAATTAAGTCACTTTCAAGCGGCGAGGAAAAACAAGTTCATATTGACCATTTAAAACGAGTTTCAAGGGAATTATCACATAATTATTCAGCCTCGGATACAACCGAACAGGTGAACGTACCTCAAGAAACCAAGCAAGAACACAACAATGATTACAAAAAGAAATTAAGGTCATATACCAAACAATCGAACATAGGTGCAACTATTCCAATGAAATCTACAGTACATCATTTACGAGAATTAAATATCGATTTAAACTCCTTCTATAAATGAAATAACAGCCAACCGTAACGCACATCATCACTATCATCGACCACAGCTTTATAGGAAATTAATAGATTTTTTTTTTCGGTAGGTTACGATGAAGGGACTTATGCTATGGATTCTCCTATACATAGTAAGAGTATATGCGCACCTAGACCCCAAGCATATAGTACGACAAGGATGCCTCATAGCTCCAACGGCCACGACTACAATCGTCAAGGATGTCATGAGTACTGAAATAAGTCTAGATTACTTGTATGACTTACCTACTTATATAGAAAGACTTGCGACGCCGATGCGAACTCTGGACTTCAAGATAGGGAATTATGTTTCACAATCACATATCACCAAGGAAGTGGATGAAATGGTGAAGTTAGCGAAATGGAAACTAGAACAGGCGAAGTCAACTATGCTCGTCATGATCCAAGATCTCCCATCTTCTGGAACAGAGGTGCTGAGCGACAGGAACAACATCACACGTACTCGCCAAAAAGCGCGGTTTGTTCGATCTGGGCGGCGCAATTCTTGGGAACATCTTTGGATTGGCTACAGAGGATGACCTTAAAGAAATAAACAAAAAATTTAATAAGATAGCTCAGGTACTAACATACCAAGATAAATTCATCACAGGACAGAACTTGGCAATGAAAACAATTGTGAAAAATCTGAAACAAGCAGAAAACGTAGCTCTCGAGAGTATAGATAAAATAAATAACTTGGAGGGTAACGTTACCCTTTTCCAGCACTTCTCCATCATCACAGAACATATTGACACGATTCTACTACAATTAGAGAACACTAGAGATCATTTCAGGGCACTTATGCAAGGAATTTCGAATGCTGGTGATGGCAAGATCACAAATGACTTACTCCCAGTTCATGAGCTACGTCAGATAGTTAGTCAAGGCATACATAAACATAAATTGAAGCCATTGTTCCGCAGTAGGAATTTATGCAATATTACCCGTACTTGGAAGCAACACTAACACCCACATCAGTGATAGTTCATGTACCATTCATCACGGAAGACCTGTTCACAGTATACCAAATACACCCCTTCCCCTATAGAAACAACAACACTTTAGTCATCATCAACATCAACACAGACACCGAACTCATCATGGTCTCCAAGAGACGAGACACTGTCACTTTCGCAAGTGAGTCAACGATTGAGCGAAAGTGCCGCACATCCTTACATGCTGTTCATCTTTGTCCTGCGTACATTTTCACGTTTCAGCCTACTGATACGGTCCCTTGTGAAATGGCTATCATCAGCAATAACAATATTCATCATCATTGCAACTTCACTTTTTGCTCCAGATAAACTTGTACACCATCAACGCATTGGACACTCGCAGTTTTTTTATTTCCCTCATAACACATCCAGTTTACATAGTCTGTCCAGATATACCACCATCTCATACATCAGCCTCAGGATTATACATAGCACCAGACTACTGTGCGGTATTTACACCATCCATGTCTACTTTTTCCACCATCAATCACTACGCCATCCTCAATCATACACACAAACATTTCCACCCACTGCCTGATATGGACTTAAACATGAGCACAAGTATTAAGCTGACTTCACCTAAGTTTGAAACTATGCAGCTGATCAATGAAACAATGAAGCCCTGGGAAGATTTGAGTTTGAGTATGTTCAACCCATATTATGTGTATAGCCAAGCACCTTCTGTCTTCATAATTATCTGCATTGTGGTTGCAGTAATGCTGTTGGCCATGCACAGAATGCATGCAAGAATTGCTAATTTGGAGTCATTGTTTAGTGGGGGGAGAGTTAACATCACAGTTAACCACCCTGAATGAAGTGTATATATTTTGTATATAGTATTAATTATATATATAAAAAAAAAATAATAATAATAATAATAATAATAATAATAACACAAAGAAGAATGACCCATATATGGCAGACCAGTACCATTATCTTTAAATGAAATATTAGTAACTCTTACAATAATCTTAATTTTAAACTATTTTTATTCTTGCATGTATGCATTTCACTATAATAACCCAAGTACATACTGTATTACAGTTAAATAATTTACTTTAATGCATTTATTCCAATATGTATTCAACTTATTTTAAAATGTAATATTACTGAATAATCACTATTTACTATGAATAATATATGTATACAATATTCATACAATTATGTTACTTTACAATATTATGTATTTCACTTAATTAGCTTATAAGTTCATTATAATGTGTATGTAGTATGTATTAATATATTATAACTATTAAATGTCGATGGTACGTCATTTTCGCGCGGCCGAGCAAATATAGGACTACATAATAGATAGATAGATAAATAGATAGATAGAGAGACAGATAGAAGCAGGAAGTCAAATGATGAGAAGGTGTTGTGTTTTGCGAGAAGCTTAGCAGCGCTAAACGCTTACACGGGGGAAAGCTGACGACAGCGGCCAGTAAGGAGATGATTCAGTTAGCTGTCAGCAGTCCTCTCGTGAGAAAGATCTAGTCCACCCACGAGGAACACATGTGACACACCCCTGCTATACCAGAATTTAGGAAAGAGAGCTCAGACCTAGATTAGCCACCGAACAGGCTAGACAGAAGGAGACAAGCGACCCTAGAGAGAGGTCGAGACGGAGATTAGCTTGAGAACAGAGAGAGAGAGAGAGATAGCGAGACAGGGAGGTAGCTACCCAGGACTTATACTATTATACCTGTTTAATATTTCCAAGACAAATAAAAATAGTCCCATACTATTCTTTACCTCTCCCGTCACTACATGACATCTGGTGGGGAAACTACTACAAGATATAAAAGCCGCTCGACCACAAGTCTAAAATATACTTCTCTACAATTAACTACAAAGTCTTTATGACACATGAAGGCAGCATACACTTTCCTTCCCTTCTCTAGATACTTCTCCACTAAACATCTTAGAACAAATATCTGATCTACACACCGTTTCCCTTCCTAAATCCCCCTTGTTCTTCTCCAACTAGCTCTTCTGTCATATGCCTAACCCTATCACTGAGTATTCTACCATATATTTTACCAGTCACACTAAGTAGGCAAATACCCCTACAGTTACCACATACTTCTCTCTCCCCTTTTCCTTTGTATAAAGGAACAATTATACCTGATTTCCAGTCCTCTGGAACCCTTCCCTCTTCCCAAGCCAATCTACACAACTTCCATATCCACTCCACAACAATCTCACTCCCATACCTAAGCATTTCACCACACACTTCATCAATTCCTGGGTCCTTTCCCAACTTAATCTTCATCGCTTCCACTACTTCTGCCCTACACTGCTTGCAAATATGAGAATAGCATTCACATACATAAATGAAGACATGCTAAGAAGGATAATAACATCATTCATTAGACCAACCCTGGAATATGCATCAGTAGTCTGGAGTCCTCATCTCAAAAAGCACATAGACAAGATTGAAAAAGTTCAAAGGGCCGCTACAAGATGGATACCAAGCTTAAGGGACCTAAGCTATGAAGAAAGACTAAATAAACTGAATCTACCAACACTACAGGAGGGAAGGAAAAGAGGTGATATGATAATGCTATATAAGTGCATATCAGGGAAGGAGAAAATAGACATAAATGATTACTTAACATATGGAGAAGCATCAGCAAGAGGACACTGCAAAAAACTGCATAAGAAGAGAGGTGATAAAGACGTAAGGAAATTCAGTTTCCCAAACAGAGGAATTGATCAATGGAATGCACTACCGAATGAAATAGTGTGTGCCAAAAAATTCACAAACTTACGAATATGTACGATAAATATGGTTTAAGACACGGGACAGTACGAGCTTGACTCATTCCTGTAAAGATACAATTAGGTAAGAACAATTAGGTAAGAACACAAACGCACGCGCTCACGCGCGCGCGTCTCTAATCTTCAGCGAAATGTGGAAATATATAAAAAATGTGTCATATAATTATATACCCAGTCTCCCCTATCTCCCTTCTCTGAAAGTGCACCTAAAATGCCCGCCGCCGGACCTCCCACCTCACAACCCCCCACCCCACCACCGGGCCGCTACCACACCACCACCCCAGGAGGACACAACGGTGGGGCTAGTGACCCAGGTCAAGAGGGTCACCGGGACACTACTGTCCTGAGCCCCTGTTCCCCGCAACTGCCCCAACACCAGGTGACCGGAGAAAGTCAACTACCTTGCGGGCGGGACAACCATCATCAGAATTGGGGTGGGACTGAACCAGATTCAGTCCCAGGTAACACCGTATTTACGGCTATTGTTACACCCTTTAGGGCAGGAGGCCCAAGGGCAGGAGGCACAAGGTTACGGCCTAAAAGAGTGTACCTGGGTAGAGAGACCCAAGGCTATGGCCTTAGTACACCCCGGAGAGAGAGTTGCCCCAGTATATCCCTCTCCTGCTGTTCTATCCTATGGGAGCAACACCGCGCCGATGGTCCCTATACGTGGCGGGGAAGGAGCGGCCCTGTACGCCCTTCAGTTGCTTCTCGTTGGGAAGATCAGCTCCCGGCTATGGCCAAAGTACGTACCAGGGTAGAGAGCCCCTGGTATCGTACGTGCAGCTTTTCCCTACTACGGGAGCAACACCACACCGACGGTCCTTATACGTGGAGGGGAAGGAGCGGCCCTGTATGCCCTTCAGTTGCTCCTTGTAAGGCGGGTAGGCGTACGGCCCCGGCCAAAGCATGTACCAGGGTAGAGAATCCCCTAAAGATAGCCTCAGTACGTACCGGAGAGAGTGTGGCCTCTGTGCCCCCTACTCCTGCTTTTCCTATCCTATGGGAGCAACACGGCACCGATGGCCCCTATACGTGGCGGGGAAGGAGCGGCCCTGTACGCCCTTCAGTTGCTCCTTGTACGATGGGTAGGCTCACCGCAACAGCCAAAGTACGTACCAGGGTAAGGCGACACAAGGCTCCAGCCTCAGGACGTACCGGAGAGGACAAGGGCTACGTGAGTCCTTCTCCTGCCTCATCCCTCTGTGGGAGCCCTCCGTCACCACCCGGGAATGTTGCCCCGGAGGTGTCGCTAGAGTGGTGGCAAGGCCCGATATCGGACCTACCTCCTACGCCTGGGAGATCCTTGTTCCTGTCCAAGACCCGACGGAAAAGTTGCCACAGCCCAGCCTTGTCGGCGCCTCTCCCCACAGGCGCCTGGAGTCCCAGGACCCCCAGTCCAGACCCACAGGCTCCCGACACGGGCATCCCAGGCTCCCTCACCACACAGAGCCTGAGACGACAGGCCTGATTCCTCCAGCTGTTCGGCCCCAGTCCCGAGGGCCACCTCTCAGGTCGAGGCCCCCAGACAGGAGGGCCTCCCTGCACCCCACCGATGAGGCTCCGACTCGAGGGCCACCTCTCAGGTCGAGGCCCCCAGACAGGAGGGCCTCCCTGCATCTCACCAACGAGTGTGACCTGGGCAGTGACTCCCCTGCGGGTGATACATTGCCCTCTGCAGGCCGGGTCCCCCGAGGGTTCTCCCCTCACGCCCCTGTTATGGAGTGAACATTACCCAGGAGATACAGGTAAATAGTGACGCCCCTTGTGCCGAGAACAAACCAGGGGAAATAACAGTGAGCAGTGACCGGGTGAAGAGCAGTGTAAAACCAGTGACAGTTACTATTAGTCCAAAAGAACTCAGTGCCCAGCAGGACAGAGAATGAACATTAACGTAATTATATGAGTCCCCCAGTAAAAGAACTTTCTGTGACTGAATAGAGAATAGGGTGTGCGGGTAAATCAAAAGCCTGTGTGGAAGTGTCGCCGCGACTAAGTGAGTGTGTCAAGTGTCGCGATCCGCACCCTTGTCTTATTTATAGTAGTATTTCCCCCATGGACTTCCAATCTTGCTTATTCCCTTTGTTGTTGACGCAGTGTATATCCTGCCTAAAAGTGACATACGGATAATAACATATATAATTCAGGACATCAATGTATGTGTATAGTATTGTGTACTAAGTGTGACTGTATCTTGTGGTGTTGAAGGTTAACTCTGTGTCCCTGTCCCCTGTATCTCAAATATCACTCTGTGTTTTATTGTAACGGTTAGAATTAAGGCAATAGATGTGTTAAAGTATACTGCCTGGTTTTTATATCCTGTTCCTTTGTGGGTGCTTTACTTCCGGTCCGGAAAGAGGACCCTGCTTCAGTCGCTAGTGTTTTTAGGACGAGAAGTCGACCTAAAAACACCAGCATAACACTGGTGGCAAGCGGTGGTTCTGGATCCGAGTAAAAGCACGGAGGAACGATAAAAGGAAACTTGCACAATGGCAGCCAAACCTCACATTCAATTGCCGAAATTCAACCCGGATCAATGTAACATTGATGAGTACTTGGATATGGTTAAACCCCTCTTAGACATACGGTTCGACTCGGACAAAGAAAAGATTGCTGTCATATTACCTAACCTGGGTAAAATAATCGCCACTGTCACTCCGAAAATCGTCCCGAGACTAAAATGGGATCAATTCAAACAAATTGTGAAACAGGCAGTGACGCCATCTCTGAGCACAGTCGTAGCCTTATCGCAACTAGACGCCCTCACATACGACGGAAGCCTCGATGACACCTTCATCCAGGCTAGGCGAGTCGTCACCGCTGCGTAACCGGGCACAGACGCAAAAACCCGGGAACAACTCATATTCCACAAACTCCTCAGGACCCTCCCCGGTTTCATTAAAGACCACTTCATAATACATGAACTGATGGGAGACCTGGATAAAGAAATCAACCTAATAAGGCGCCTTCTAGCCGGCCACTCCTCCCCCAAACGCATCGGCGACATCAAGCAATTCCTGACAGATCTCATCCCTGTAAATCCGTGGGAATTTTCTTCTTGCTGCCCTGAGTGCCAAATCCATGACATTCGTGAACAGCTAAAAGCTGCCCAGCACATCAAAACAACACAAGAGCGCCTACAAGCCTCCCCACCATACGTCAATTGCCCCAAGCCTCAAAGCAGGAAAGCAAGATGAGGAAGGCACAGAAGGCGCCCCCCCACTGCCCCCGCATCCCACCGTAATGACGGGGGCCACCTCACATCTCCCCCAGTCTACGACAGGGGGAAACGTCATCTTTCCTTTTCCTCTCCTCTCACTATCTCTTCTATTTTGCCCTCCCCTGTTCCTACCCCTATTCCTAACCTTCCCACTTCACACACCATTTTCTCCACTACTACCGCCTCCCTTCTTCCTATTTCTCCCCAACACAAAGCCTGCCTCCCCCTTCACAGGCCTCCTGGAACCCTTACCTCATCTTCCCCTAACCTACTTCCCAAAACCGCTTCCTCCTGTCTACTGCCTTCCACCTACCACCCCGCACCACCCACCACCATCACTTCCCCACCACTCATTTTCCCCGCCAACACAGCCAACTCATTCGCCTTCCCTATCACACCATCCTCCTCCTCACTCTCACCTGCCTCTCTTTCCTCGCTGACCACACCTACCCCACCCTCAACCTCACCATACCCACAAACCCCTTCCCCCACTTCACCCTTACCTGACCCACCACCACCTTTCTCCGATTCTGATCCTTCACCAACCTCAACTCCGCCTGCATCTCCTCCGTCTACCCCACCTCCTCCAACCCACCACTCTCAATCACCGCCTTCTACACACACCACCAACACCGCACCACACCACTCATCACCAACTCCCACCTTCACCACCGCGGAAACAACCACCACCACCGTACCACCACAACTACCACCACACCCCACCCGCACCCCACCGTGCACCGCCCCACGCAACACATCACCCACCAACTCCCCACGTGCACCAACCCCACCTACCACCAACTTCATCCACTCATCCACTCCTGGCCACCCATTACCCACCGACCATGCCCACTACACAAGACACCCCACACCACCACCAACAACTGCCCACAACCATGACAAGAAGCCCATGCCGCCATGTGCCCAACCACCATCACCGTCTACGCCCACCCTCACCAACACAACCACCAGATCACGACGCCTCTTCTGCCCACCATCTAGATACACCTCCACACCTCCATCTCCTCCCCATCCTGCTCCCCATTCCCCAGCACATGCCACCCACACCCCAAACACCACCCCCATTACCCTTCCCCTTCATCAGGGATCGTGGAAACTTACCACTCCACAACCAGAGATGAAAATTGAGAGGGTGCTATGGCTCCCCCGCGACTGCCCACCTGTCAGGATTCAGGAGACACACCACCTTCTCCGCCTCCTACGCCGGACCGACCACCCATCCTCCCTCCGGCTCACTCTCAACCCCCACCAGGAGCCTAACACCTTCACCTACCACTGGGTCAGCCTCCTACAACACCTCACCCCGGCCCACCAGACATCCACCTCCACGACATACCACCTCCAGTCATGGGGTCGTGACTTTTCCACCATGAAGGATGGTAAAATGCCTGCCACCGGACCTCCCACCTCACCACCCCCCACCCCACCACCGGGCTGCTACCACACCACCACCCCAGGAGGACACAACGGTGGGGCTAGTGACCCAGGTCAAGAGGGTCACCAGGACACTACTGTCCTGAGCCCCTGTTCCCCACAACTGCCCCAACACCAGGTGACCGGAGAAAGTCAACTACCTTGCGGGCGGGACAACCATCGTCAGAATTGGGGTGGGACTGAACCAGATTCAGTCCCAGGTAACACCGTATTTACGGCTATTGTTACACCCTTTAGGGCAGGAGGCCCAAAGCTACGGCCTAAAAGAGTGTACCAGGGTAGAGAGACCCAAGGCTACGGCCTAAAAGAGTGTACCAGGGTAGAGAGACCCAAGGCTACGGCCTAAAAGAGTGTACCAGGGCAGAGAGACCCAAGGCTACGGCCTTAATACACCCCGGAGAGAGAGTTGCCCCAGTGCATCCCTCTCCTGCTGTTCTATCCTACGGGAGCAACACTGCACCAACGGTCCCTATACGTGGCGGGGAAGGAGCGGCCCTGTACGCCCTTCAGTTGCTTCTCGTTGGGAAGATCAGCTCCCGGCTACAGCCAAAGTACGTACCAGGGTAGAGAGCCCCTGGTATCGTACGTGCAGCTTTTCCCTACTGAGGGAGCAACACCGCGCCGACAGTCCCTATACGTGGAGGGGAAGGAGCGGCCCTGTACGCCCTTCAGTTGCTCCTTGTAAGGCGGGTAGGCGTACGGCCCCGGCCAAAGCATGTACCAGGGTAGAGAATCCCCTGAAGATAGCCTCAGTACGTACCGGAGAGAGCGTGGCCTCTGTGCCCTCTACTGCTTTTCCCATCATACGGGAGCAACACCGCGCCGATGGTCCCTATACGTGGCGGGGAAGGAGCGGCCCTGTACGCCCTTCAGTTGCTCCTTGTACAACGGGTAGGCTCACGGCCACAGCCAAAGTACTTACCAGGGTAAGGGGACCCAAGTCTCCGGCCTCAGGACGTACCGGAGAGGACAAGGGCTACGTGAGTCCTTCTCCTGCCTCTTCCCCCCGTGGGAGCCCTTCGTCACCACCCGGGAATGTTGCCCCGGAGGTGTCGTTAGAGTGGTGGCAAGGCCCGATATCGGACCTACTTCCTACGCCTGGGAGATCCTTGTTCCTGTCCAAGACCCGACGGAGAAGTTGCCGCAGCCCAGCCCTGTCGGCGCCTCTCCCCACAAGTGCCCACAGTCCCAGGACCCCCAGGCCAGACCCACAGGCTCCCGACAAGGGCATCCCAGGCTCCCTCACCACACGGAGCCTGAGACGACAGGCCCGATTCCTCCACCTGTTCAGCCCCTTTCCCGAGGGCCACCTCTCAGGTCGAGGCTCCCAGACAGGAGGGCCTCCCTGCACCCCACCGATGAGGCTCCGACTCGAGGGCCACCTCTCAGGTCGAGGCCCCCAGACAGGAGGGCCTCCCTGCATCTCACTGACGAGTGTGACCCGGGCAGTGACTCCCCTGCGGATGATACATTGCCCTCTGCAGGCCTGGTCCCCTAGGGTTCTCTCCTCACGCCCCTGTTATGGAGTGAACATTACCCAGGAGATACAGGTAAACAGTGACGCCCCTTGTGCTGAAAACAAACCAGGAGAAATAACAGTGAACAGTGACCGAGTGAAGACCAGTGTAAAACCAGTGACAGTTACTATTAGTCCAAAAGAACTCAGTGCCCCGCAGGACAGAGAATGAACATTAACGTAATTATATGAGTCCCCCAGTAAAAGAATTTTCTGTGACTGAATAGAGAATAGGGTGCGCTGGTAAATCAAAAGCCTGTGTGTAAGTGTCACCACGACTAAGTGACTGTGTCAAGTGTCGCGAACCGCACCCTGTCTTATTTATAGTAGTATTTCCCCCACGGACTTCCAATCTTGCTTATTCCCTTTGTTGTCGACTCAGTGTATATCCTGCCTAAAAGTGACATACGGATAATAACATATATAATTCAGGACATCAATGTATGTGTATAGTATTGTGTACTAAGTGTGACTGTATCTTGTGGTGTTGAAGGTTAACTCTGTGTCCCTGTCCCCTGTATCTCAAATATCACTCTGTGTTTTATTGTAACGGTTAGAATTAAGGCAATAGATGTGTTAAGGTATACTGCCTGGTTTTTATGTCCTGTTCCTTTGTGGGTGCTTTACTTCCGGTCCAGAAAGAGGACCCCGCTTCAGTCGCTAGTGTTTTTAGGACGAGAAGTCGACCTAAAAACACCAGCATAACAGCACCTAGGTTCTTAAAATCTCGTGCCAATTCAAGTCCCTCCCCATTCACCAGATTACCAAACAATTAGTTGTCTGCCCTCTAATCAACCATCACAGTACATAGCTGCTTGTACAGAGTACCAACCAGTGTTTGCATCACTGAATTCTTTCACAGTTGTTTGTACTTGATGGTACCTGATATGTTTTCCTGGACTGCCTGGGGGACTCTGGCAACCATTGAGCCTGTGTTGTGTCAGCCCAGTCTAAAGGAAGTTGTGGTGCCTCCAACCGTACACCTTCATTACTAAGTTATCCACTGATGGGGCTAAAATCTAAAGAGTGATAAGTGAGTAAACTCTGGATATCAATAAAACTCAGAAAAAAGATATAATGTGAATTAAAAATAAAACAATATGTTGACATGACTGGTAATCTGACGTAATAGGCAAAAGTAATTTTAGATCTTTCACATGAATTAGTACCACTTTTAAACAGTCACCGTGTGTTATTTGTGGCACTGAGGTAATTATTGTGATTCTTACACCATCCTGGTGGTTATATTATGACTGCAGTGAATACTGTTTGACTAACCACTTTTTGCTCAATAAGCTGAAAATTTTAAGCGTACCCTCACACCCGTGAAAATATTGTTACAAGGAATGAAACTGTATTATCTTTTTAACGTGATATATTTGACAATTTTAGAAGGAAAAGTGAATATTAAATGAGGGAAGCTTATCATCCAAATTCATTCCTGGAGTTCATTTTGCACAAATCTCCCTGTATTTTATTGTTTTTTAATGCTTATGTCCCACGATAAAACATATTTAGTTAACACTAAACAAGACCTCTTAGTCTTAAGTGTGTTTGAGAGAGTCATTAATAGCTTTTATCAGAACTTAGAAATAAGCAAGTTTCTGTGATTAATACATTATCCTATGTAACTTGACACAAAGCCATGAAAATACATTTACTTATGTATCTAATTATTACATTCAGAAAAATAGCAAAGAAGGGAACAATGACACCATATCCAGGAAGGTGACCATCAAAACACAACATAATTTGCAGATTACTGTCCCAAGATTTTACAACTATGTGTTTGACTAAAATCACAGTTCATATTACTCTCCACAGTTGAACATAATGTTGTCGTGTACAGTGGGTATGTACAGCTCAGAAGATGTTGATACTGGGAGGGTGCTGTTCCCAGCAGTAAATCCAATACAGCTCACAGAGAGGTGACAATGTAGCGGTGCTGTTCTCAGCAGTAAATCGAATACAGCTCAGAGGGAGGTGACAGCGTAGCGGTGCTGTTCTCAGCAGTAAATCCAATACAGCTCAGAGGAAGGTGGCAATGTGAGAGTGCTGGTCTCAGCAGTAAATCCAATCTTGGTGGTTCTTGGGACGGCATTGTACGGGACAAGGCTTGTCTGTGTAGGGAAACCTTATCTTCTTTCGATAACTGCACCATGCACATCCATCCAACCGGAAAAAGAAACATTATTTAAGAAAGAATTATGCATACAATTACATATTTTTTGAAGGACAAGGGAAGTATAAGAAATAATAAGTTATATAATAATTTAAATAATTATACCTATCTATCTATCTATTGCCAGACGCCTCAATCCCGTTTTGGGTGGCCACAAACAAATCGCCTCCAAGTCGCCCTGTCCCCCGCCATTTCACTGCCTTGCTCCCAACTCACACCCCCCTCTCTCATATACCTCTCCACCCCATCTTTCCATCTCATCCTCGGCCTCCCCCTCCCTCTTCCCCCCTCCACCTCACTCACATACACTCTCTTCGTCAGTCTTTCACCCTCCATCCTCTCCACATGGCCAAACCACCTCAGTGTGTTCCTCATAACGCTTCCTATCACATCCACATCCACACCACAACGCTCCTTTATATCCTCATTCGTCAGCCTGTCTCTCCATGTGACTCCACAGGCTCCTCTTAAATAAATCATTTCCACTGCTCTCACTCTTGATTTGTGTCCTTCCAACAACGTCCAAGCTTCACTTCCATACGTTAGAGTTGGTATCACAATACTGTCATGTAGTAACTTTTTCACTTCCATGCTCACTTCCCTGTTTCTTATCACTGCTTTCAAAGAACCAGCAACCTTTCTTCCCTGCTGTACCTTTTAAAGCACTTCACCCTCCAAACCTCCATCCTTACTCATCACACTACCCAAGTACTTAAACGTACTCACATTTTCCAATTCCTCACCATCCAACCTCGCTGTACATTCACTGACTTCACCTCTCTCAAAGACCATCACTTTACTCTTCCCTACATTCACCTTTAGATTCCGTTTCTTACACACTCTCCCAAACTCATCCACCAAGCCTTGCAGCTCCTCTTCGTCTTCACTCAACAACAGAGTATCATCTGCAAACAACAGTATAGGGAGTTTCCAAACACTATCCTCTTTCACCAGGGCCACTCTAACATCCACTACCCTACCTTGTACCTCTTTTATTACCCCATCCATGTACAGATTGAACAACCATGGAGACATGACACATCCCTGTTTCAACCCAACCTTCACTTAGTTCATCATCCACACGCACTGCAGCCTTAGCACCTTCGTACATACTCTTCACAGCATTCATCAACTTCCCATCTACTCCATATATTCTTAACACTTTCCACAATCCTTGTCTATCCACCCTGTCATATGCTTTCTCCAAATCCATGAAAGCCGCATACAACTTCTTACCCTTCTCTAGAAACTTTTCCACTAAAAGTCTAAGAATGAATATCTGATCTACACAACCTCTTCCCTTCCTAAAGCCTCCCTGTTCTTCTCCAACTAATTTCTGTTTTCTCTAACTCTGTCAATAAGTATCCTACCATACATTTTTCCTATTATACTAAGAAGACAAATGCCCCTATGATTACCACACACTTTATTTTCCCCTTTTCCTTTGTACAAGGGAATAATTATACCTGACTTCCAGTCCTCCAGGACTTTACCTTCCTCCCAGGGCAATCTGCACATCTTCCACATCCATTCTACTACTATCTCTCCCCCATGCTTCAGCATTTCACCACACACTCCATCAATTCCTGGGGCTTTCCCCGATTTAACTTTCTTCATTGCTTCCATAACTTCTATCCTACTGATTTCTTCCTGTGTTCTCACCTCCCTCCTTCTCCCAGCCATTCCCCAGCCACTTATACTCACATTACTTCGATCCTCTATGTTCAATAATTCCTTAAAGTGTTCTCTCCATCTGCTCACTTTTTCTCCCTTCTCCACTAGTAATCTACCATTTTTATCTTTCACTCCCCTGCTAACTTCACTTCCACCCTGTCTTACTCTTTTCACCTCTTTCCATAACATTTTCTTACAGTCCCTTCACTTTACACTCAAATTCCTTCCAAATTACTCATCCACTCTCTTCTTACTCTCTCTTCACCTCTCTCTTTCTTTCTACATATAATTCTCTCTTCCGCCTTTCAACTTCTTGCACGCCCCTATTTCTCATCCATTCATTGTATGCTTTGTTCTTTTGTGCCACAGTCTGTTTCACCTCTTCAGTCCACCAAGCTGTTCCTTGCACCCCCCTCAGTCTTCTCTTCCTTCCACACACCACATCACATGCTGCACATATTTCTTCTGTAAATATCCTACACACACCTTCCACGTCTCCCATCTGCTCCAATTCATATTTGCCCAATCGTTCCTCCACTTCTCTCTTATACTCTGCCTTTTTCTCATCCTCTTGTAACCTTTCCACTCTCCTTACAACTACTCCTTCTTCTCGTCTTTCCTTTCTTCTATTCCTCCATCATACTTGAATCCTAATTCTGGCCACCACCAAGTAGTGGTCAGAAAGCCCACTCCCACAACCTCTATAAGCTCTTGCATCCATTACACATCTTCGCATCCTTTCATCCACACACACATAATCAATCATTGCCTTCCTTTCATTCAGTTCACACCCACCCTTCTCATCACTCGCCATGTATACCTGTGGATCATTTTATGCCTGAAGAGGGTATTGGCTATCACTAACCCCCTCCCAGCACAAATGTTCACTAACGCACTCCCATTCTCATCTATCTCAGCAGGCACACCCCACTCACCAACTATTCCATCCACCTTCACATTCCCAACTTTACCATTCATATCACTGATCAAAAACACTCTCTCATTCCTTCCAAACTTTTCCATGCACACTTCTACATTTGTCCAGAACTCTTCTCTCACTCTTCTAGCACGATCTTGCATTGGCGCATACACACACACAATCGCCCACATTTGTATTCCAACTTTCAACTTTACCCACACAATCCTTGACCCAACTGATCCATACTGTCTTATGCTCTTCTTCCATCTTTTACTCACAACTATACATACTCCTTCCTTTGCCCTCTCATTCTCACCTACTCCTGCACATATACCCCATCCATACTCCCATTCTCTCACACTTTCTTCTCTCCATTTTGTTTCAGTTATTCCATATACATCCACTTTCGCACCCTCAAGCACCTGGACAATCTCTCTCTTTTTCACCTCATCATTCGTTTCCCTTACATTCCACGTTCCGATAACCATTTCCTTTGTCCGGTCCTTGGTCATCATCATTTGGTCAGTCCTTGTCCGAGGCTTATTGTTTTTTTTTTTTTAGTTAGTTGTTTTCCGGGGAGGGGCACTAACCCTCCGCCAACCCTTTTAGTCGCCTTTTACGACAAGCAGGGATACTGGGGGAGTATTCTTGAAACCCCCCCCTACCCCCAGGGGGGAGTGACCTCCCCAGGATCCGAACCCGGAATCTTCTTATTATACCTGATATTAATATTATTTTAATCACCAAAGTGGAAAGTTAATTGTGATTTCTTTAATTACATATAGCTCACTATACTTACAGCTCTGAAATCACATGGAAATCCAAGAGGCAACTTTTGTAAACTGTATCTGCTTTGCTCTTACATACCATGTACCCGAGAGAGTTCGGGCAGAGATTATAATCTGTTATCTCTACTTTTTTTTTTTTCTCATGAAACTATGGTTCAATTAATCACAGGCATATGTCGTTTATAGTATGAAATCTAAGCAGTACATTAGTATGAAATAAAAAAAAATGTAGCTGTCACTGTTTGGTTCATTTAAGTCTGAAGCTCCTTCCCTCGTTCTGCTGGCATAGGGATGTGACAGTCATGCTTAGCGCTGCCATGACAAGTAGGTCGTAAGTGGTAGAGACCATCATCCACTCACTTGATGTAGTACTGCATAATTCTTCCTTCACCTTTATTTTTATTTTCCTTTGCCTCTCCTCCTCTCTTCCGATTCCTTCCATTCTTCCTGTAAATTTTATTACTCTTCTTTCCACTTTAGATGGCTCTACACTGAGTGACAAACCTAACCAGGAAACCATTTACAACGCTGGATGGTACGCATGTAGCCAAAATACTGGGTAATATGGAGCCAACTATGGTATCCCTGTTAACTGGGTTGGGAAAGCAAATGCTGTGTCCATCGAATAACCCAACCTCGACACTCTTCCCCGCGCCTCGCTATGGCGAGGCATTGTTTGCTGCAAGGGTACACTGTTTCACCGCACGGGAGGGCTCAGCAAGGGCGATTGTGTGCCTGCGGTTGATGAGTCTGCTCGGCCAGACAGACCGGGGTTCCTCAACAGCAATAGTCATGGCAAGCAGGCTTGTTCTGTGCAGGCTTGTTCTTCGCCATCGTTTCCTCCCATATTCATGTTCACAGTACTAGAACAGCCAAACTGTTTATTGCTGTAGCATTTGGGCATCTTGGCTTAGACAGGGGAAAAAATGCCTATGAGTACCCTATAAAGGTATCTTAATCTGAAGGCATTAATAAATATTAGCAAATATTTTGAACATAAGAGTCTTTGTGAATGTCCCAGATCCCTAGGAAACATAGCCTGTCGTCCAGTTTAACAGAGAGAAGATTGCTGGAGTAACTCTGAGGGATCCAGTCTGGACCAGTTCTCAGCTGGCTACAATGACAGACTCTACTGGCTAAAACGAGTGACTCACAGACATGCGTTAGTGGGCTTCAGTATGCCACTAGCAGAGTCCGCAAAACGTAAAGAGGAAAGAGCCGTCCCACGAGTTCACCCAATCCAATTGAATGACTGGAATTTTCATAATGATAATGGTTATATTTATAAAGTCCATCGATTTTCATTGTGTGTGTGTGTGTGTGTGTGTGTGTGTGTGTGTGTGTGTGTGTGTGTGTGTGTGTGTGTGTGTTCTTACCTACTTGTTCTTACCTAATTGTATCTTTACAAGAATGAGTCAAGCTCGTACTGTCCCGTGTCTTAAACCATATTTATCGTACATATCCTTAAATTTGTGATTTGTTTTGGCACACACTATTTCATTCGGTAGTGCATTCCATTGATCAATTGCTCTGTTTGGGAAACTGAATTTCCTTACGTCTTTATCACCTCTCTTCTTATGCAGTTTTTTGCAGTGTCCTCTTGCTGATGCTTCTCCATATATTAAGTAACCATTTATGTCTATTTTCTCCTTCCCTGATATCCACTTATATAGCATTATCATGTCACCTCTTTTCCTTCTCTCCTGTAGTGTTGGTAGATTCAGTTTATTTAGTCTTTCTTCGTAGCTTAGGTCCCTTAAGCTTGGTATCCATCTTGTAGCGGCCCTTTGAACTTTTTCAATCTTGTCTATGTGCTTTTTGAGATGAGGACTCCAGACTACTGATGCATATTCCAGGGTTGGTCTAATGAATGATGTTATTATCCTTCTTAGCATGTCTTCATTTATGTATGTGAATGCTATTCTCATATTTGCAAGCAGTGTATACATGTTCCGTACCTTCTCGCTGATGTGGTCAGCCGGAGATAGTCTGTTATTGATAATCACACCTATGTCTTTCTCTCTTTCTGATGTGTATAGGGTTTTATTTCCTAATTTATAATCCCAATCAGGTCTTTTTCCACTTTTACCAAGCTTGATTACATGACACTTGTCCACATTGAATTCCATTTGCCATGTACTACTTCATTCATGAAGTTTATTTAATTCTTCTTGTAGCTCTTTACAAGAGTCTGTGTTAGTAATTCTCCTTTGTATTTTTGCATCATCTGCAAACATATTCAGATAGCTCTCATTTCCAGTGTTACTGTTTATATCATTTATCTACATTAAAAACATGATTGGTGCCAGCACTGAACCCTGTGGTACTACACTAGTCACTTCTTTCCATGATGAGTAGTTTCCTCTTAGTACTGTTCTCATTTCTCTTTTTATGAGAGTCTTGCATCCAACAAAACAGTTTGCCTCGAATTCCTCCTTGATGGTACAGTTTCCATAAAAGTCTTTGGTGTGGTACTGTGTCAAAAGCTTTCTTGAAATCTAAATAGATACTGTCCACCCATCCTTCCCTTTCCTGTATTATGTTTGTTACTCTGTCATAGTAGCTCAACAGATTAGTAACACATGATTTTCCTTTTCTGAAACCAAACTGTCTTTCTGTTATCATACTGTGTTCTTCTAGATGATTTACCCAAGCTTTTCTTACAAGCTTTTCAAATACCTTGCTTACAACATTGGTCAGTGACACTGGTCGGTAGTTGAGTGAATTTTGTCTATTTCCTTTCTTGAATAAGGGGACAATATTTGCTTTTTTCCAAATATCAGGTAGTTTACCTTGACTCAAGGATATCTTGAAAATTAAAAATAATGGTTTACTTAACTCCTTTGCACATTCTCGTAGTACCCAACATGGAATTTCATCAGGACCACTTGCTTTTCCTCTGTCTAATCTACTTAACTCCTCTTGTATTACTTTTTCTACTATTTGTATATCAGGTAGTATGTGTGGACATGCATGTTCCACATAGTCCCTCTCAAAATTTTTTTCTTCTGTAAAAACTAATTGGAAATTCTTATTTAGTGCTTCACAAATATCTTTCTCTTGTGTATAAGTGATTCCCTCGTCCGTAATGGATTGTATTATATCTTTTACTTTGGTTTTGCTTCTGATATAGCTGTAAAACAGCTTTGGTTGATCACTTTTATTTATTATATCCTCCTCAAACTGTTTTTGGGCTTCCCTCCTTATTCTTGTATAATCATTTCTTGCCTGTTTGTAATTATTATACGCCCTTTCACTATTATGTCTTCTGTATCTATTCGACAACAAATCTCTTCTATCTTTTGATTTTTTACATTCTGTATTGAACCATTTCTGTATTTTCTTATCTGCTTCTTTGTGCTGTGGGATGTACTTCTGGACTCCTATTTCATAAAATTCACAGAATTTTTTATATACAGCATTTAAATCTTGTCCTCTAAGCTCATTTTCCCACTCAACTTCTAAGAAATACTTCTTTAGGTCTTGATAATTTCCCTTTTTATAGTTTAGGCTTATTTTTGTAACTGTCATTGCTGTTAACTATGTCATATGCTATCCTGAAGTTATAATTTAGTACTGCATGATCGCTTTTGCCGAGTGGAGGGTGATATATTAAACTGTCAATATCATTTTCTTGCCTAGTAAATATTAGATCTAGCACTGAAGGTACATCAAGTCCTCTTTTTCTGGTGGTTTCCCTCACATGTTGCGTTAGGAAGAACTCTTGTACGAGATCCAGGAGCTTTTGGTCCCAACAGTTTTCTTGGCTAATTATATCTAGAGTATTCCAATTTATATTTGTATTAAAATCCCCAGTTAGTATAATTCTTTCTGATTTCTCTTCCATTTTATGTAGTAATGATCTTAAACTCTGAATTGTACTCTCTGCCAGGTCCTCATATTCATCTCTTTCCCATGTGTTTGATCTGGGTGGCATGTACAAATTGGCTACAATTACTTTACCTTCAGATGTGTTGATCTCTACTGCAATTAGTTCTACTTGTGATGGTATATCTAGTTTTATTTCATTGAGTTTTAGATTTTTCTTACTTAATATTATAATTCCTCCTCCTTTTTTTAAATTTCTGTCTCTTCTCCATATATTGTATTCCTCTAAGTTTAGTATGTCATTGGATATCCTTGGTGCTAATTTTGTTTCAGTTAGGCATATTATTTGTGGTTCATTTTCTCTGACATAATCATTCATCTCTAGTAATTTAGATACCATTCCATCCACATTTGAGTACATCAACTTTATCATCTTGTTTATAAACTTGTCATGACATGGTTCTACTACCTTCCTCCTTTTTATTCCCTCCTGTTTGTGTACCACTTTCGTACCTGGAATCCTATTACTTTGTAAAAAAAATTTCTTCTCCTCTTCTGATCTTCCCTCATTTTTTGTTTTTGCTTCCTCCTTTTACTCTTTCAGTAATTCCAGTTTCTCTTGTGTTAGGCATATTTTTATCCATACATTTTTGAACTCCTCTTTTTCCATGAGATTCTTTGCATTTTTTAGTAGCTCCTCCACAGTATTTACACTCTGGAAAGTCACCTTTAGAGGTCTTGTCTTGCTTTTCTCATATTTCCCTAACCTTTTGTGTTCCTCTATGTCTATACTACAGATTTCCTCTGATACTTCTTTCAGTAAGCTCATTACATTTGCCATCTCCTTTTTGTCTCTTGTGATCTTGTTTTTTACTTCTTCCTCTTCTATACCAGTGATTACTATAGATTTGTTTATATCTACTGAATCTCTGACTAACTTTGGATTGTTTTGGATTATTCTTTTCACTTCCTTTTTTATGCTTTTTTCTTCCACCCTTGTTTCTAAGTCTTTCTTGACTTTCACCATTTCAGCATACGTGGTTTCCACATCATTTTTGTAGCTTTGCACAGCTTCATTCACCTGTGTTATCTTCTCCTCAATATCACTGCTCTGGTCTATAAGACTGTTTACCTGCCTAATTGTCTCTGTGTCATTTTTGAACTCTTCCATAACACTCTCGTGATTGAGTACTGTACTTGCCATTTCACTCATTTTCTTCCTAAATGTACTGAATTCCACTGTTAGTTCACTGATGGTTGTGTCTTTCTTATTGGCCTCCCTTCCTAGTTTTTCTATTTCTTCCTTTTGCAAGTGCATCTGCTTCTTTATTTCATCAATTTCATTTTTGAAAGCCATTTCTAGTTTGTTTACACGTTCGACCAGTCTATTGTGAGTCTCCACTTCAAACAGTTCTTGGTAGAAATCATCATTTTGCTTTTTTACCTTTATCCCTTTTCTTTTCCAAATTTGCTTTACTAAAGTATGTATCCATTTTGCAATACTAAAAGTGCAGAGTATGTACTTACAATCCCCGTGTTGTTGTAGTCTAAACAAACCTCAGCTGACTCAGCGTATTCTTTCGTCTTGGTTCTCTTTCCTGTTTGAACAAGTCTGGTTTAAACTTATTTTTTTTTCTTTTAATAATGAAAAATCATTTAGTCTAACTTGGTACAGAGCTTGACTCATACAAAGATACTAATTTAGGTAATGCCACTGGCCGTGTTGGTTCGGTACGGAGCGCCTATGTCGCACGTCCGCCTCAATTGAATCCCTGTGTGCGTGTGTGTGTGTGTGTGTGGTTTTTGGCAAAGTAGTAAAATTCTGTTTTCTTAGGTTCAGTAGTTTTCCTGGATGTCACACACCTTCACCTGTCAGTGTTTTAATATGAACACCCATCATCCAAAATGAATACAATAAATGCTAAGTCGATGTCTTTGAGGACTGCAGCTACAGTACTTGCGATGTTATTTTTATGACATGTTTGTGGGACATGTGGATGATTAGTAAAGCCTGTTTTAATGAAAATCAGATTTACAAAATGTTCCTTTTCCAAGCCTGGGATCGGCCTCTCGTCCAGTTGAACAGTAGTGCAGTACTTTATGCACAAAACTTTCATTACTTTACTCACATGACTACCACTGTTTAGCATATAGAAGGTTTTTTCTGGGCTGTGATACTTGTTGGAAAGCCATTGCACGTGGAGCCACTACTAATGTTATTTTCTCCAGTCTTTCATGGTCAGATTATGGGTAAATGATGACAATATAACTGTTCTTTCCAGTGTGTTGATGTGGCAGCTGTAATGGAAACGAAAAGCCAGCATACAGAAATGTACAAATATTTCAAGTCTGGTGTTCGGTACTAAGACACCTAATTAAATTCGTATTATGATACGGAAGGTCTGTCCAGGAAGTGCAGACGAGGAGTCAGAGCTAAATTCGCAGACGAAAACTTCATCACAAAGACCTACCCAATGCAACAGTAGCTGCATCTACAGCCGCAGGAGGATGGGAAGAAAGAGGAGGAGTTATATTTTTAAAAAATACCTCCATCCTTTTGGATTATAATATAAAGAATATTACCATCCTTAGTCGTACAGTTCATCAATTGGATTTGTAATGTGAAGGTGAACACTAACCTTCACAGTTCAATCCGTTGGCCCCAAACATGTCAGCGACTATGATTATCAATCATATTGTACTTTCAGTATTTAAATTTGTATCATATTTTAAAAACGGTATTACCATATAAACAAAATAAATAATCTATTGAAACCACTGCTCAATGCAGCTTCCGACAACAGTAGCTTTGTAGTCCATACCTGCCAGAGAGACAGGCCTGAGGACTATTGCCCCTGAGGAATAGTACTGCAGACCCCACGAGGTAGAACGACCATCGACTTCTCATCCAGGCCACAACAGAGCTCCAGGGTTGACGTTTCTTCTCAAACACGACCTCCGCCAGTTTCGAGTAGAATCTCTGAGCCTCTGGACCCATCCCACCTGATGTCGTGGACACGAGGAGTGTGAATCGAGCATGGTCTATGTGATAGATTCTTCGTTGATAGTTTTTGTTTTATTTTTTCCTGTTCAGCCCCGCGGTGGTTGAGTGGTTAGCATCGCTGACTGGGATGCTGCTGGCCTTTTAGTGCCAGGGTTCGAATCTTGTTGTGGGCAGCTGGGGTCACTTGACTCAGGTTTCCATCTACCCTTTGTGGGCTGGTAGGTAAAATGAGTACCTAGGGTAACACCCAGATTTACAAAATGTGGTAACTGTGGCAACCTGGATGATGCGGTGGCCTTGCATCCCAGGTTATTGGGCGAATAACCTGCTACAGGCTCCCAGGCCTATGTTACGCGAAATGAGCACAGCGGTTAAGTGCCGCACGGCATATGCTCCCACTTTTACCTTTACCTATTACCTGTGGTGTGCAGCTTCAAGGGAAACTTCACGGTGATATACTGCCATAGTATCAAATGTCCCGATGTCGATGAAAGCCTTCGTGTCCAGAAACCATGAGCACTGACATCCATTTTGGTATCATTTAATGTCTGCTTCTTTTGTGGATGAAGTGCTCACCGTCTAGGGGAAGCAGAGCTTGCTCTGTCGTGACATCATGCCAAAATTCCTGGAGAATCTTCGTGGTGAGGTCGCGCATTTCATCATGCTGAATGCACA
Source organism: Coenobita brevimanus (assembly GCF_032717465.1). Taxonomy (NCBI): domain Eukaryota; kingdom Metazoa; phylum Arthropoda; class Malacostraca; order Decapoda; family Coenobitidae; genus Coenobita; species Coenobita brevimanus. The sequence continues at coordinate 19,124,310 of NC_136972.1, forward strand.
TAAGCCTCCCTTCCTGCAAACCATTGCATGGTTTACATCAAAGACAGTGCCCTAGGCACATTGCTGGGGTAGGATTTCTATTGGCCACCTATATCGCAAGGCTGACATCTATAAATTCTTGTTTGTTGAAGCCGATGCCTTTTATCTTGAGGGTTAGGGTCGTCAACCTATTCGCTGCCCCAGTCTCCTGTGCTGTCTGACTCACCTATGGGGATCTGGAGAAAGAGATTCAATTATGTGCTGATGCTTGTCTTTCTATCTCTCTTCCCGCCCTTTGCTTATTTGTGTCTCTATATCTTTCTGCCTTTGCTAGTCGATATCACTCATTTCAGCCTTGGTTTAGATCTTCTTTGACAAGGGTTCAGTGAGCATAAATTAATTTTTGTGTTCATTGCCTGCCACGGCTGCTGGATTTATAATACCAAGGCTTTCCATCCTCGGTGTTAGGGCTAGAAGATCCTGCTCTTCTGGGATAGCGATATGGCCACTGGTCGGAGATGGAAGGAATGATACCGTGATAGCATCTTCCAATGGTTGTAGCAACAGTTCTATGAAGAAGATTGTCCACTTCACAAAGGTCCATTTCTATGTTACGTTATGTAAATGCCGCGTATGCTGCATGTGGTTCATTTTTTGCGTGGTTGTATAGTAAATGTATGTCTTCTATCCTTGTCTTTATCCTATCACTCCCATATTTGTCTTTGAATTCCTAAGTTACAGTCATTCCACCTAGACGCTTCTGGCCTCCTTCAATCATAAATTTACTTCCATTAGGGAAATATCCTATTTCAGGGCCATTATATGTTACAAGGTCCCACGATTTCCTAACATCTTCCACTTTGCCAGCACCTGTGAGATCATCAGCATAGGTTGCCTGTTTTACATTGGTGGCCTCGTATATGATCTGTTGTTGCAGCACTGTCATAGCCTGGACGTACATTTTCATGGCCATGGGGTCCTTCTGGGTAGTCTCTTCTGTGGAGTGAATAACACCGACACTGTGACCAGCCATCATGCACATAATGTAAAGGTTTGCTGCTTTCTTTTATGAGTTTTCCACATACTGAGCAGATGCGTGGCATTTAATTTTTATGTTGTGCAGCACTGCCTCTCGAATTACAGTTAAATGAGCTTTAGGCATAGACTAGTAATATTGCATGACAGTCCTCTTCCTCAAAGATTTTCCTCACAGAAAGAGCTGCTGCCTCTCCTCCTGCTTGCTGGCTAGTGCACACTTTGAGGTTGCCAACTGCCTGCTTAACGTCATTTTTGACCACCTACATTAAGCATTTGAAAATAATCCACTTAAAGAGTTCACGTACTCCAATGGGCCTGCATCCCGGATCATATCAAGGTTGATTGGGCTGCAAAGCGTCAGTGCTTCAGTGCTGTTGCACTGACTGAAGCCAACTTCCTCGCCAGTGAGGAAATGGTATTACACAGGTCGGTGGCCGCTTGCTAAAATTTGTTGTTGCTGAGGATTACTCTCCAAGATTTTGCGTTCAGGCCTAACATTCCTGTCCCTCCTTGTATGTACAATCAAAGACAAAAGTCGTGTCGTGAAATCTGGTGAAAATATCTGCTTAAAGACTATAGTTTTGGAGCGGTCTGCTTTGTGTCAATCGATCGGTTTGTAGCACTGACTTGAGTTGATATTTGCTCCAGGTGACCAGCTTGTGGATACCTGATTAAAATTTTTTTGCAGTTTACCAAAACTAATCTGCATAATTATTAAATCTTTCAGACTACTGTTTTTATTTAGTGTTCATGAAGCGTTTCTCATCTTTTCTTTTTATGCCAACTTTGTCAACGTTACACTTTAGTTGGCTTAATAGGTGTTTGGAAGTCAGTTCTCCATCTTTATTAACTGTAAATTAGCTAATCAAGTTGATAATTATGACCTGGGACATTATGTAAGTGTTGTAAAACAAAATTCACTAAAGTATTCAACACACGAGAACACGAGAACAGAGTTATTGTATTATGATACTTGATTTTTTTTTCTTTTAGAGTGGCTGGCAAACTGAATCCCACAGAGGAGTTCGAACACATAAACCAGACAACCGAAGTCTGCGCACAATTGTTCGTGTGCATCATTAGGTGCACTTCGTTTCTTATGGCGTAAGCACTGCTTGTGGGTGCTGCTTCCATCGTTGTGATTATTTCCTGGTCCTATAGTGTTGTGGCAAAACAAGGACGACCTGAACGATGACGGTTCTCCATTGTGCCTTCCTCCTGAAATCCTAATCCACCTTTCTATGGTTATGCCTGTACCAAATGTTTGAGCATTCTGTTCAGGATTCGTTTCCCATAAATAAAGGAAGATCATGCCACCTCTCATATTCCTACCATGCTATAGTAGGTCTGCTAGACGTTCTGTGGTAAGATGTAAGATGAAATGTCAGGTGATCATCGCCTAACCGTTGGCAATTCGTCTCTCATACAAAGTTCGGAATCAGCAATTTTTGCTAGTCAATGTTAAGGCTTCGGAATTTCGTGGGTTCATTCATACCGTCATCCCATCAGCAGCAGATATGAAGCTTGACGAAGTCAGGCTAGCCAACCACGAACATGTAACTGTAGTAGAGCTTTCATTATGTTTCGAGTGTTGCACATAATCTTCGGACAAAACCGTGACACGCCTTTTGTCTTTGTACATCGCATTCCTTCACATCACATCTCCAGTTATTCTGTCGTATATGACAGGATTGGGTTGAATGTAATTCCCATCAAGTTTTGATTGGTCACTCGGGGCACTCATTTGTCTTGCACGTGTGTGTTTTCCCTTCAGTTGTTGCATTGTTTCTTCTGTCATGTCAAGTACTGCATTTGAAGATTCAGCTAATATAGACCACGTTGCCATAGCTACCTTGCCCTGTCTCATCTTGCTGACAAAACTCCTTGCCATATCGTTGGGGTTGGGGTTTCTTCTGCCAGGTTGCTTTTTGTCATCTGCAGGGCGCTTGCTTCCTCAACAGGTTTTTAGTTTCATCTCTTTTCAACGTTTCAACCCTCCTTTGGATGACCATAATATTTTCAGTGATGTTTGTTCTTGGGTGGGTTTTGTCAAGAAAGAGGTGCAGTAATCAGTGCACGGACCTTAAAAGAAAGTGAGGCAATGGGCAAGTTTGTAATTTGCTATTAAGCGAATAATTTCTTCGATCACTACAGTTACTGCATAGCATGTGGGAGGTTCTAAAAGGTTATTTGATGACCAGCCAAAGATTTCATTATATGTTGTGTTCCTCTACTGTTCTGGACTTTCTCTGGACTTGCCTATTCCATATGTAGGATAATGTTCCCGCCCAGGCCTGTGTGGCTGTTATGCTTCCTCGTTGTTTGTGTCCTTATCGTTCTGGGCACGTATATTACCAGGATGATGACCTCTTTCGTATGCTTCTCAGCGTCCATGGTGGTCTTCTCCTGAGCTTCATTTGTCATACACTTCTCCATGATGTTCATCCCTAACTCCACCACCATTCACTTCCTCATGATGATATAACTCATCCTACATTCCTCGATGCCCATCGCCACCCCTCACCTCACCACGGGGTCTTTAGTCATAATGCATATTACGAGTATGATCATATAATTATGTTGTCAGTGACTGCTTCATTAATTTCCATGTCGCCATTCTGTTGTCTGCCATGTTAGAAACGTTCATGTTCTGCTTCTTGTGGACTATGATTCGCCAACTCATTTCTACAGGAGCACCTGATACACTCATGCTGCCTACTGGAGCACTGACAACAACATCGTGGCATGACCATGGTATTCATAAATTATACCTACTAAAGGGTATGTGGACATTACTTTTGTGGGTGCTTTAGAAGCAATTTTAAAGGAAGTTAGATCTAACGTTACTAAATTACTTTACAAATAACTGATTTTTTATATTAATTTGACGATAGAGACTGAAACAATATGCTCGTTTTACTTCCATTTCTTTATTTTATTCTACTTAATGGAGCAATTTTTATGTTTTACATCTATTTCATTATGCATTTTAATACTCAGCCTGTCTCTTTTTAGTTATGAAATTAACTGATTTTCCTATGTGACATCATATGGAAATAGTAGTAGTAGTAGCAGTAACAATAGTACGTGTAGCAGCAGCAGCAGCAGCAGGAGAACTGTTAGTAATACTAGTAAAAGCAGCAGTAGTTGTAGTACTAGTGGTGGTGGTGGTAGTAGTAGTGGTAGTAGTAGTAGTAGTAGTAGTAGTAATAGTCATTGTATTATTATTGGTAGTAGTAGTTTTTGAATAAGTATTGGTATTAGCAGCAGTAAAAAATCCAGGCTCATCTGGACGTGGACCCAGTGGAGTGGAGGCTGAAGTTGTCCTGTTCCTGCAATCCACCATCATCCTTTCAGAGGATCGGGAAGGGATTGTGGGACGTTCGTATAACATGGGTAACCCCACTGATCTGTCATTTTGGTGCCATCGTGTGAAGGCGTCTTTCTCCAGCACCTTCAAACATACCCCTGCTATGTGGCCAGATAAACCCTTTTAGAATGAAAATGTCTCTAATTTTATTCCCATTATTATCACACGATTTTTTCAGGTTAAGAAAGATCTTTGGCTCTGTACCGGTTAGAGGGAATTCGTGGTAACTGTTTCATTATAAAGATTTTTTTCTGTAACTGTTAGTCTTCCCATGACTAGAGAATATGATTCGGCATAGGAAACACATCTAATCATTGACGTGTGAAGTGTCACGAATTCGCACGAGCGTATTTATAAATTCGTGACATTGTACTTTAGTAAGAAAACCACGAATTCTAGTGGAATTCCCACTGAGTATCACTCAGTTCAACCGTCCTAGTATTCACTCCGATCGGGATGGTTTTCAGAACATTTCTGTTTCACAAGTGATCATTCTTATCCACGACATTAGTGCTTTCACTGAGTGATTTATTGTGAGCCTATATTGCTCACTTTCTTTCCGTTGACCGCTGAAGTTAGGCCACGCCCTACTTTCGGCGAACATGGCCGTCTCTGGCCCCCTTCCATAGTTTGAAGTCAGTCAGCTTTCAGTTGCCTCGAGGGTAGGACCGTTTGTGCCCAGCATAGAGCAGCGCCTCCGTTGTACAGCGAGTTCCTGAATCTCCACCTAGACGGTGAATTGATGAAGTGGGCTTAGTGAATAGCAGCATTTTGATGTTTATCACAGGCGCCCAGACTACTCATTCGGCTCCCCTCCACTGACCAGTATTTCTTTTCGTTTTTCTAGGTTTGACTGTGTTTAGCTTTTGAATGAGCAAGTGAGTGTATTCTCCTTGTTATTTTGAATTCAATTTTGAGATTCATATAACGTAAATTTATTTCATTGTAATCAATAAATTTATAGTTCTTTTCTTTGAGCTTAATGTAATTAGAATCGCGTTTTATTTCTCCACATTAAATTTATCTTAGCTGCCGCTCCTAGTTTGCACAAACTCTTGACATTATTCCTTAACCCGTCATGTCCCGAGGTTTTCTGCACCTCCGACATCCCCCAATCCCGAGGTATTTTCGATTTTTTTTTTTTTTTGGCTAAAACCTCCGCTTTTGGTGAGAAACATCGAAAATTCATAAAGAAATTGCACACCTGAGATTTAAAATATTCGATCAAGGTAGGAGTTCCTTCTTACCTGACTGGGTTTTCTAACATGCTGGCACCAAAGAAAACGAGTTCTATGAGAGGGTAACTATTTCACACAACTCATAAACGGTATTTATTTATTTACTTGGTACGAATTTATAGGTAGTATGAGAGTATATCGGTTTTCAAGCAGTAATATAGGCATTATAAGCATTGTTTCACTCACTAACTAATCACCATACCTGACCTTTTTTTGCCACATTACCTGATCATTATTTCTGACTGTTTCTTCTTCTAATGCTATGTAAACTTTGTCCTCCACATTGTCATCGATTGGGGAATCACTCTGGCCCTGAATATCTTTACTGGTGAGGTCACTGGTAACAGGTGAATTGTCGAGACAATGGCGTGAGGGGGGGAGGGGGGAGGTTATGCGGTGTAAGGCATTGTCCCTGCTTGGCATCTTGTAGAGGAATAGAAGAAGGTGTCCCATGTATATGTACGAAAAATCACGAGCGAAAATTGAAAATTGTGCAAATTAGGGACCTTGCCATTGCACGACGTACCAGTACGTCGCCAGGACTCGCAAATGCAAAATGTTGCAACGTACCCATACGTCAACGGGACGGGGCGGGTTAACTCGTACTTAGGCCAGCTCTTTTGTATCAAACTTAAATCCGTTGTGCCAGCCAGGAGTTTGCATCAGCAAGAACCTGTTTATTATTATTAGCATTAGTTATTGATTGTCAGGGGTGGAGTCACTTTCTCGAGAGGCTAACAGTACTACAAACAGCATTCGTGAGTAATTAGTCTCTGCTGGATACTGTTGAGAAAGTTTACAAATTCTCTTCTTTAGAGAATCAGCGAAGTAAGCCGGCATAAAGTAAAACTTACTGCTTGATTTTCACAAGTTAATTCCTTGTCTCTATTTTCAAGTAACATCTAGCATTATTAATTCATAATTTCACATCCCTCCCGTGACATCTGGCGACCTCATTCCAGGATATTAACTCCTAGCTCTAAAGTTATTAATGAGATAATACTCACTCACATCTAGGTATTTATCATTAATGTCTATAGGCACTCTCTTACTAGAGGTTATTGATTCATTTCTATTAATTTTACGTAATAGTTTTCCCAGTCAGTTGCTGCTTTTTGAATTTTCTTTCTTTACCAGTTTAACTAGATGAAACTGGTCACCACCACCCTGTGCCTATATTCTTTACTTTTGATTATTGGCATTTCTCTGCAAAATAGCAGTCAGTACTCAGTCTTTAGCCCACTCAGCCTTAACTGAGTTAGCATCATGACTACTAATATATATGTACAGGAAGCCAAAGATATGGGGCTCACTGACCCCGATCAAATAAAAAAATATGTACTCTCTCGGTTTAGTTACGAGCAGCAACGTGAGAATGATCCCCATGAAGAGTGTCAGATTCAAAGTGAATACGAATGAGAACAATGCGAAAATGAGCGAGAACAACGAGAGAGAGAACAAGAACACCAACGTGCTGAGCACGAGGCACGTGAGAAATATTAACTTGAGATACTGAAGCTCAAGCAAAACTCCTTGGCTTTAGACACATCTGGTGCAGCTAACCTAAGCTCCACGAGCTCTCTCCCTGCACATGTTCTGGTGACCCCATGCATCAAGCTTCCTTCATACAAGGAAGGCGAGCAAATCAAGCCATTCATAGCTCGTTTCGAAGACATGGTTCAGCTGTACCAGCTGGATGAGGCAGCTAAGTGGCTCCAGTTTCTTAGCTTGTTTGAGGGCCCTGCCCTCGATATTCTCCACAGAATTCGTGGAGAGAATCTCACGTATGAGATGACGAAGGCCGCACTCGTCAAAGTGTACGGTCTCACAGTTGATGACACCAGGAGTCAGTTTATGAGGGCACGTCTACAAGAAAAGGAGACTGCTGTTCAGTTTCTTGATCGGCTTACTGCTTACTTAGACGAGTGGATGGAGAAAGATGAAACTCCTCCCACGTGAGAGGGGATAATTGACCTTATGCTGCACACGCAGCTAGAAAAGTCATGGCCTGCTGAGCTTATGGCTCAGCTTAAGATCTGCCAAGTAAGGGATGCCTGCCAAATGGTGGAGAAGGCTGATGCATTCGTCACTGCGTATGGGTATCAAACTCGTAAGCAACACACCTGGAACAGGAAAGCTGACAAATCTGGGAAACCGTCTCAGACTGAACCCGAGCAACAAGGCCATTCTCAGAATAATGGCCAAGGTCCAAACAAACCACAGAAGAAGGACCAGAGGCAAGACACCCAGAAACCTGAGTGGAAGCGGTACGACAAGTACCCTAATCAGCAGCAGTATCAGCCACGCAATCGACCGTCGGGCCAATCCTTCTCAGCACAAGCCCCAGTGTATTGGAGGCAGGAGGCAAACACAGTCTTCATTCCTCAACAGCAGTACGGTGATGTCATCCCTAGCACCACAGGTATTTCCCCAGAGTTCACTAGTCCCCCAGCAACAGTGAACCCTCTGCCACAAGTGGTCAATGCTCCATCTCCCCAGACAGTGAGTACGACCCCTCAGGTATCTAATTCTCAGGGCACCATGTTTGCCGCATCATTTATTCAGCAGCCTCATCAGTGGCTGGCTGCTTCCTCCATCAGCCCTCCCACAGGTAACAGTGCCTTCCTTGTTCAGCTAGGGTTTGTGGGAGGCATTCCCGTGAAGGTCCTGAGAGACAATGGTTCCTCAGGTTGCTCTGTCAGGCAGAGTCTAGTTCGCCCTGAGGAGTACACAGGTCGACAGATCCAAGCTCAGCTTATTGATGGATCAGTGAGATTGTTCCCTGAGGCACGTATCCAGGTGGCATCTCCATTTTACACTGGTACGACACTCGTAGTTGTCATGTCAGAACCTTTATTTGACCTTATTATAGGTAACATAGCAGGTGCCAAGTATAGTTGCACCATAGACGATGCTACTCAGACTTCGGCTGCAGAAACACCAGCCATGGCCGAGGCTCCAAACTGTGTCACCCCAGTGACCATTGCATTACAGCAAGATCTGATTAGTAGCCAAGGTGTTGTCCAAGAACAACACTCTGACCCAACACTTGCTGCCATGTGGAAGAAGCAAAAGGGTAGAGTGATTAAGTATTCACGGGGAGGTTCGGCCGCAGTTTGTCGTTCCTTTGATGTTTCGCCAAGCAGTGTTAGAATGTGGTCATTGTTCAGCCTCAGGAGGTCACCTGGGCAAAAGGAAAACCCAGGGCCGTATCCATTTTGACTTTTCTGGCCAGGGATGGGACAGGAAATAGATAACTTTGTGCGTTCCTGCAATGCGTGTCAACGTACCACCAATCAGGGACATGTCCTTCCTGTGCCGTTTGAATCCACACCCATAATCTCTGAAGCAGTTGAGAGAAAGGGCAGTGGTAATGTGAGTGCAGACCTTGCATCTCACCCGTTGGCTCCACAGGACACATTATGTCCAGGACCTGTACATACATATGTACCGTAGGTTAAGGGGGAAGTTCGAGAACCCCGCAGAGACAATCCGAGGCTGTGTTTGAATTACCTTGTGGTGTCTCAAGCTGTGGGCCTCTCTGAGGATTCCTGGAGAATGCACATTATCCACATTTGTGTTCACACCCAAGGTGGGTGTTAAAATGTGAACCTGCCCGAGAATGTGCAGGGATTCTCTGCTTGCCAATGGTAATTGTAAGTGTAGAGTAGGGTTTAACCAGTAAACTATAAGGGTCCTTTGAGATTCTGTCCTGGGACCACGTTTCCTGGTTAATAATAATGTAAGTTCAACCAGTAAACTATAAGGGTCCTTTGAGATTCTGTCCTGGGACCAAGTTTCCTGGTTAATAATGTATCCAATACGAAAATAATGGCGACCTCGAATGTACAAAGCTTGGCTGTCACTTAAAATTTTCGGCTAGGGGGTACTTTTTGTAACATAAGTACTTACTACTAGGCAGAGAAACTGTAATTAAAATAAAGATTGTTTGTCGCATTGACACTTTTGATGCTCCACCTTGATTGATTTTGCAGGTGCAGCTGGCGGATGTAGCAATTTTGTCGTGCAGATCAGCTGATCATCTCTGCCGCATGCTGCTGCCTCTTCTCTTCTGCCTCGTCATCTCTATTTACTATTGATTTGTATTATATAATTTTACATGTAGGCACACTTACACTACAACTGTCACACCTACACCGGGTATTACATACATCATGCTACGTAACAGTTAGTTGTTAATGTAAATGTAGCAAACTTTTCCCTCAGTTTGACCTGAGTACAGGATTTTTCACTGTCGTCACGGAGTTTTTTCTCCTCAAGCTTGCTTCCATTAACGTAAATACGAGTTTTGTACGCTCATGCGCGACTGTCATTTTCTCCTGTAGCATGATAGTACACACACCACAGTGTGAATCTTGTGTGACTGAGTTAGGATTCATATATATGTATAACAAAAGTTTTTCTGCAGAAAAATTTGATTTTGATGGGGTGTAATGTCACGAATTCGCGCGAGCGTATTTATAAATTCGTGACATTGTACTTTAGTGAGAAAACCACGAATTCTAGTGGAATTCCCACTGGGCATCACTCAGTTCAACCGTCCTTGTATTCACTCCGATCGGGATGGTTTTCAGAACATTTCTCACTGTTTCACAAGTGATCATTCTTATTCACGACATTAGTGCTTTCACTGAGTGATTTATTGTGAGCCTATATCGCTCACTTTCTTTCTGTTGACCATTGAAGTTAGGCCACACCCTACTTTCGGCAAACACGGCCATCTCTCGCCCCCTTTCATAGTTTGAAGTCAGTCAGCTTTCAGTCACCACGAGGGTGGGACCGTTTGTGCCCAGAGTAGAGCAGTGCCTCTGTTGTACAGCAAGTTCCTGAATCTCCACCTAGACGGTGAATTGGTGAAGTGGGCTTAGCGAATAGCAGCGTTTTGATGTTCATCACAGGCGCCCAGACTATTCATTCGGCTCCCCTTCACTGACTAGTATTTCGTTTCGTTTTTCTAGGTTTGAGTGTGTTTAGCTTTTGAATGAGCAAGTGAGTGCATTCTCCTTGTTATTTTGAATTCATTTTTGAGATTCATATAACGTAAATTTATTTCATTGTATTCAATAAATTTATAGTTCTTTTCTTTGAGCTTAATGTAATTAGAATTGAGTTTTATTTCTCCACATTAAGTTTATTTTAGTTGTCGCTCCTAGTTTGCACAAACTGTTTACATTATTCCTTAACTGGTACTTAGGCCAGTTCTTTTGTATCAAACTTAAATCCGTTGTGCCAGCCAGGAGTTTGCATCAGCAAGAACCTGTTTATTATTATTAGCATTAGTTATTGATTGTCAGGGGTGAAGTCACTTTCTCGAGAGGCTAACAGTACTACAAACAGCACTCGTGAGTAATTAGTCTCTGCTGGGTACTGTTGAGAAAGTTTATAGATTCTCATCTTTAGAGAATCGGTGAAGTAAGCCGGCATGAAGTTAAACTTACTGTTTGATTTTCACAAGTTAATTCCTTGTCTCTATTTTCAAGTAACATCTAGCATTATTAATTCATAATTTCAAATCCCCCCCCCGTGACATGAAGATTAACCTCATTAACATTCAAGCTTGAATTTACTCTCAGCTGGATAGAATGGCCTGTTGTTAGCTGGAATAGAATAATAAAGTTGTCCCGGTCATGAGAGGATTAATGGTGAGAAGTATTATCTCTCAGTTTGCTAGTACTTACTCGCAGCTGAATAAACTGATAAGGCGTTAGCTGAAATATGGATACTTAAGTTATCCCGATTGAAATAGTTAATGTGATGACTTCACATGTACTGTTCCTGCCTCCTTCCGACGTTTATATCCAGCTAAAGGGAGACCTTTCACCATAAAGGGGTTAGATAATGGTTTCAATAATTCCTTCGGTATGAGGCTGCTCTCCTATACTGAATAAATTTGTTGTGCGATGGCCATATTTCATTATATCATCCTATTTCACCACAAGGAACTTTCTTAACCTGGAAAAAAAAATGGAGTTAGCAAGAATTAAAAAAAAAAAAAAGTGCCATCACACATGAATGGTTGATGGCAATTATTGACTGGCTACTCTGTGCAGCATGCCTGGGATCTGTTAATCAGGATCTAAAAAAAAAATCGTCGGAGACTATCCTGAGTTAAACACTGAACCAGAAATGAAGTTCCACTGATCATGCTTGTATGATGCAGTCCACTCTGTGCACCTCTCACGGGTAACAAATGTCGTTTGTTAATATAACTATCTATGGCAAGCGAAGAGTCTGTGTTAGTAACTATTAATCAGGAGGCGTCATGACGTTATCGTATGGTAAGACTCGTCAGGCAGTGGGTGGAGCTAGCAGCCATAGTGGCGTCCTCAAACCAGAGGAGTTAAAAGGATTTAATGTATTTATATAACAGCCAAGTATTATATATATATATATATATATATATATATATATATATATATATATATATATATATATATATGAAAGAGTTAGTGGTGTAGGACTTCTAATGAACAGAAATCTTGCAGACAACATTGTTAAATTCAGCAGTGCATCTGACAGAGCAGCAGTGGTTGTAATTAGACTAGGCAAAAAATATACCCTGAAAGTGATACAAGTATATGCACCAACTTCTCAGAGCTCAGATGAAGAAATTGAAACATTCTATGATGACATCTCCCAGATTATGGAAGAAGAAAAGACCACCTATACTATACTCATGGGAGACTTCAATGCAAAGGTTGGAAAATCAAAAAATGGAGAAGCATGTATGGGAAAATTTGGAGTGGGAGAAAGGAACGAAAGAGGAGAAATGTTGGTAAACTTTGCAGAATTGTTTAACATGAGAATAATGAACACATTCTTTCACAAAAGAACAGGGAGAAAGTGGACCTGGAGAAGCCCAAATGGAGAAACAAAGAATGAAACCGACTTCAATATAGCAAATAAGAATAACACAGTCACAAATGTCACAGTTGTAAACAAAGTAAATATTGGAAGTGACCATAGAATGGTGGGTTGCACAACAAGATTCAATTTCAAAAGTGAAAGAAAGATGATGATTAAAGACAAAAAGATATGCCCAATAAAAGTCAACGAAAACAAAACAGCTTTTCAGCTGGAAATAAGGAACAGATTTCAGGCTCTCAGTAATGCTGAATGTGACATTGATGAGCTGAATGACAGACTAACAAAAGTGCTAAAAGAATCAGCGGAGGTAGTAGGAAAACCTAATACAACAAAGCCGGGAAGTATTCAGAGAAGACACTTGAGCTTATGAAAAAAAGAAAGGTAATGAAAGTAAAAACAAAGAAAGATGAAATAGAACGAGCGGAATTAAACAAGCTTATCAACAAAAGACAAAGAGAAGAAAGAAGAAACATGGATCAAATCAAAGAAACCATCAAAAAAAGAAAATGTCTGAAACATGTCCGAAATAAAACGGCACTTGGAAAGCAACAAATTACATCACTAGAAGACTAAAACGGTGAAGCCATTAAATGCAAAGATATGATGCTGAAGAGAGTTGAAGAATTTTACAAAGAACTGTATGCATGAAAGACAGTAGTACCAATAGCTAACTTTTCTGTTAACACACGTGAAATACTTGAGGTAACACCAGACGAAGTAAATATTTCTCTTAAAAATATGAAAAGAGGGAAGGCTCCGGGAGAAGATGGAATAGTAGCAGATTTATTGTTGGATGCAGGAGTAGTACAAAATAGGCTTGCTCACTTATTTACCCAATGTATAAAACAGGAGAAAATTCCCAAAACATGGTGTAATGCAATTGTTATTCTACTTTATAAAAAAGGCGACTCAAAAGACCTTAGTAACTATAGACCCATTAGCTTGCTATCAGTCATTTACAAACTTTTCACTAAAGTCCTTACAAACAGAATAACTACAAATTTGGAGGAAAACCAACCTCGTGAACAGGCAGGATTCCGAAGCGGGTACTGGACTACTGATCATCTGCACACAATGAATCAGCTAATTGAGAAAACTACAGAATATAATAAACCACTGTGCTTAGGTTTTGTTGATTACGAAAAGGCTTTCGACTCAGTGGAGCACATAGCAATTATAAATTCATTGAGAGAACAAGGAGTGAATGAGAACATTGTAAAACTGCTCGAAAACATAATTATATAAAGAGGGAACTGCTACAGTTAAATTACATAAGGACTCAGAGAAAATTAAGATTGAGAAGGGCGTGCGTCAGGGAGATACAATTTCACCAAAATTATTTACAGCATGCCTAGAAAGTATTTTCAGAAAGCTAGACTGGGAAAACAAAGGAGTAAACATAGATGGAGAAAAGCTAAACCATTTAAGATTTGCAGATGACATTGTCCTAATCTCAGAAAAAGCAGAGACATTGCAAGAAATGTTAAATGACCTGAACAGAGAAAGTCTCAAAGTAGGGCTAAAGATGAACCGGAGTAAAACTAAAGTAATGTTTAATCCTCAAACACCAAAGAGCGTCATAAGAATAAGTGGAGAAATTCTTGAAGAAGTTGAGGTGTACATTTACCTGGGACAAATACTAAAATTAACGAAAGATAATGATAGCGAAATAAAAAGACGCATTACAATTGGATGGAAAGCTTTCGGTAAACATAGAGACATTATGAAAAATAGCTTGCCAGTTTGTATGAAACGAAAAGTATATAATGAATGTATAATTCCAGCTATGACGTATGGCTGTGAGACTTGGAAACTGACAAAATCGATGGAAAATAAATTAATTCGTTCTCAGAGAGCAATGGAAAGGTCAATGTTGGGAATATCTTTAAGAGACAGGAAAAGATCAACTTGGGTGAGACAGCAGACTAAAGTCAAAGATATTATAGAAGTTATAAAAGAACAGAAATGGAGGTGGGCAGGCCATGTAGCAAGAGCAAAGGATAATTGATGAAGCAAGAGGTTGACTGACTGGACACCAAGAGATGGTAAGCATAGCAGAAAAAGGCCAGACAGGAGGTGGAGAGATGAGCTAGAGAAATTTGCAAGGAAAACGTGGCAAAGATTGGCTTAGTCAAGGAATTCGTGGAGAAGGTTGGGGGAGGCCTTTGTCCAGCAGTGGACTTGTAATGGCTGATGATGATGATTTTATATATATATATATATATATATATATATATATATATATATATATATATATATATATATATATATATATATATATATGGGGATATTTTCAAGCCTACAGATGCGAGTACATATATTTCTTAAGCAATGTCATAAAAAGAACAGGTCCATTATTTATAACACCACCAGCACACCACATCAGCTCCATCAGTATTTCTCTAGGCTAGCACAACCCATCCCCTTTTCTTTAGCTGTATTAGCAACCCTTCACCACACAAGCACCAGTGGTACCTATGCCTGCTTCCAGTAGCACACCAGCACCAAAGGTATTTATATTTTCTTGCAGGACAACACTAGCACCACCAATACTGTACCAGTAAAGTGGCCTTTGTGAGCGCACGACTAGCGGGCGAGCATCAAGTTATCACAGTTTCCCTCTGATATTTTATTTCTTCATGATGGTGGCTGAACAATGAAAAATATACTATTGATGAGACGACTAAAGACAGAAATGGGGTGTTTTCCCTTGGTGATTTCACCATCAAAACAGCAAAAGCGTTAACGTTTAATCTATTAAGGCCAATCTCAGATATTTAATTACTTGAGTTGATTCCCCCCCCCCCAAAAAAAAAAAAGTGTTACAACGGAAAATCTTTTAAAATTTGATTTCGTAAACCAGGCATCACCGATTAGAGCCGAACACTCCCTTGGAAAACTCGAGATTCCAAGCGGGTCCTACGTCTTCAAGGGTGACTTTCGAGTTTATAACAAAATTTACGGAATGTATCAAATGCAGAAAGAATTTCAGCTATTCTTCACAAAGGAGTAAAGTTATTAGCTGCTGCTAAGCATAACTGTCGGGTCATGCCGGGCCGCTCATTTCCAAACCTAACTGTGAATAACCATCGCTCGCTTGCTTGTAATGAAACAACACTTCACCTTGTTAGTCGCACATCACCTAGTTAGTACTGTACCACCAGTACTTACAAAGAGTCTACATTGAACTAGCACCACCACATACCTGTACTTCCTTCACCAAACTACAGTCATCACAACCACCTTCATATCTACAGTATATTCGAGAAAATAACACAAGTCTGTCAGACTCTCGATGATTTTCATCTGCTGCATGGTTAAGCTGACTGTATATTGATTCCCGGTATAATAACAACAAACTTGAAGATATTTTCCAGTAACAGCCTGATAAAAAATGTTTACAGTCTGTCATATACATTAACTACGAAAAGATAAAACTGATACCTGTCCTGCAAAATTTACTTTTGGGTCACATATCATACCACAAACTTCTCTCCGTTTTGACATGGCATCTTTTTCACTTTCCCCCATGCCTCACCCTTCCTTTCACCCTTCTCTGCCACATAATGAATCCAGATGCATATGTTTCTGTACATGCATCAAATCACTGCTATTTCTATCCACAATGAACCCAGATACCCAAGTTTCTGTACGTTTCAAGCCACTGCCATTTCTATCCACAATGAACCCAGCTTTGCCATTGTACTTGACATCTCAAAGGCTTTCGATCGAGTCTGGCATAAATCTTTAATTTCCAAACTGCCCTCTTACGGTTTCTATCCTTCTATCTGTGCCTTCATCTCTAGCTTCCTTTGTGGTCGTTCTATAGCCGCTGTTGTAGACGGCCATCGTTCCTCTCCTAGATCTATCAACAGTGGTGTTCCTCATGGCTCTATCCTATCACCAACTCTCTTCCTTTTATTCATCAATGACCTTCTAAGCTATACATCTAACCCTATCCACTCATACGCTGATGATTCCACCCTTCACCTTTCCATTCGGTTCCCGCAACGTCCATCTCAGCAGTTACTTCAATAAACAAGTGATGAGGCTATGGCACACCTAATAATCTGACTTGGTTCGTATCTCTGACTGGGGTAAAAATAATCTTGTTTTTAATGCATCAGAAATTCAGTTTTTACACCTATCAACCCGATACAACCGTCCACAGGAGTACCCACTAGTGTTTAATAATATCCAGCTAAATCCTGCATTATCCTTGAACATGCTTGGGGTTACATTCATTCGGAACATATTTTGGAAAGAAAATATTGCATCTCTTGTAAAATCTGCTTCCAAGAGATTGAGTGTGCTAAGCTGACTCCATACCTTCTTTACTCCTATACAGTTGTTGACTTTATACACGGGTTTTATTCGCCCCTGTTTAGAGTACAACTCTCATGTGTGGGGAGGCTCCCCACATACAGCTCTTCTCAATAGGGTGGAGTCAAAGGCTATTCATCTGATCAACTCTCCTCCTCTTACTGTCTCCCTTCAACCTCTGTCTCTTTGCCGCACTGTTGCATCTTAATCTCTATTCTGTCGCTGCTTCAATGGTCACTGCTCCCACGAACTGTCTGCTTGCATCCCTTCACCTCTGCGACGGGTGCATAGCACCCATCTAGCAACAAACTCTCATCCCTTTTCTGTCCAACTCTCTAATGCAAGAGTTAACCGTTACTCTCAGTCTTTCATTTATGCAACAGGTCAACTCTGGAACTGTCTCCCTCTGTCTGTATTTCCTACTTCCAATGATCTCCAGTCTTTCAAACGCGGTGTGTCCAGGCATCTCGAAATAAACAGATCTTGAATTTGACTCTCTTTCGTATTGTTTTTTTTTTTTTTTTTTCTTGGAAGGAACGGTTTGCGGGCTTCTGGCCTTTGGTTCCTTCTTTCTTACATAAAAAAAAAAAAATGCTTAAGTTTCTGCACATGCATCAAATCACTGCCATTTCTATCCCTTAAACGCATGTATGCACTGATGTTGCTGCTAACCATCACTTTTGTTTTTGTTGGGTTCGCTTTAATTCTCCAGGTTTATATGCTGCCTCACAACTGCAACAACCATTGCTACACTTCCTCCTCGGTTTTCATAGTTACAAATAAATTTTCCTCACGTATCATGAGCACACAACCTCTCTCCTTTAACCTCTTCAGTATGTACAGTTACCTCCACTTCTAACGAGTACAGCGGGTGGTGTGTTTGGTGAAACGTGGCACCACTGTGTTTGTTTACATCGTAGTAAGTGAATGGGCAGAAACGGCAGAGCTTCCCCTCCGCTACAGTATCTAGTACCCACAAAAACAATGTTCTATCAAGTCATACTCCGTCTGCAAATCCAAGTGTTTGCCATGTATATATAGTGGAAGGTTGAGAGAAAAACAAATAGTAATGCCACTGGATCCAATTGCTTCTCTGACTGGAGATGTCTGTGGGGGAGGTGGAACGGAGGGGAAAGGGGACAGGTTGTGGGGGCGCATGTATCGAAACTGTCATGTTTCGTTTTGAAAGATGAAAGGTGTGATTATACAGATGTTCTGAGGTGATCTGTAACTCCGTATGCAGTAACGTGTATTGGATGTATGTAGGAGTCTTAATGTTCGTCATACAATGTGATAAACAACTGTAGTTAAGCATAAATATTAGAAGGTGTGATGTCCGGTGTCTCGAAATGTGGTTCACCTGAGTCTAGTGAGTGTGTGATTCAACTGCTGTAACATTTTTGTGGATGAACCAGGATGGCCATGAATGAGTCATGGTTATGAATGTGACACAACGGTCATGCCATATTGTGCATCATCCAGTCTGTTTTATTGTGAGGAAAAACAATCATTATATTTTCAAATCATGGTATACGTAGATGTTATGTTGCATAGGAGTGTTGGACAGCTATTGGCTTATTGTGCGAGAATGTTGCGCTGTCAACATACTGGTGAGGTAATGAGATACTGTATTTGCATAATCAACGCATATCTCGTATTATAATAATTGAAATAACTGTGTTACGGGTGTCCAGTCCACAAATGTCACTTTCTTCGAGGTGGTATTTCATTAGTCTGGGTAGTTGTGACACAACATCCACAAACAATGATCATCGTATATCATACTCTCTTTAAAACATTCATACATTAGTTTTCATACAAGTATTACACATTCAGGCCCTCCTTAGCTCCAGACGCATTATGCCATTTAATCGTGTGTATACTCTCACACACTGTTCATCCAGAGGGAGCAATATTTCCTTTACCATGCTTGTCTGTCTATTGTCTGCCATTATAACAAAAGGTTTTAGTATGTGGCCACGGCTACACAAAATATATCGGTGGTGTGGTGCTGCTGGGAGAGTGTAAAATTGCGTAACTATAGTCCACGTGTGTTTGTGCAGTGAGTCTGGTAATACACTTCACCGATTTATTTACATTGCTGCCAAGATAGCAGCCAAAGTCGCGGTTTTGGTGACTATACTGACTGACCATTGAACACTCTTTCACCTCCCAGCAGACTGAGTGAGGTCCTGTTTTCAAGCAATAGAAACATTAAGTCGTGCAGTGAACAATGCAGTTTTATATGTAAAGTATGGAGTGTTTTATGCACCGTGCCATCATACAGACTTATACAGTATAACACAGCCAAGGATAAGCTGGACCAACTGCAGGATAAATGTTGAGTGCTCCTGGAGCGTCCAAGTAAACGTAAGCAACATTGGTGCTCCAGCACCTGGATGGTAAAACTCAACCACCGCGCTTTTGCCGAAATACCCATTAATTCTGAAGCTACCCCACGTCATCCAGTAGATTTACACTAGGTCATTGATTAGGCTGCAATCTCGTCGTAGTGATGCGATATGAAAAGGAAGTCAGTATCAGGTCTCGATACCTATGAAACGAGAAGGGCCGGAATTTTGTGAAAGAGAGAGAGAGAGAGAGAGAGAGAGAGAGAGAGAGAGAGAGAGAGAGAGAGAGAGAGAGAGAGAGAGAGAGAGAGAGAGAGAGAAACACTGACAGAGTGCAGGCGCATTCATGGTGTCATTAGAAGTTGTTACAATACGACATAATAGACCCAGGGAAGGATAGGGTGGTCCTTGTCTCCCTGGGTGTCCTTCTACAGTGACGGTAGCCTCACATCGCCCACCTGTGACAGTGTGAGTATAACTTTTACTGGCTATTTGAGAGAGAGAGAGAGAGAGACAAACAGAAACAGACACACAGACAGACAGAAACAGAGGGTCTCTCTCTCTCTCTCTTTCACAAAATTCCGGCCCTTCTCGTTTCATAGGTATCGAGACCTGATACTGACTTCCTTTTCATATCGCATCACTACGACGAGATTGCAGCCTAATCAATGACCTAGTGTAAATCTACTGGATGACGTGGGGTAGCTTCAGAATTAGTGGGTATTTCGGCAAAAGCGCGGTGGTTGAGTTTTACCATCCAGGTGCTGGAGCACCAATGTTGCTTACGTTTACTTGGACGCTCCAGGAGCACTCAACATTTATCCTGCAGTTGGTCCAGCTTATCCTTGGCTGTGTTATACTGTATAAGTCTGTATGATGGCACGGTGCATAAAACACTCCATACTTTACATATAAAACTGCATTGTTCACTGCACGACTTAATGTTTCTATTGCTTGAAAACAGGACCTCACTCAGTCTGCTGGGAGGTGAAAGAGTGTTCAATGGTCAGTCAGTATAGTCACCAAAACCGCGACTTTGGCTGCTATCTTGGCAGGAATGTGAATAAATCGGTGAAGTGTATTACCAGACTCCCTGCACAAACACACGTGGACTATAGTTACGCAATTTTACACTCTCCCAGCAGCACCACACCACCGATATATATTGTGTAGCCGTGGCCACATACTAAAACCTTGTGTTTTAATGGCAGACAAGAGACAGACATGCATAATGTTGCCCAGTGTTGCAGTTCGTTATATATCCGTTTATCACACGCAGTCGTTACAGATGTCATCTACTGTGGTAACATGGATCTGGAATGGCCAGTTGCATTACTGAGTGCACAAACAAGGCTAGACTACGCAATTTTCCTAGCAAAACCACACCAACGAGGCGGTGACTGAATCGGTAGAGAGGTGGCCTGCAGTCCTAATGGACCCAGGATCGAATCCCGGCTGGGGCAGGGAACAGTTTAAGGATTTGAATTTCCTAAAAGCAGACTTTCCTGATCTACCAGATGACCCGCCGACATGTAAAAATACTTCCGCTAATACCAGTACACCAGTCCTGTATGAGACAGCCCTAGCATGTATTCAGTATGGATGGTGGGTGTTAGCGCCGAAGTGGTGACACGTGGAGGTGTAAGAGGACTACTGGGCCTTGGGATAGGTCACTGCCCCCAAAGAAATAGCCCCTGAAGCCTTTGCCCAGAGTCGGACACTTAAAAAAAAAAAAAAATGCTTCTGTAACAGTGAATACTGGCCCGATACTATCCTTGCAGTTTCATGACAGACAATGGACCCATATAGTATACCAATCGTAGGACAAAGGGAAGCAGGACCTAAAATTTCATGACGTGCAATGCGCCGGGCATTATGGTGGTGGTGTGTGTTGTTGGGAAAAGAGAGGTCGTTATGGTATAGTTGTTTAGGGCCAACATACGAGATTCATACTAACAAGTTTGACAGTAGATTTTGATATTACGGATATCTGTGATGCCGTGTCCCATGACGCTGAACACTGAAAACGATTTTCCCAAGGCAGTTAGAAACAGATTAGAATATTTGGTGGGTAAGGGGGTATACTTGAGGAGAGGTTGGTCAGTGGGACGGGGTATTAGGAGTGGAAGGAAATGTTGCAGGAATAGAGAGGGTGGGAGGTCTTGATCACTCTGCTTGGGGCAAGGTGTGTGTTGAAGTGGACTGTTGTGGAGTAGGAGGGAATGAGGAGGTGGGGAGGTGGGAGTAGAGTCATCACCAACATATGTGCTGTTTGATGTTGGTATGGGAAATATTGCTCCCTCTGGATGAACAGTGTGTGAGAGTATACACACTATTAAACAGTATAATGCGTCTGGAGCTAAGGAGGGCCTGAATGTGTAATACTTGTATGAAAACTAGTGTATGAATGTTTTAAAGAGAGTATGATATACGATGATCATTGTTTGTGGATGTTGTGTCACAACTACCCAGACTAATGAAATACCACCTCGAAGAAAGTGACATTTGTGGACTGGACACCCGTAACACAATTATTTCAATTATTATAATACGAGATATGCGTTGATTATGCAAATACAGTATCTCATTACCTCACCAGTATGTTGACAGCGCAACATTCTCGCACAATAAGCCAATAGCTGTCCAACACTCCTATGCAACATAACATCTACGTATACCATGATTTGAAAATATAATGATTGTTTTTCCTCACAATAAAACAGACTGGATGATGCACAATATGGCATGACCGTTGTGTAACATTCATAACCATGACTCATTCATGGCCATCCTGGTTCATCCACAAAAATGTTACAGCAGTTGAATCACACACTCACTAGACTCAGGTGAACCACATTTCGAGACACCGGACACCTAATATTTATGCTTAACTACAGTTGTTTATCACATTGTATGACGAACATTAAGACTCCTACATACATCCAATACACGTTACTGCATACGGAGTTACAGATCACCTCAGAACATCTGTATAATCACACCCTTCATCTTTCAAAACGAAACATGACAGTTTCGATACATGCGCCCCCACAACCTGTCCCCTTTCCCCTCCGTTCCACCTCCCCCACAGACATCTCCAGTCAGAGAAGCAATTGGATCCAGTGGCATTACTATTTGTTTTTCTCTCAACCTTCCACTATACATACATGGCAAACACTTGGATTTGCAGACGGAGTATGACTTGATAGAACATTGTTTTTGTGGGTACTAGATACTGTAGCGGAGGGGAAGCTCTGCCGTTTCTGCCCATTCACTTACTATGATGTAAACAAACACAGTGGTGCCACGTTTCACCAAACACACCACCCGCTGTACTCGTTAGAAGTGGAGGTAACTGTCTTATCACGAACAAAAGTTCGTTCCCCCAGCCAGCCACTATGTGAATCCGAAACACCTGAGGATCGAAAAACGAAGCATCTTAAGGAACTGCCATTTTCACCCAACAGATGGCGAACAGTAATGTTTATGGGGAGGACAGGGAGGGTGGGAGAGGAAGGTGCGACATAACGAGTTTGTATTTGGGTGCACATTTCGCAGCATAATCACCAGATATTGATATGGTTACGATTGTGATAGGGATGGATTACAAAAAGAACGATAAATAATGTTCTGTAACAATATTTGTATGCGTGGTGGATGTTGTAGCAGCAATAGTGGTCTAGTTAATTTTCTGATTAATAGCAATACACTAAAATCACACGTTTTAAGTGTTGATGCAGAGGCATATGATACTTGTTACTAATATATGGTATGTGACATTATGTTCATTTAGACAACCTGTTATACCAAATAACATTATAATTTGTCCGTTATAAAATATTAGATTTTATTCCACACATTACCAACACAGTGAATATCTCGCAGATGAGCAAATGCATCGCACATTGATGTGTGTATTTCAACAAATGTTGACTCTCCCACAAAGTGCTTAGTGTATTGAGGGAACTGGTGGCTGAAAAACACCTACAATTACACCTGGCAGGATTTGCGCAGCCTTAGGTCAACATAGCGGAAGTGGTGCTCATTTTTCTTTGTTCTCCACTTTACCTCACTGACGGGCTATAGTGAACATAAATAGCACTGCATTTTTTTTCCCTCAGTAGGCTAAACTAGCATCTTCAGTAAGGTAAATTGTAAAATAAGGGCATATTATGTAGACCATAGCTATTGTTAACCCATACCTTAGTTAAGGCAAACAAGTCAGCGTAACCTTAGCCTTATCCTGATTCGTCTGGTGCTGGTGGAATGCACAGTCCATACATGGTGCAGACACTGTCAGCTTCATAGGTCTAATAACCATGCAGTTACTTAAGTTGTTCACCCCGTTATTATCACTTTGCAGAAATAAATACGTGATGTCCACAACTTGGGTAATAAATCAATTATCCTGACTCGTCTGGTGCTGGTGGAATGCACAATCCATATATGGTGCAGACACTATCAGCTTCCTAGACTCGTTCAACAGGTCTAGTAACCATGCAGTTACATAAGTTGTTCACCCCGTTATTATCACTTTGCAGAAATAAAAACGTGATGTCCACAACTGATTTAATATAACAAATACCTTGCTCGAAGTACTGTATATTGTGGGTCTTAAATTGTCTATGCTACACGTAACTGGTTATTGCATGCCTGGACCACCCATAAACAGGTGTTTAACTATCCAGGAGTGATGGTCTTCACGTCTCTCATCGCTCTCCTTTTTCTTGTGGAAATGTTTACTTTTGTATTTGTTTATGATGGTGTCGTCGGGGAGGTTGGGAGATGCCGTTGCCACGATAGTTTACAGTAGGTGTATATGACGTGTTGTTAATATATGTGTGATGTTATTAAATCATAATAATCAACCATCCCTCTGACAACCTATTATACCGAGCAATAATTTATTTGTATTATTATAATTGTTTCGAGTTCATTCCACATATTACTAACACAAGATAAATTGGCCTATCTGTTATTACCCGTCCTCGCCCTGGAGGGGCTAGGGGACGGGTATTGTTTTCACTCGGTTTGTCTGTCTGTCTCTCTGTCTGATAACTTTAGGCGAAAACTACTGATGCTATTTTGACTAAAATTACAAGGATAGTGGGATATGACCTTCTGATCACCTGATTACATTTTGGACCAAGTTGGGCCAAGCCCAGCTAGAGAGCCAATAATGTATAACAATGGGGAGGGTATTTTTTTTTTTTTTGTTATAACTCTGTTCAGATTCGTCATATCTAGATGACAGCAAAACCTAAAGGAGAGTCTTTCAAATCTGCATCCAACATGCCTAGTTACTTCAGGGGGATCACCCCCTGGTAAGCGGTAAGGGGGTCAATGTCAGGTGAGTTGGACCTAAAATTTCAAATGAGGATGAAATATTCAATTTTCACCCGATTTACTCGAAATCTGATGTGACATCTTTGACTAGATATCCTATTGTGATCATACGTCAGCACTAAAATGACTGCCGGGGACGGGTTTGCTGTGCCTTGGCACCGCTTCTTATAATGGGATTAACTTCACACAGCTATGTGAATACTGAGAACAAATGTGACCCACCGCCCACCCTCACCCGTAGTGAGTATACTGCAGGAAATGGTGCCCAGATGTGGTCACACTGGCAGGTTTCCGTCAACCACGAGTCAGTATAAAAGTAACAAGTGGTACACATTTTTTTTTTTTTACCCCACTGACAGGTTTCTTGATTGTGCAAATATACTATTGTTGTTATACTCCCTCAATAAAGAAGCACCTTCAGTGGGGTATATTGTAAAGCAATGAAAATATGAATACCGACGTTCTTGCCAGCCCATTCCTTGGTTGAGGGAAACCTGCCAATGTAAGCACAGCTTAGGTGCGAGTGGGATAGCCAGCCCATACATCGAGCAGACACAAGCAATGTGATAATGCAGTTACAAATGTTATTCATTCCGTAAAATTACCAAATCATTTAAAAACGTAAAACAAAGTGCTTAATCCAAGTATATTATGGATCTTAATGTTTATGACGCACGTGACTGGTTATCACATGTCAGAACAAGTGGTGAATTGTCCAGGACATCTGGTCTCCCCGCTCCTCATTAACCTTCATTCTTTCTGCCTCCTCTGTCTCGCTATGCCTTGTAAAACATGTTTGCATGTGTATTTGTGCAAGTCAGTTGCTCATATTTTTCGTATTGCAAAACATATTGCTGCATCGGCCTCTCCCAGGCACCGTGTGAGGCCCGTGCAACGAGTTCGTGGCCGTGACGGTATGAACAATTCCTCCTGGGAATGACCTGTTATGATTTAGACATTCCACTACATGCATGAAAACGTATCGTCTGTTGATTTTTTTTTTTTTTCTGAGAACTTGGTATTTCAACATCTTTATGACAATCGTTTTGTTAGCTCAGTATCTGGTGATTAAGCTACGTAATCACCATCATACAAACTTACAATCGTGGCATCCGCCTCTCCCAACCTCCCTGACCCCACCATAAACAAATACAAAAGCAAACATTTCCACAAGAGAGAAAAAGGAGAGCGATGAGAGACGTGAAGACCATCACTCCTGGATAGTTAAACACCTGTTTATGGGTGGTCCAGGCATGCAATAACCAGTTACGTGTAGCATAGACAATTTAAGACCCACAATATACAGTACTTCGAGCAAGGTATTTGTTATATTAAATCAGTTGTGGACATCACGTTTTTATTTCTGCAAAGTGATAATAACGGGGTGAACAACTTATGTAACTGCATGGTTACTAGACCTGTTGAACGAGTCTAGGAAGCTGATAGTGTCTGCACCATATATGGATTGTGCATTCCACCAGCACCAGACGAGTCAGGATAATTGATTTATTACCCAAGTTGTGGACATCACGTATTTATTTCTGCAAAGTGATAATAACGGGGTGAACAACTTAAGTAACTGCATGGTTATTAGACCTATGAAGCTGACAGTGTCTGCACCATGTATGGACTGTGCATTCCACCAGCACCAGACGAATCAGGATAAGGCTAAGGTTACGCTGACTTGTTTGCCTTAACTAAGGTATGGGTTAACAATAGCTATGGTCTACATAATATGCCCTTATTTTACAATTTACCTTACTGAAGATGCTAGTTTAGCCTACTGAGGGAAAAAAAATGCAGTGCTATTTATGTTCACTATAGCCCGTCAGTGAGGTAAAGTGGAGAACAAAGAAAAATGAGCACCACTTCCGCTATGTTGACCTAAGGCTGCGCAAATCCTGCCAGGTGTAATTGTAGGTGTTTTTCAGCCACCAGTTCCCTCAATACACTAAGCACTTTGTGGGAGAGTCAACATTTGTTGAAATACACACATCAATGTGCGATGCATTTGCTCATCTGCGAGATATTCACTGTGTTGGTAATGTGTGGAATAAAATCTAATATTTTATAACGGACAAATTATAATGTTATTTGGTATAACAGGTTGTCTAAATGAACATAATGTCACATACCATATATTAGTAACAAGTATCATATGCCTCTGCATCAACACTTAAAACGTGTGATTTTAGTGTATTGCTATTAATCAGAAAATTAACTAGACCACTATTGCTGCTACAACATCCACCACGCATACAAATATTGTTACAGAACATTATTTATCGTTCTTTTTGTAATCCATCCCTATCACAATCGTAACCATATCAATATCTGGTGATTATGCTGCGAAATGTGCACCCAAATACAAACTCGTTATGTCGCACCTTCCTCTCCCACCCTCCCTGTCCTCCCCATAAACATTACTGTTCGCCATCTGTTGGGTGAAAATGGCAGTTCCTTAAGATGCTTCGTTTTTCGATCCTCAGGTGTTTCGGATTCACATAGTGGCTGGCTGGGGGAACGAACTTTTGTTCGTGATAGTACATTCATTACAGTAACAAACAGAAACAGACTGCATTACCTTAAAATCTGTAGCCATAAAATTAATCTACATTTAATCGAATTCTGTTTGACATAAACATATCGTGCCCTAAATACACCCTATGAATTCCGATAGACAGTTATAAAATTTTTTCTATCTTGGTACGTCCATATACCGAGCACTCAGGCATTCTGAAATACACCAGGCCCTCCACATTCGCGGGGGTTGGAATACACAGACTCCCGCAAAAGTGGATTTACCGTGAATGTTTGGTGCGCTCCCCCAAAATGCCTCTACAGCCGCAAATCACCCCTTGTGAGCAAATGTGCACATACTGTACGTAATACACCACATCTGGGACCTGAAAGCAGCATAAAATATCACAAATAGTAACAGACCAACTGCAAAAAAAAAAAGTTTAATAACACATAAGTTTTGATTGAGTATGGCTGTGCAGTACAGTACTAAGTTAAGGTAAATATGTACCTGGTGACTTCCCCAGACTCCTGTGAGTGAGTGCATCTCGTGCACATCCACATGAGTGTGGGGAAGGCATCAGCTACATATTTAACCCAACTTCTGACAACCATACCCAATAAATTCAGATTTAACCCATCACTGTCCCTGAAGTTTTGGCAGACGAACTCTGACGACTTGTGATGATGATGCTGAACATGACATCGATGACACTGAAGATGATTAGCCATGCAGTTACCGATGACGGATGACTGGATGAGATGATGTGGAGTGTAACTGCATTGCATAAGGACTCTACAAGTGCGTAGGCTTCAGCTCATCTCCACTGCTAGCGTCATCGCCGAGTGGTGGTGGATTGTCGATACCATCTTCAGATGCAGGTGGAGAGGATGATGCACCGTCAGTCAGAGTGAACAGGTTCAGGGTCAGACACGGGCTGAGGTTCAGGCACAGATACAGGCTCCTCAGCCTCAGGTGTGGTGGAAGAAGATGAGTGTGTGACAGCAGCAGCAGCATGAGGTCGTGATGTCTTTATGTACCACACTGTGCTCTCATTAACGTTAAATTAATTCCCAACACCAGCATAACTCATACCCTCCCTACACTTGTCTAACAATGTCACCTTTTCCTCCAAGCTCATTACTTTCTTTGCCTGTTTAGGGGTCGACTCACCACGAAGAGATGAGGGACGCTTGGGGCCCAAGGTAGCAGGAAAACACAAACACACGTGGGACAAAGCTGTCACAAGCAAATGGCACAATTGGGAGGTAATTCACTCACAAATTAGCACAGCAATGTACTTCTTACCTTTGAAAACGTGAGAGCACAATTATTTGGGGCAATACTGAGATCAGGGGAGGTTTGGCATGGCAACGTATAGACAGCGAAACGACCACGACTGTGGCAGAACACAGACTGAGAAGGAGACAGAAGCGCAGGAGCGTGGTGGTTTGGTGCAGGCCTGTTTTGGCGCAAAATGACCCGAGAGCGTCGACGTGGCGACACTTTGAGGGCGCGAACGAAATCTCGTTCCACAGAGGGACAATCTGCGAATGTGCGAGGGACACAAAAGTAGAATCCGCGAATGTGGAGGGCCTGGTGCAATGTAGATATGGGACCACAGAGTCAGACACGGATATAAGAGCAACGTTTCGAGTTAACCATTTTGGTGCCGCTCGTTTGGTGCCACTCACCTTGGTCTATTTTTTTTCTTTTTAAGAAGCGTTTGCTTAATGCTTGTTGTAGCCTTTCTGAGTTGTCTGTCTTTCTGCTTTTCATGTTTTTCTTTACTGCTTTGTACTTTTTTTCTCTTCGTTCGTTCACTCTTGCCTCTTCTTTCCTACATTTGTATTGTGTTCTCTGTTTTGGCTTATATAAGGTTTGCTCTGTTTTTGTAGGTTTCTGGCACTACTCAGGGGGTTAGGGTTCTTCCCTCCTCCCTTGTGTTGTTTCGCTTGCCTGAGTTTTCCCTTCCCTTCCCACTTGCTTTCCTGATCGGGTGAAGAGATATCTGGTGTGATGCAAAGGCTTCATTTGCAGCTGAGTGCGTGATTGTTGATTTGTGGCAACACCTGCCACATTCTCCCACTTCTAGCTATTAAGGTCATTGTGGGTGTGCAGTGTTGCACTTGATTACCAACGAGTTGTCATGTAATGGCACGAATCGCGATCTTCGCAAATTAATCTCGCTTTGTATGGTATGTTTTACTTCCTTTCCATGACGTCTTCCCACGCCATATCCCGCGATGAAGCAAGAGAGGGGTGTAATCTGCCCTGCTGTCATCTCCCCCCCAAACCCTCCCCTCTATCTTAATGCCTCTGTACCCTTACAAATGCTTGTTAATGGGTGGGGGGGAAGATGTCAATATTCAAAATGTTGCTCCCCATGACTGGCATGTGGAATGCCTTCATAGAGCCCCAGCTCATACCTCTCTCCCTCCCCTTGTTGCAGCTTCATGAGAGGAACATTCTCACACATTCTTTACTACCGATGTTCCTTTTTTGCTGGTGCCTTATCATGCTTCTTCCCTGCATACTTAACATCAAGGTGTCATGACGCTATTATAACCCGTGACCAGTGGTTTGATTTGATTTGACCCCAATGGGGCTAGTTTATTGGACACCCCACACCTCATCCTGTGAAGGGGCAACATCAAAAGAATACATACATACAGCATCATGCAAAGAATTTAAAAGGGGTATCCAAAAGGAAGGCAGTATCTGAGCGAGATGCATCCCTATCTAAATTACA
Organism: Coenobita brevimanus; assembly: GCF_032717465.1. NCBI lineage: Eukaryota > Metazoa > Arthropoda > Malacostraca > Decapoda > Coenobitidae > Coenobita > Coenobita brevimanus. The sequence goes on from NC_136972.1 coordinate 19,154,116, forward strand.
AAAGATAAGTCTTACAACAGTATGTCAACATAAATATAACTCATTTTATATTATCAATATACATAAGGTGAGAGAGTTGAACGAACTGATCACACATACCCCTCTATATGAAATAAGCTCTTAAGTTGACAAATTTTATAGTAGTTATAATAGGATAAGTATAATTTGGGGGCAAATGTTGTGTTACTGAGGAGATGCAAGTATTTTGTATTTCCTCAGTATTTTTCTGACAATATCATTTTCTATCACAAATTTTGCCTGACACTCTATTGTCTTGAATTGAGTATTCCTGTATTCACGTGTGAGTGGACATTCCAATAAATAATGCTTCAAAGTGTGTTCGTTGGGTTGTTCACATACTTTGCACTTCCTCTTCTCTTTATCAACCTGTCAACCCAGTTCCCAAGGGTAATAGTAGCCAAGCCTTATTATTGCTGTAGAGAGTCAACCCACCTACTTCTCGTATGTCTGCCATATACGTAACTTGTCGACAAGGCAACTGTGTTGTAGTAGTGTATGGAGGTGCTGGTGTTGTGTTCTCTGAGTCTAAGGTCAGTCACCCTTTCGTTTTTTATGGTCATGATCTTTCTTTTAAGTTGTCTAAGTGAAAGTCCCAAGTCATAGTCACAAGTGTCCTTGTTAGAAGACTCCTTGGCTAAAATGAAATGTCAGCTCTTTCATTACCCAGGATTCCAACATGTGAGGGGATCCAAACAAATTTAATCTGTACACTGATCTCCCTAAGCTCTGCAACAATCAGCCTGTGAACAGGGTCAGGGTATGTGGAGTGAGGGTCAGAGAGAGATTGCAGAGCAGACTTGCCATCTGTTAACCCGCCGCGTGCCAGTGCCATTCTAATACAGTCTGACATAATGCCGTGGCCAGTGCCAGTGCTGTTTTAAAATGATCAAAAATAAAAAAACTTCACTGTGACCGCATTTTCCAAGATTCGCGGGTAAAAATTGGCAAGCATGTAAGGTAAGTGTTCCTCTACCATCCCCCAGGCTGTCAAGGCCATACACTCACTCGCTCCCCTCCTCACGCTCGCTCTGCCTCACTCTGCCTGTGTGCCTCTCCCAGTGCTGTACATAGTGAAGGCATTTTGTAAATATTTTCATGTAAGTGTAAGTTGTAAATATTTTCTTGTAAGTGTAAGGACTATATAGTGAAGTCAAGTTGTAAATACCTTCTTGTAAGTGCCAGGACTGTATATAATGAAGTCAGGTTGTACCTATCTTCAAGTAAGTGTAAGATAATGCATTCACAGTGAGAAAGACATGCAAATTGTGATAGATGCTGAGGTAATAAGTGATCAGAAAAGTGTACAGAACCATGCTATACTTTCCCAGCATAAATACCTGAGTATACCTTACATAGAAAACGGCTTTCTCTCACGTGTGTGGTGAGCGTGAGAGAGCGGCTATACTTGTACACGAGTATGCAGGACTCATTAAAACTCATTTCCGAGCCTCGGTGAGCATTTTAATGGCGAAATTCGTTGTTTCCACATTAAGATCTATCGTTTAAGCCAAAAAAAAAAAAAAAAGTTGAAAAATGGCCAGCACTGGGGTGACCCATAGTGCTAAAAATAGCTGGCATGCGGCGGCTTAACATGATGGCATCTTGTTTCCCCAGACGAACTTGTTCCAGCCCTTTCACAAATGCTACTAATTCACACTGCGTGGATGAAGCCCAGTCTTGTAGCCTGCTGAGTGTCTCAGCACCATGAACAAAGCTACTCCCACTTACGATGTACAGCAGCCCCAGCATGATTAGTCCCTGTGTGAAGAGAACCGTCACAGTACACTTGGTCTTTGTCTTCCTCTGCCAGTCTTTATATAAGTGTCATAAAGTCATCTTTGAGTGCATACGGTAGGAGGTCAGCTTTTTTTGTGTTTAATGTAGTGAAGGCGACGTCTAGTGGTCTCTCCTCCTAGGGCGGCAGTGGTTCACCTCAGTTCCAGTCTCCTAAATGATGATCTGTCATTTGGTTGTTGACAAGTTCTGCAGCAGTTACATGAGTCCAGTCCCCGCCAGTCAAATCTTCTAGCCTTAATAAATTTATGAGTTCTGTTTTAGGTAGTGTGTCTCTCTTGTCTCTCAGTGCTCTAACTCATATTAGTGTATTTATCTCCTTAATCCGATCTGGGATAGAATGCAACCCTAATTCTAGTCTAAGATTAGATACTTTAACATTCTTTGGGCATGCTAGAATTAGTCTCATTGCTTCATTCTGTATTGCGTCAAGCTTGTTAAGTTTAACAGCAGGCAAACAAGAGAGAATTGGAACATGATAATCAATGACTGATCTTATAAATGCAATATACGTCATCTATATAACTGGAATAGAGGCCCCCAGACCCTTCCAAGACATCACTCTAAGAGGCCTAAGCCTTTTCATACATGTTGTATGACCAAATCAAATTCAGCATTCTTTCCCCAAATATTCCTAACATATACTCCTAATTATTTAACAAAGTCAGCTCTTTTCAATGGACTCCTTTGCAAGTAAAGAGTATTTACATAGTTGGACCCTTTTGTTATGAATTTAGTCTTTTCGGTTGATATAATTAAACTTAGCTCATCATACATCTCTCCCAATAAATCTAGTGATTTTTGCATATCACGATAATTGTTGGCCTGAATTGAAATATCATCTGCATAACTGATGCAGCTCACACCATTTGGGATTTTTAAACTTACTATTTTATTCAATAAAATATTTTATAGTGTAGGACTGAACACTCCTCCCTTTTGGGTACCAAGTTCAGGCTCAAATGTGTTTGATTTCTTTCCTTGAAAAACAACATAAACAGTTCTGTGGCAAAGATAGTCTTTAATCTAGCCAAGTAGTTTGCCTTCCACACCAAAATTCACTAACTCATTAAGTATTATATCATGATTAGCCACATAAAAGGCACCCTTTAAGTCTAGAAAGAGTCAAAATTTACTATTGGAATTTGCAAGATATGATATAATACATGATGTTGCATTTCTGCCTGAAATGTAACCATTAAGATTTGGGCTTAATATATGCCTAACTTTATGCAACAACCTGTTTAGAATTATTCTTTCAAGTGTTTTACAGAAGCAATACAATAAGGAAATAGGTCTAATGGCTGTCACAGATTTTGTCTTAGGGACAGGAACTATGACAGCTCTTTTCCATTCAGTGGGAATTTTACCAGTTTGGTAGCTAAGACTAAAGATACTGAGCAGTGGGTTGCCCTCTACTTCAGCCAGAGCACTAAGAATGGGATAGGTTATGCCGTCTTCACCTGGGACACTAAATTTATTATTTTCCAATGCTCTTTTAAGTTCAAATGAAGTTATTTCTTTACAAGTGTCATCCTGCAGTGCTATTACTTGTTCAAGTTGTTGGTGACAGAAGTGTAGCTTGGGTGTTAGTTTATTTTGTATTCTGAGAGAGAGGTTGGTGAACTTGGAAACTGAGGCCCATTCATTCATGACGGTTTGATCATACCCTTGTGGATTAGGATGAGCTGAGGTTTGGTTTTTAACACCTCTGGCTATGATAATTTTTTTTCCAAATGACAGCTAATGATGTGTCTTTTTTAATATTGTTCAGAAATTCTACCCAGTATTTTTCTCTAGCTCTACTTTTCGCCTGTCTTGCTCTTTCAGCACAGGCCTTTAAAATATTTAGATTAATGTCTTATCTATCATCCTTCTAGTACTGTTTTGCTACCTTAGGGAAATTTTCTGTAACTTCAACCTCTTTGTCATATTTTTACCATTTCTTCCAGAAGTTCTTATTACTATTACCAATATTTCTATTTTTTGTTTTGTGTTTTTTCTTTGTTTTGGTTCTGCCCTGCTGTGACAGAAGTTGTTTAGTAAGTTTAGTTCAATCATTTAGAAGAGTTAATGGTGTAATTTGGGGGGTATGCTTTAAACCAATTATTCATGTTCTCTATTAATTTCCCTTTATCTTTTATAGGTTGCTATAACCTCTTCCTCCTGCCAGTAACTTGCCTTTTCTTAACATCAAGTGTTGTTAAAAATGCTGAGTGATCAGAAAAAAGATTGATTTGTTGCACAGAACAAGTTCGATAAGGTTCATTGTACAAACAAACATAATCTAGTCAATCTCCTAAAATATGTCTTGGTTCAGGCTAACCTATTAATCTTAATTCATTACAAGAATTTACATAGTTACACCATCGACGTCAGTTGGTATTAGTGAGATTATGGCTGTTAGGTGAGGACAAGGCCTCATGATTGGTGTTTTAGTCACCCATCGTAAGGGTCTTCTTCTCATACAGGAAATCAGGAAAGTCATGTGGGTCCAAGCTATTACCTGGAACATACAAATTTACTATATAAATGCTGTAATTGTCTAGATGCATTTTTAGAAAATTATTTTCAGTGTTCAGACCAAAATAACAATAAAATCTTTCTACAGGAATAGATTTTTTGACATATGTAACTAATCATCTAGCTGAATTTTCAGTGCAACTGTGAATGTGTGGAATACAATCTCCGAACCTAGGACAAAAAGATTCATTTACTCTAGTTCCTGAAGACATATTATATCAACATCATGAGACAATGCAGAATCCTGAAGATCTACAAACCGCTAATATATTCCATTAATGTTCCAACATAATATCTTAATACCTGTACCCACATCCTGTCTAGACCTAGCCATTGTTCAATGCTGATTTGCCACTAAATTCTTCAACTATTCTTTGTAAATTTTCTGCTTGGGCTCTAGCTTTTACAACTTCAGCTAGGAGACGCTGGGCTAATTCGTCTGAGATATTGTCTACTGTACTGCTAATTAACTTAGAAGTGATGTTTTTTTGGCAATACAGGCCTACTCAATACAACCTTTCTGTCTAGTTTCCTTTCAACTGTTTTCTTCTCTAGTAGTTATGACATTATCATTGCTATACTCATTTTCAGTTTCCATTTCTTTTGGTGTTGTGTTTACGTCTGTTTGATCGGTCAGTACAAATTTATTTGAAACAACTGAAGCTACTTGGGTTACTAGCACACTTATCTGGTCTTGGAGCTCTTTTTTTTTTGTTTGTTTGTTTGTTGCTCTTGCACAATTGACTTCAGTTTAGCCATATTTTCCTGCATTATGTTGAGCTGTTCTATTGTAGGAAAGCGAGGCTGGGTGCTGGGAGGACAGGGCGTGCTGGGCAGGAGGTGGAGTAGGCATTATGGTCTCCTTTACAGTTTACACAGCATGGTCGTACCTCAATGTCAGCACTGATTTTTTTTCCTGCAGTTCTGAGATTCATGCCCACCAGAACAAAACCTGCAGCAGACCCTCCGTTTCCAGGTTGGAGCCTTGTCCCCGCAGCGGCTGCACCTCAGGCAAAAGGCAGGTGGTTCCCTATTGGATGGGGTGAAAGAATAGGAAAGAATCTTACAGTGCTAAGTATTTTTCCTTTCCACAGTGCCACCACTTGTTCCGTTTCTTCACTCCTAACTGTATCCCTCTTTGCCCAGTGCACTTGAGGATGGTTGAGCACAATGTCCAATTTAGCCTGTAGGGGAAATCTCTTGATGATTATTTTTGTCATGATATCGTCAGGATTAGAAGATATTAATCTGACTCCTTTATATCCCTCCTGGGTAAGGAACGTCACATCTTCTCCTTCCGCTTTAATGTATGGCCTGTTTTTACCCTTCACACAGGTTATCTTGAGGTCCGGGTGTGTTTCAGCCAGTGAGAGTCCAGCTGAAAAATTCTTGTTCTGATATGACAGTCTCTTGGCAAGTAGAGTGGTGTTGGACCTTTCTCCCTTAATGTATTCTCTTGCTGTTGCTGTTCTTGCTTCTCCCTCTTCTTTTCCTTTCGTTTTTGAGAGCTGCTAGAAAATAGAGTAAATCCTTCATCTTCTTCCTGGCCGTCTCCTCTGGTTGTTTTAGGGCTGTTGGAGTTATTTTCCTGGTCTCTCTCTGCATTATTTAGTCCAGTCTGTTGTGAGCTGTTTGTTCTACAATTTCCATGTTCATCATTAATTCCAGAAGGTTCAATAGCTGGGCTGGGGTTCTCAATTACCTCCGTCATTGTGGCGGTGGTGATGGAAGGTAAATATAAAAGTTATCCCTGCATTAGGTTGGTGGAGTCACCGTTGCCATGACAACACTGGACCTTACTGCACATGCGCGGCCGCCTCAAACCAAGTCGTGGGGGAGGTATGCTTGGGAGACCTAACTTTCACAAGGCAAAATAAACTAAGTCCAACAACACCTCACAAGTACAATAGAGTCTTTGTGTTCTTACTGCACTCACACGCTGCTCGGTCGGCTCTGGAAGCTGAAACAGATCTAGAAGTCTAAGAAAAGGGGGAAGAAGTGGGAGGCCGCTGCAACCACCTCCACTGTTTACGAAGAGCAGAGAGAGTGTGATCCAATGTCCTTACTGGTCCAGAGACAGCCCAGTGACTTGTTCTTGCCATCCTGTAAGCATCACGTCCCACTGGCCTGATGGTACCGTCTCATAGGTGTCACATCCGTCAGGCATCTCACTCTGCTTGTAAGCCCAACTAATTCCCAGACTCCCCTCCTCCCACCGTTAATCAAAGTTCCCTCGATAAGAATCCTCACTCTTCCTCCGATAACCTGGATTTTTATCATAATCCACCACAAGTTCCATTTGATTCGATGATTCCTGACCCTTCTAATATTAATCCTAAACCCAGCCCTGGGTCCCACCCCCATGCATCTTTGCCAGGGTTTGATTCTGCCTGATTTGTCGACTGTCATGGTGTTGCACACTCAGTGGTATCCTCTGTGGCTGCATACCAGGAACTCCACGTCATAAACTCCCCTATCTATACTTATATTGGAAAGAACGTTCAGTTTAGTGAGGTCGTCATATCCACTTATTTGTAAAAGCAGGGCTTGCGGCCCATTCCTAAAGACTGGTTGATGATAATTATTTTCTCGGATCCTGTGGCCTTCCAGAATAAAGATGATGCCTCACTGAAAAGTCTAGGACGCTATAAATAAACAGGTTTTCCAGGGTCATTTTGTTTACAAGAAATGATCCATTGACAGATTCAAACGGAGCAAGTTCTAGGGTGCCTACGACTGGAAGTACACTATTGATATAGCAGGTACTGTAGATGAGAACTGACCCTGATGGGGTACATCACATCCAAACATTGTTGCTCTAGAAATTCTCTCTTCACATTCAAACATTTTCTAGTCTGCTTTGATTGAAGTTTTGAAGAACTTTGGGAAATTGTCAGTGGAATCGAAAGCAAAACTTCCCTCTAATGCCTCAAATAAGATGCGATTCATTCTTGATCTCAGAAGCCTGAACAATTATCTTCAAGATGGTGACTACAGTTCACTTGGACTGCATCTCTACAAGGATTGCTGTCTAGCATTGCTTGACCTTCAAGATGCTTTTGTAACATTCAAGTTACTACAAAATTCTATAGGTTATTGGCTTTAACATCATGAGGAACGAACCTTCAATTACATGTTACAGTATACAGATTGACCTTTGTATTGCCTCTAATGCTTTTGCCAAATGAATAAAGCATGCCCTACAAAATAAGGCCAGGTTAGGAATAGTTACGATAGCTAATTTCTAGAGCTAGCAAGTATTTACCCAGTCAGAACTTCACTTCTATCAGGCAGTCTGAGAAATAACTCATCTTGGTCAAGGGATGGGATTCAGAGTCCACGTACAATTCTTGCAGTGTCTCCAGTTCTGGGCCTTTTTGAGGAGTCCACAAACATCACGCTTTCCCTCTCAATGGACGACATTCTTCTCTGGCAGAAACATCTCGGCTGCTTGGTCTAGGCTAAACCCTGCTGTCAATGCCAGTGGAAATTCTTAGTGGGAGCCCTAAATGTCCAGACTCTGGCCAATCTTCATGGATGTGTGCTTCATCTCTGCCTGCCTCCAATAGGAAAGAGTTGGCTCAAAATAAAGAACAGAGATCTCCAGACAGAGATAAAGAAGTGGTGAGTCCCCCACCCTGGGGTCCCTCCACATCTGAATCTTATCATCCGTACAGTTGATGTTGAATGTGCAGGAGGGAACTTCCAGTCTATGGTAGGACGTCAAAGTCAGAGTCCGTAGACAGGCTGCCACAGAGGCTTACACATAACTGAGCTGATTTGTCAGTGGTAAAGCTCTTCCTCTTGTTACATGGCGCTGATTGATTAAATATAATAATAAAAAAAAAGAAAGACTGGTGCCACAACTGCCAGAGTTATATGGCAGTAGTTGTTACAAGGTTATACCCAACAGAACTGATCCAATAAATTCTGAATAAACTCCGACAGAGTGTTTTTCTGCACTTTGTCACTGGGAATCTCTTGCTTCATTATTTTTCTCTCTCCCAACAAAATCATCCATAATAACCGTCTGTTTAATATCAGTTTTAAGGAGCTGGACAACAGATGGGCAGACTCCCCATCTCGAAAGCCAACTTCCTTAGTGGAAAGGTCACCCTCTAGAGAAATGTTTGAACACCTGACAAGTCAGATTTCTCCTCCACAAATAGATATCTTCCCGTTCAGTTTAACACCACAGTCGAGTTATTTCTCTCTCTCTCTCTCTCTCTCTCTCTCTCTCTCTCTCTCTCTCTCCAAAAGGAGGGAAACTCTAAGAGACATTGTTGGCTCTTGAGGCCAGGAATTTTTTATGTAACATTTACTTATCATACTTTTCACATACAGTGACGGACGCCTTACTGTACTCCAGGGTTTACAATCCTCAAATATCCTTGATAAATCTTGTTGAAAATCGTTTATTATTGTGTAATCAGTCGAGAAACATCCTCGCAGTCACAATTATGGTATTGCTGGACTACTTAGCCAGGTTTTTCTCAGTTATCCAGGTACCTTAAATCAGGTTCTGTAATTACTCATTACACAGCTCTGAAAGACTGAATACCCTTAGATTTTAAGGTTCCCACCCGGGACTGAAGTGTGTCACGTCAGACACGGGGATTCTTTAATCTGTGGCCATCTTTCTAGACCCCCTCTCTTATGAGGTCCTTTCAGAAAGTTCTTGATTAATCTACTGTACGTCAAATTAGTCTTCACTTTCTGCTGTGATAAAAGGCTTATAGACTGTGTACAAGACCCTTTTCCTAATGGGCCACACCTCTGAAGCTTCAATCTTAGAGTTGCATCCCATGACGGAAATGAGCCTTAACCAAGTTTTTGTATGACCTCTTCCCTGTTATTAACATTTCTCTACCCAGGTAATACACTGTTCTGTTACTGGTACCATGTAATCCAGTACTGCCTGTTTCATGGCCAGATCATTGGCGACTAAACTGGCACCCCCACTTCTAGGCCAGTGAGGAGGGTGACCAGATATCCTACTGGATGAAAAAGAAGACCTGTCAAAGGGCAGATCAGCAATTTATGCTAACGGCCATCTAGTAGGGTAGGTGGCGCTCGTTAGCCTTGATTGTCAGTCCACTTAGAAGAAGGAAAACTCTGAGGTATAACCTAGATTGCCATAGTCAGGGATTCCACGCCTTTGTCCAAAGGCTAGTGGTGAGCCTTCTCCTGACGTGGGAGGTTGGGGTGGGGTTTGCGTCCCTTCCCTGTAAAAAAAAAAAAAAACATCCCACACAAAATAAGAGAAGAAAGAGGGATAGGGATCAGTGCATGCTGCCTGACCCTGACCCAGTTTTGTCGGAGGTTCCTCCCTCGGTTGCCGGCCTGACAGGGCTTTTTGAGCCCTGTCACGCTGGCACCCATCATGATGGTTGCTGGGTAAAGCCTATGGGACCCCAACAACCGAATGGTGGAGGGATACCCCTCGCCCAGACCCTTCTTTTAATTTGCGTCGTGGTGGTGCAAAGGACGAGCAAGCTCGAGGCTGCTAGAGCAGGTTTAACCTTCCGAAGACACTACAGGTGGAGGCTTGGAACGTTCTAAGCCTTTCAAAGGATGATCAACTGCTGTGTTGTCACGAGATTTGGGGTGATCGGGGGTCGGCATAGCTGCTCTCTCTGAAGTGAGGTTACTTGGGCATGGTGAAATCATTAGTGATGGTTACACATAATACTGGTCTGGTTGTGACAATGATGCCCATCTTAGGGGTTTCGCTGTGGCAGTTATTGCTCACTTTGTCTCTTGTATCAACAGGGTTACTCCGGTTGATGAGTGTGTAATGCTGGTGAAAATGAATCACACCTTGGGCTTAATCTCTTTTGTCGCAGTGTATGCTCCAACTCAGATGAGTGATCTTGAAGAGAAAGAGCTATTCAACACCAAACTTGACTCTGTTGGGTAACAGTGCCCCTCGCGGGATATGCTCCTAGTCTTGGACGACTTTAATGCAGCCACTGGCACTGACAGGGAGGGCTTCAGGGACTGCATATGTCCCCATGCCTCTGGAACCAGAAACTTCAATAGTTCTTACCTTCTGGATTTTGCAAAATCCTGTATGTTAAAAGTTGCTGAATCCTGGTTCCAGCAGCCAAATCTTCACTGCTGGAGTTGGTATTCAATGCCGTAGGGGTTGCTAAAGAGACCGATCACATTCATGTAAGTACTCACTGGAGAATCCTTCAGACTGCAGGGTTTTCAGGAGTGCAGGTTTCTTTCCTACTGATCACTGACTTGTTGTTGCTACTCTAAGTCAACAAATCAAAACTGAGAGAGTTTCAAGATGCCACCAAAAAAGGTTCCATCTTGAGAACCTCAGAGATGAGTAGTGTGCAAATGAGTATGCAATATCAATCTCAGATCGGTTTGAAGTGCTCAGTACCGTACTGTTGAGAATCCTGTTGAATGATGGGATACCTTTAAGCATGATACTTTGTCAGCAGCTGATGGGTGTACTGGAGACTACCCGAGACCAAGGAGGGGATTCATCTCACAGAAAACACTGACCACAACTGAGGAGACACGTGCTGCCAAACTGGCTGGGGACCCGGAACAACACAGACTTCCGTCTTGATGGGCACGAGTTTTACCGAGAGGGGACAAGGAGAGATATGTCAGGGAAATTGCTGAGGAAATGGAAGGCTGTTTTCATGCAAATGACCTTCGACCTGCCTATTGAGCCCAGAAGAAGCTCCACTCCAGACCCGTCTCTCAGGTTAACTCTGTTCGGACAACAGATGGATGGCTCTTGTTGGGGGCATGCAAGTATAGAGCTCATTCAGCTGAGTATTTTGAGCACTTGTACTTGGCTGAACCTACCAGTGGAAAGCTTCCATTGGCTGGTGTACAACCATTGACCGTTGCCCCACCAGCTGAAGAAGCCGTGCCGTCTCTAGATGAAATCAAGAAGGGAGTGGCTAAGTTGAAAAGTGGCAGAGCAGCTGGTGTTTGTGACATCCCAACAGAATTGATCAAGGCCTGGGGCAAAGCCATGACCAGGGCGTTACACACAGTCACAGAAGCCATTTGGCAGACTAGTATCATTCCTCCTGCCTGGACAAAGATTTAGTCAACTCTATCTGGAAAGAAAAAGGAGACCAGCATGACTGTGGTAACTACCATGGTATGACAGTGCTCAGTCTGCCAGGCAAAGTTCACTCTCATATTCTTCTGATGCCTATCCGGGACCATTTGCCAAAGTTTCAGAGGCCTGAGGACTCCGGATCCACGCCCAAGAAGTCAGCTGTTGACCATATCTTAGCTGTTTGAGTTTTTGTGGAACACTGTCCTGAGTTTCGACAAGGTATGCTAGCAGCCTATGTGAATCTCAAGAAGGTGTTTAACTCTGCAAATCGGTTCTATGGGAACTCCTGTGACTCTGTGGGATCAATGCAGGGATAGTCCGAGTGATTGCTGGCTTGTACTCAAACCCTGAGAGTGTCAAATGTATGTGTGTGTGTGTGTGGGGGGGGGATCCAGCTTCTTTCCAGTAAGTTCTGGTGTAAGACAGGTATGTGTCTTTGCCCACATTTATGGATTGAGTACTGGGCCAGGCTGTGAGTCAAAGTCGCTGTGGGGTATTGATTGGCAATTTCTGGGTTACTGACCTTGACTTTGCTGATGATGCAGTTATCGTAGTGGAGTCGCTGGAGAAGCTACTGGGTGCCCTCAAGGAATTTCACAGTTTCAAGAGAATGTGAAGCTACTGAGATTAAAGGTTTCTTGGGCCAAGACCAAGGTCCAGACATTTGGTGGCTCGCTGGATGAAGCAGTTCGGTCTGTCCAAGCATGTGGTGATGATATACAAGTCTTGGAAAGATTAACTTATAATAGTAGTGTGATCAATAACAATGGTGGAATAGACAGTGAGATGTCTTGTGAGATGTCTTGTTGCATTGATCTGGCCTACGGGATTATAGATTCACTCAATTCTGGTATTTGGCGCTGTCGTTCTTTGTGTAGAATGGCGAAAGTTTGCATTTTCAAGGTGCTGGTGCTCCCTGTCTTACTTTATGGCTGTGAGATATGAACACTAAACAGTGGCTTGAAGCAGCGAACTGACTCTTTTGATACTAAGTATCTTCGTAGGATCATGGGATATCGTTGGTACAATCGGGTGTGTAACGAGCGACTACTCCATGAGACTGAATCGAGGCCTGTAACCCACACAATACGTCAACGCCAACCCTAGCTAGATGGACGCGTGGCTCACTTTCCTGGGGCTGATCTTGCCCACAGGATGATCTCTGAACGAGTTAACCCAGGATGAAGGAGGCCAAAGGGAAGGCCACATAATTCATGGCTGGAGCAGGTCGATTACTCCTGTCGTTAGATACTTGGAGGGGGAAGTGTCACTGCCTGGAGGGTTGCACGGAGGGTTGCATGGGTGGAGTCTGAGGATGAGTGAGTCTATGCACCCCGTGGCGTTTGCCTCTTCTTGACTGATTGATTCACCCAGATTTGTCAGAAAGAATGAGTCAGAACTTTTTAGAGTAAACAGTGGAACATTCTGACTCTTCGTTTAAGTTAGGTCATCATTCATTATGCTAATTAAGGCACTTGACTGTTATGTTAGGCTAATATTAAGGATTACATAGTTTAAGTATAGGCTAATCTTAAGGATTATATAGTTTATGAATATGGCTGAATTATGGGAGGTCTTACAGTACACTACTGTTCAGACGTCTAAACTGTTATGTTCTATTGTAGAATTGGCAGTTACCAGTCATGCTTCCAAGGCACAGGACAAAAAATTGTGGCGTCTCCAATTATCTCTCTGTATAATTTCTCCACAGAGGTTATGATTAAGCTGGTCATTGTGCCTTCCCAAGTACATTTCTCATGGTTTACATTTCGCTCAATGTTTGTGCCTCCACGTATGCAGCTGCGAGGTTTGTCCACTCCAAGTTTCAGTTTTCCCACCTACCTCGAACAAGGATATGTACAGTTGGCCCAGTTTTCGGCTGAAAAAAAAAAAAAAAAAAAAAAAAAAAAAAAAAACCGTTGTCAACGCTCGCGTTACCTGAGGTCTGGCCTTGGGCGAATCTATTCGTGAATTGGAAATATTCAAAACAGCAATGTAGAGGGTTGCATAGGGATGACCTGAGCTGATGGGTGTTGTGATGTAGGGGTTGTGGAGGTTTTGGGAAAAGATGGTAGAAGGGAGGAAGAAAGTTGATTTTCTTAACTGACAAATTTAATGAATATTGTTTAATGGAAAATACTAATATTTGGGATTATATTCTGAAAGAGTAGGGTAGAAATGCAAGATTGTGATGCATGAGTGAAATATTCTGTGTATTTTTACGGTAATGAATAAAGGAATAGTTTCACCATAATAATATTTTGCAATCCCTCTTTCTTCCCTCACCGATCAACCAGTCACCATATCTTTCTCACTGACTCACCCGCATTCGTTTGGCCTGCTGTTTTCCTCTTGTCTTTGCTTTTATTTAATGTATCATCATATAATCATTCAGGAAACACATAATTTTAAATAATCATTACTTATGAAGGGAATTATTTGAATATGGTTTCCCTTTTTGACAGGGTAACTATTTTGCATGACACGGTTTGCTGCTGCTGTCTCTCTCGTATGTAGAGAAATTAAACCTGGGGAGTCAGTGATAGAGAATTTCAGTGTTACAAACTGTAAAATAATCTTTTTCGAACTGCTTCAGGCACAAGTAAGGTGCAGGGAATTACAAAATGGATAAAAGAGGAATACTGTGAGATGGCACACACACACACACACACACACACACACACACACACACACACACACACAAGGAGTCAAGGAGAACAGACGTGCATCGACAGCGCTCCATACCGAGCCAACACGGCCAGTGGCATTACCTAAATTAGTATCTTTATATGAGTCAAGCTCTGTACCAGGTTAGACTAAATGATTTTTTATTATTGAAAAAAAAAAAAAAGAAATTTAAACAAGACTTGTTCAAACAGAAAAGAGAACCGAGTGGCGAAAGAATGCACTCAGTCAGCTGAGGTTTGTTTAGACTACAACTGCCCCGGGGAATGTAAGTACATGTACTCTGTGCTTTTAGTATTGCAAAATGGACACATACTTTAGTAAAGCAAATTTGGAAAAGAAAAGGGATAGAGGTAGAAAGCAAGATCATGATTTCTACCAAGAACTGGTTGAAGTGGAGACTCACAATAGACTGGTTGAACGTGTACACAAACTGGAGATGGCTTTCAAAAATGAAATTGATGAAATAAAGAAGCAGATGCACTTGCAAAAAGAAGAAATAGAAAAACTAGGAAGAGAGACCAACAAGAAAGACACAACCATCAGTGAACTAACAGTGGAATTGAGTACACTTAGGAAGAAAATGAGTGAAATGGCAAGTACAGTAGTCAATCACGAGAGTATTATGGAAGAGTTCAAACATGATACAGAGGCAATTAGGCAAGTAAGCAGTCTGATAGACCAAAGCAGTGATATTGAGGAGAAGATAACACAGGTGAATGAAGCTGTGCAAAGCTACAAAAATGATGTGGAAACCACGTATGCTGAAATGGTGAAAGTCAAGAAAGACTTAGAAACAAGGGTAGAGGAAAAAAGCATTAAAAAAAGTGAAAAGAATAATCCAAAACAACCAAAAGTTAATCAGAGATTCAGTAGAGATAAACAAATCTATAGTAATCTCTGGTACAGAAGAGGAAGAAGT
The DNA here is from genome assembly GCF_032717465.1 of Coenobita brevimanus. NCBI lineage: Eukaryota > Metazoa > Arthropoda > Malacostraca > Decapoda > Coenobitidae > Coenobita > Coenobita brevimanus. The sequence continues at coordinate 19,169,160 of NC_136972.1, forward strand.
AAAAAACAAGATCACAAGAGACAAAAAGGAGATGGCAAATGTAATGGGCTTACTGAAAGAAGTATGCTGTAGTAAAGATATAGAGGAACACAAAAGATTTAATGGGCTTACTGAAAGAAGTATGCTGAAGTAAAGATATAGAGGAACACAAAAGGTTAGGGAAATACGAAAAAAGCAAGACTGTCACGTTTTTTTTTTTAAATAACACGGGTTTTTAAAATAAATGCTTATTATTATTTAATTGATAATAATATTCAATAATATTGAAGAGCAGGGACAATGATTGTCTTGCTAAATCAAGCAACGATTATTTACGCTGGCTTACTTCGCCGATTTTCTCTGAACGAGAATTTATAAACTTTCTTAACAGTACACAGCAGAGACTAATTACTCAATTGCTGTTACTGTTAGCCTCTGGAGAAAGTTACTTCACCCCTAACAATAAATAACTAATACCAATAATAATATCAGGTTCTTGCTGATGCTTAACTCCTAGGAGGCACAACGGATTTTAAGTTCAATACAAGACTGGCCTAAGTACCAGTTATGAATAGCAAAACGTTTATGCAAGTTAGGAGCTATATGGAAAATAAGCTTAATTGTGGAGAAATGAAACAAAAGTTTACATTACATTAAGCTCAAGGAAAAGAACTGTTAAATTTATTGATTACAAAAATAAATTTAACGTTACACTTCAAATTAATTCAAATAAAGAGATCGTACTCACTCACTCACTCGAGCTAAATTCTTATGCCTAGGAAAAACACCTTAATTAAACTCTTAAGACTAGGAAAACGAAAAGAAATACTGGTCGATGAATGCTGTGTATCACCCAAATCTAGGGTGGGAGCTTGAAGCTGTAGTCTTGTGGAGCTTGGGTTGACCTCTCACACTGCTGGACCACAGAACCTCTCTCCGTCAGAGCAAACACTGGACTGAGTTCAAATGATGCGTGTGGTAGAACGCACAGGCCAGCTCAGAAGCGTGGCCAATGGTTTAGGCAAGCAGAGGCGAACAATAAAGAAACAATAATATCGCTCAGTAGAGCACTCAATGACGTGCATTAGATCGGTCACTTTTGAAACAGTGACGGATGTTTTGAAAAATATACCACCGAAATGGAGAGAGAAACGGTTAACTGAGCGATACACAGTGAGTTTTCCACTAATAGTTCGTGGATTCTCACAAAAGGATAATGTTGCGAATTTGATTCGTGACAAAGACAAGACCTCTAAAGGTGATTTTCCAGAGTGTAAACACTGTGGAGGAGATACTAAAAAATGCAAAGAATCTTATGGAAAAAGAGGAGTTCAAAAATGTATGGATAAAAAGATGCCTAACACAAGAGGAACTGGAATTACTGAAAGAGAAGAGGGAGGAAGCAAAAACAAAAAATGAGGGAAGATCAGAAGAGGAGAAGAACACATTTTTTTTTTTACAAAGTAATAGGATTGCAGGTACGAAAGTGGTACACAAACAGGAGGGAATAAAAAGGAGGAAGGTAGTATAACCATGTCATGACAAGTATATACACAAGATGATAAAGTTGATGTACTCAAATGTGGATGGAATGGTATCTAAATTACTAGAGATGAATGATTATGTCAGAGAAAATGAACCACAAATAATATGCCTAACTGAAACAAAATTAACACCAAGGATATCCAATGACATACTAAACTTAGAGGAATACAATATATGGAGAAGAGACTTAGAAATTTAAAAAAAGGAGGAGGAATTATAATATTAACTAAGAAAAATCTAAAAGTCAATGAAATAAAACTAGATATACCATCACAAGTAGAACTGATTGCAGTAGAGATCAACACATCTGAAGGTAAAGTAATTGTAGCCAATTTGTACATGCCACCCAGATCAAACACATGGGAAAGAGACGAATATGAGGACCTGGCAGAGAGTACAATTCAGAGTTTAAGACCATTACTACATAAAATGGAAGAGAAATCGGAAAGAATTATACTAACTGGAGATTTTAATACAAATATAAATTGGAATACTCTAGATATAATTAGCCAAGAAAGCAGTTGGGACCAAAAGCTCCTGGATCTCGTGCAAGAGTTTTTCCTAACGCAACATGTAGGAAACCACCAGAAAAAGAGGACTCGATGTACCTTCAATGCTAGATCTAATATTTACTAGGCAAGAAAATGATATTGACAGTTTAATATATCACCCTCCACTCGGCAAAAGCGATCATGCAGTACTAAATTACAACTTCAGGATAGCATATGACATAGTTAACAGCAATGAAAGGTACAAAAAGAGCCTAAACTATAAAAAGGGAAATTATCAAGACCTAAAGAAGTATTTCTTAGAAGTTGATTAGGAAAATGAGCTTAGAGGACAAGATGTAAATGCTGTATATAAAAATTTTTGTGAATTTTATGAACTAGGAGTCCAGAAGTACATCCCACAGCACAAAGAAGCAGATAAGAAAATACAGAAATGGTTCAATACAGAATGTAAAAAATCAAAAGAAAGAAGAGATTTGTTGTGGAATAGATGCAGGAGACTCAATAGTGAAAGGGCGTATAATAATTACAAACAGGCAAGAAACGATTATACAAGAATAAGGAGGGAAGCCCAAAAACAGTTTGAGGAGGATATAGTAAATAAATGTAGTGATCAACCAAAGCTGTTTTACAGCTATATCAGAAGCAAAACCAAAGTAAAAGATATAATACAATCCATTACAGACGAGGGAATCACCTATACACAAAAGAAAGATATTTGTGAAGCGCTAAATAAGAATTTCCAATTAGTTTTTACAGAAGAAAAAAATTTTGAGAGGGACTATGTGGAACATGCATGTCCATACATACTACCAGATATACAAATATCAGAAAAAGTAATACAGGAGGAGTTAAGTAAATTAGACAGAGGAAAAGCAAGTGGTCCTGATGAAATTTCATGTTGGGTACTACGAGAATGTGCAAAGGAGTTAAGTAAACCATTATTTTTAATTTTCAAGAAATCCTTGAGTCAAGGTAAACTACCTGATATTTGGAAGAAAGCAAATATTGTCCCCTTATTCAAGAAAGGAAATAGACAAAATCCACTCAGCTACCGACCAGTATCACTGACCAGTGTTGTAAGCAAGGTATTAGAAAAGCTTATAAGAAAAGCTTGGGTAAACCATCTAGAAAAACACAGTATGATAACAGAAAGACAGTTTGGTTTCAGAAAAGGAAAATCATGTGTTACTAATCTGTTGAGCTACTATGACAGAGTAACAAACACAATACAGGAAAGAGAAGGATGGGTGGACAGTATCTATTTAGATTTAAAGAAAGCATTTGACACAGTACCACACCAAAGACTTTTATGGAAACTGTACCATCAAGGAGGAATTCGAGGCAAACTGTTTTGTTGGATGCAAGATTTTCTCATAAAATGAGAACAGTACTAAGGGGAAACTACTCATCATGGAAAGAAGTGACTAGTGGAGTACCACAGGGCTCAGTGCTGGCACCAATCATGTTTTTAGTGTATATAAATGATATAAACAGTAACACTGGAAATGAGAGCTATCTGGATATGTTTGCAGATGATGCAAAAATACAAAGGAAAATTACTAACATAGACTCTTGTAAAGAGTTACAAGAAGAATTAAATAAACTTCATGAATGGAGTAATACATGGCAAATGGAATTCAATGTGGACAAGTGTCATGTAATCAAGTTTGGTAAAAGTGGAAAAAGACCTGATTGGGATTATATGTTAGGAAATAAAACCCTATACACATCAGAAAGAGAGAAGGACCTAGGTGTGATTTTCAATAACAGACTATCTCCGGCTGACCACATCAGTGAGAAGGTACGGAACATGTATACACTGCTTGCAAATATGAGAATAGCATTCACATACATAAATGAAGACATGCTAAGAAGGATAATAACATCATTCATTAGACCAACCCTGGAATATGCATCAGTAGTCTGGAGTTCTCATCTCAAAAAACACATAGACAAGATTGAAAAAGTTCAAAGGGCCGCTACAAGATGGATACCAAGCTTAAGGGACCTAAGCTACGAAGAAAGACTAAATAAACTGAATCTACCAACACTACAGGAAAGAAGGAAAAGAGGTGACATGATAATGCTATATAAATGCATATCAGGGAAGGAGAAAATAGACATAAATGATTACTTAACATATGGGGAAGCATCAGCAAGAGGACACTGCAAAAAACTGCATAAGAAGAGAGGTGATAAAGACGTAAGGAAATTCAGTTTCCCAAACAGAGCTATTGATCAGTGGAATGCACGACCGAATGAAATAGTGTGTGCCAAAACAATTCACAAATTTAAGGATATGTACGATATGGTATAAGACACGGGACAGTACGAGCTTGACTCATTCCTGTAAAGATACAATTAGGTAAGAACAATTAGGTAAGAACACACACACACACACACACACACACACACACACACACACACACACACACACACACACACACACACACACACACACACACACACACACACACACACACACACACACACACACACACACACACACACACACACACACACACACACACACACACACAGAGAGAGAGAGAGAGAGAGAGAGAGAGAGAGAGAGAGAGAGAGAGAGAGATTCTTATAAGGTGGTAAGTCCTTTAAAGTTACACTAAGCAATGTTGTCAGAAGCAGACTATGTTGTAACTAAGGAAGAGAGTGGAACGGCATACAGGTGAGAGAGATGAAAAAAGAGAAGTGTATGAGAGGGTGAGAGAGGCAAAGTCGCCTGCCATGGTCATCTCCTGTCTGTTAGCTTCCCGGATGGACCAAGGTTTCTGAGATGATGATGATGTGCTAACGGCAATGACAGTGATGACATGGCAATCATGCGTTTGAGTTATGGATATGTCTGAGTCTTGGCTGCATTACAACAGACCTGGATAACTACATGAATTTAGTAAACACAATTACCAACTGCAGTATGCGGGGCGACATAATTTCCTAAGGTTTATGCAACCCCTTCCTCCTTGTCCCTCATGCTATGAGTGTGAAAGACAGTTAATGCTGGAGAAACGCTGGGAATGTGAGAGTGTAAGACAGAGCCTACAGTAACTGGGTATGGATGAATAACAGAATTCAGAGCTGGAGGGAATTTCCTTGAGAAAAAGTGAGACAGCGTGAGTCACACGATACGGATGAAAGTGTGAGTCTGTCTGGGTGTTGATGAGTGAATAAAGGAATAAATAAAATTATAAGCGAATGAGACATTGAAAACAGGCAAATGTGAGAGTAAGAAACAATGAGTATGAATGACACTGAATGCGAGAGTTAATAAGTAAAGACTAAATGGGCATTAGAGTGTGAAGAAGATGTATGATTGAGGAAGCAGGAATTTAGATATGAGTGATTGCCTGTGAGAATGAAAGTGGCAATGATATTAAAGACAGAAACAGATATGTGTGTGTGTGTATATATATATATATATATATATATATATATATATATATATATATATATATATATATATATATATATATATATATATATATGGACAGATAGATGATTTTCAGGAAAGAACGATACAACAAAGTTTGAGAACATTTCCATAGCTGTCTTCCCGAATAAGCTGGGCAAAAAAGAATAAAAATCTAAGTCAATATGTATTGACAATGAGATTCCAAGACCAATTCTTTTTGTAGGATCGATGAAGGTAAATCCAGAGTTGATCAGCTGAGTAACTGAAAATATTGAAAAACACTTTCTTAAGAAAGCTCGACACAAATATTGGACAAAGTGAATAGCCAGGCGGACTACCAGCCCATCAGAGTTATGCAGAGTTCTGAATAGCAGTGACTGTTGTTTTGAAGTTTTCCATTACTGTATATCAGTTCATTACAGTATTAATACAGCTATGGATGATTTTAACTTCGGTTATATGCATAGTAGTCATTTTACCATTTCCGTATAACTCTTATTCTACGTTATCACTATGGCGGAAACAAGGTCATGTTTCTGAGATGTGACTCTTGAAGAGAAACCCATGAACGAAGGAGTAAATGTATTAATAAGTACATTAACCTTTAATATTACGTAAAAGACGTTGCACACTGACACCACTTGATCATACTTTATTAGATATGAGAAGCAGCTCAACGTACTTTACGCTATTAATTTATTTCATTATAAAATATCAGTACTTAGTACTCTTTGATTTGATCTTAAAAGGTAATGAAATAAACCCATCACATCTTGACATCCTGTGTTGCCCCATGAGGAGCGTAGGAGCTCAGAGCTAGGCAAGTTGGTCCTTATATTTAAGACGAGAGTGACTAGCCTCACTCATCACAGAGTGGCATTACGTGAGCAATAAACCCGAACCATCCTTTGGATATAAGCCTACGCAGGCTCAATCCGGAGCGCCTTAATTACCCACTAAACCACCAGGAGCCATAGTTGGGTTATATGGTTACCATCTAGCGTAGTAAATGGTTTCTTGGTGTACAGGAAACTTTTTGGCTTGTCACTCAGTGTAGAGCCACCGGCAGACGGAAGCAAGAGGAAAGAAAGAAGGAAAAAATGAAGAGAAAGGAAGGAAAGAAGTAAGAAAGAGAGGAAAAGGCAGTCACCCGAGAGTAGCACTACATCGGCTGAGTGAATGGTGAGCGCCCTCACCTACCACCAATGAAATAAATCCGATGCAGATAATGCATGAACGTTATTGTCGTATAGCAATTAATTCATCTGGAATAAATAAAATGGCGTTTGCAACATACGTTCGCTCCTGCTATATGAATATATAAATACTGCAATTATCAATAAGAGAGACCTGTCAGTAAATGAAAACCCCGTGTCCAGCAACTGGTCTAAGGGCCCAACATGAGCCCTTGCCCTGTGACTTTTATTTTCGGTCTCCTATTATCAAACTAGAATTACTTTATACTGCCCTTACCCTTAAGCCTTCCACCAATTTTGGAACAAACCAGATCAGCGCAGTTTCAGTTGGCACTGATCGGCGACCTTGTCTTTTGGCTTTTTCTAGTAACATTGACCTTAGACTCATTGGCCTAAAGCTCGAACCACTTTGTCTTAGCCTTATCCTGCACGCCATCACTATTCCGGCCTTCCTGAAAATTATTTGGCCTTGTGCTTTGATACTGACAGTTGAACTATTGTTAAAAAAAAGAAAAAAAAGGTCAACCCCTTCTCTGATCATCAACACCTTCCCTCACGTCCGGTCTAAATTAGATCAAGACTGTTTTAGGTAATTTGGTTACACACAGACACTTTGACCTTACCCTATGAGCATTCTTAAAACTGGTTATATTCGTTCTTGCCTTACCTTCAAGCCCTCCATCAAGTAAGGCTAAATCGGTAAGAAAGTATTAAGCTGATATTGCTGCGTAAAACTTTGACACAGCCCTGAGACTTTAATTGGCAAAACAACTGTTCTAATAAACCAAGAGGTTTCCTCCTTGGCCAACATTCAACCTTTCCACAGAGCTTGGGTAAAATCGAATAAAAACTGCATGAGTTACTATACCCGTCACCCCTCCCCCCCTACACACAGACACTATACACATCCAAACACACACACACACACACACACACACACACACACACACACACACACACACACACACACAAATAATGTACACATCTTCACACACACACACACACACACACACACACACACACACACACACACACACAGATGTGAGAGTGTGTGGCAGGTGTAGTAGTATCTGGATACAACTGGCATAAGAACCAGCAGCACATCTATACCTCATACCAATTAATCTGGCCAGGCATGTACGGCAACACTGTTCCGGCCGAGATTCTGATTGGCTGGAGGTGTTTGTTCGATTTCGTTGTTGCTAAAACTGATACTCTTTTTATTATCAGATGAGATACTGAGTTTGTCGACAGTACAATCGTCAAAAGCAATAAGAAATCCGTTATATACTTAACAACAATGAAACTTTCTTAGGATGAGAGAGATATTGAGTCAACAAAGTATTATAACAGTCCAAGTCAAGGTCAGCATCCTAACAATTCCTTTAATTCTCTGACATTCCGTAATATAACAGAAAATTAAGGAAACCTGCTTAATCTAAGAGTTGGTATAACACATTTAAATTTTAAGATCAGTCCGCACCCTTAAATCGTGCCACAACTCTGAATAATTAAAAATTCTAATGGAAAGACGAGTTCTGCGGGGAGGGAGGCTTGGAAAAAGCGGGAAAAATCAAAGTAGGCTAAAGGAAAACTATTTCATTATATATCCTCTATTATCACAGTTCGGACTGATCTTAACATTTGAATGTGTTATACCAATGATTAGATTAAGCAAGTTTCCTTAATTTCCTGTTATATTACGGAGTGTCAGAGATTTAAAGGAATTGGTCGAATGCTGACCTTGACTTGGACTGTAATAATACTTTGTTGACTCAATATCTCTATCTTCCTACGAAAATTTCATTGTTGATAAGTATATAACGGATTTCTTATTGCTTTTGACGATTGTACTGTCGACAAACTCAGTATCTCATCTGATAATAAAAAGAGTATCAGTTTTAGCAACAACGAAATCGAACAAACACCTCCAGCCAATCAGAATCTCGGCCGGAACAGTGTTGCCGTACATGCCTGGCCAGATTAATTGGTATGAGGTATAGTATAGCACGAACATTCCAGATTTATCTCATGTTTTCACTTGTGTGCGGGTTACAGACTTATTTTATACTGTTGCAATAAGCGATTATTATTATTATTATTATTATTATTATTATTTTTATTATTTAATGGTAGGTGGTGGCGACCATCATCCACTCACTTGATGTAGTGCTGCCCACTTCTTCCTTAGCCTTTATCATTCTTTGTCTGTGCCTGCCCTCCTCTCTTCCTATTTGTCCCACCTTTCCTGTCACTTCTTTTACTTTTCTTTCCTTTACAGGTGGCTTTACATTGAGTGACAAGCCAAATGGTTTCCTGTAAGCCAAGAAACCATTTACAACGCTGAGTGGTAACCATATAACCAAACCATACGTGCTCCCTACGTGTCAGCAAGTGGATTGGTGGAGGGTTAGTGACCCTCCCTGTAAAACAAATAACTTAAAGTCAAATGGCCACCTATTACGGGATTGTGGCGTCTGGCAGTAGATAGATTATTTATTATTATTATTTATTATAATTATTATTTATTATTATTATTATTATTATTATTATTATTATTATTGTTATTATGACTATTATAGTAATAATTTACTATTATCATCATTATCACCATAATCATTATGAAAATATAGTTATATGCGATTATTATTATTATCGTTATCATCTTCATTATCATCATGATGATGACGATATTATGCTAGTAAGCGATAATTATCATTATCATTATCATTATCATGATTCCCCGATTTCGTGTCACCCACAGGTCGGGTGTGGTATGATCAGGTTATGGTTAGGGTGTCCTGGGATAAGACCCTATAACTTTGGGAAATGATAGATCAGGGAATTCTAACCAAAAAATGTTAAATCAACATGTGTCCAAATCTTTTTTTTTTCTTTTTTATGCAAGGAAGAAGGAACCAAAAGCCGGGAGCCCGCAAACCTTTGCTTAAAAAAAAAAAAAAAACAATACAACGGAGAACCAAATTCAAGATCCATTGATTTCGAGATGCCTGGACACACTGCGTTTGAAAGACTGGAGATCACAGGAAGTAGGAAATGCAGACAGAGGAAGACAGTTCCAGAGCTGACCTGTTGCATAAATAAAGGACTGGGAGTAATGGTTAACTCTTGCATTAGAGAGTTGAACAGAAAAGGGATGAGAGTTTGTTGCTAGACGGGTGCTACTTGTTCGCCATAGTGGTGGAGAAATGCAAGCAGACAGTTCAGAGGAACAGTGACCACTGAAGTAGTAATAGAAAAGAGATAAAGATGCAACAGTGCGGCGAAGAGACAGAGGTGGAAGGGAGCCAGAAAAGGAAGAGAGTTAATGAGACGAAAAGCTTTTGACTCCACCTTGTGTAGATGAGCTGTACCTGGGGAGCCTCCCCACACATGAGAGTTGTACTCTACACAGAGGCAAATAAAACCTGTGTATAAAGTCAACAACTGTGCAGGGGTAAAGAAGGTAAGGAGTCGGCTTAGCACACCTAAGCTCTTGCAAGCTGATTTTACAAGAGATGTAATATGATCTTTCCAAGATAAGTCCCGAGAGAATGAAACCCTATGTATGTTTAAGGATGATGCAGGATTCAGCTGAATATTATTAAAAATTAGTGGGTACTCCTGTGGAAGATTTTGTTGGGTTGATAGGTGTCAGAACTTAATCTCTGATGCATTAAAAGCAACAAGATAACTTTTACCCTAGTCAGAGATACAAGCCAAGTCAGACAAGTTATGCCATAGCCTCATCCTTTGTTTGTTGAAGTAACTGCTGAGATGAAAGTTGCAGGAACTGAATGGAAAAGTGAAGGGTGGAATCATCAGCGTATGAGTGCAAAAGGTTAGATGTACAGCTTAGGCCATTGATGAATTAGAGGAAGAGAATTGGTGATAGGACAGAGCCCTGATGAACACCACTGTTGATAAAGCTAGAAGAACGGTGACCGTCTACAACAGCAGCTATAGAACGACCAGAAAGGAAGTTGCAGAATAAAGGCATAGAAGGATAGAAACAGTAAGAGGGCAGTTTGGAAATTAAAGATTTATGCCTGACTCGATCGAAAACTTTGAGATGTCAAGTGCAATGGCAAAGCTTTCGTCAAAGTCCCGAAAGGAGGACGACCAGGAGTCAGAAAGGCAGGTGAGAAGATCGCCAGTGGAGCGTCCCTGACGAAACCCATGATGACGATCAGAAAGAAGGTTGTCATAGGAAAGATGCTTTAAAATTTTTCTGTTAAGAATAGACTCGACAACTTTTGAGACACAGGATGTTAGTATTTGGGCGATAGTTAGGCGGTTGGGAATGGTCCCCGTTCTTTGGGACTGGCTGAATGGCTGAATAAGAGCAAACTTGCAGGAAGAAGGAAAGATACAAGTTGATAGACAAAGGCGAAACAGTTTACCTAGGCAGGGTGTAAGCACAAAAGCACAATTCTTGAGGACAACAGGAGCGATCCCAACAGGCCCATATGCCTTGTTAGTATTGAGGCCAGTGATGGCAGAAAATACATCAGCTGAAGAAATTTTAATGTCAGCCATGAGGAAGTCAGAGGGGGGAAGTGATGGAGGTACAGCATCGGAATCGTCTAGGTTGGAAGTGATAGAGAAACAGCATCGGAATCGTCTAGGGTGGAACTGGAGGTCTGAGCAAAGCGATCTCCTTCATTAGTAGAAGAAATAGCTACAGAGCCATCAGAGTAGAAAAAAGGAGTGAAGGATGATGAGGTACAGTTGTTAGAATGTTTTTTTGCAAGATGCCAGAAGGAGAGGGAAGAATTCGAGTTGGAGAGTTAAGAGCATTTAGTACGGATGAAATTATTTTTAGCAGAGCGGAGAACAGACTTAGCACGATTCCGGTCAGAAACAAAAAAGATGTGATTCAGGA
>NC_136972.1:19183206-19290706 GCF_032717465.1 Coenobita brevimanus
TATATAGTGAAAAAGGAATATGGGAAATCTTCACAGGCCACCCCCTAGAATTGTGCCACTGATAGAAAAACATGGCATGTAATATTTTTCTCTACATTGCTAAAACAATTCTGATACCCCAGCGGCCGTGAAGTTACTCCCTATGTAGGAAAATGGGACCATATTCATGGAACCCTCTCACTGATTCGCAAGAGGGCCGGGTCATGGCGGGAATGGCGGGCAAGGGACAGGGAGGGAGGGGAAAAGATGAAGTAGCCCCATCATGTTCGATAATGACTAGAAGCTGTATTGATGCTGCAGTGAAGAAGCATGAGAGAGAGGAAGGTTCCCGTGTTCGGGAACTACTAGCGCAGCAGCGGCTGGCAGCAATGGAAGCTTCTATTGAGTTGGAGGACTCTGAAGAAGGCAGAGAAGACAAAGACTTTGTTCCCTGACCATCAATGTCACCTACCACATTCTCACCCAGACTACTACGATCCTGATCTTGCACATCTGTCAGGACTGTGGAGTTGTCTAATGCTCTGGACCACATGAAGACAGCAACCACAATGCTATCCACGTCTTGGTTGTCGCTGCATCTGTGTCTGGGAAGGATCCTTCAATTATGGCTATGAACCGGCAGAGCGTCCATGGGGGATAAACCAAGGCTCGTGGCACACAGGCGGTAGCTCTGCGCTCATCTTTCAAGCTTGATGTTCTCCTCACTAATCACTTGGATAGTAAGTTGGTTGCTGATGAACGCGGCCAAGAAAAGTTTGAACATTTACCTATCGTGATGTCTGGAGAAGGAATCGTGAAGCTGCTGGATGTCCCCAAACTGCAATCAGGAACAGGAGCTGACATGGTGGAGGAAATATTTGCTACCTTGCAAAAATGGGACCTGGTGGATTTGGTGACAAACGTGACCTTTGACACAAGTGCTAGCAACACCAGAATTCGGTCTGGAGTCTGCACTTCCCTGCACGATGCACATCAGTGAGATCATCATCCAGGAAGTCTTCACAGACTGCACTAGCATCATCACATTAGGGCCAGACATCCCTCTCTTCAAGCATTTCAACCAAGGATGGACCTCCATTGCAGCTGATCACTTCGAGCTGCTCATCAGCCCTCCTACTTGTTGCAACGAGGTCATCACTTTCTGCCATCTTCAACTCACTGCCCAACAGCCACGGGAAGATTACTGGGAGTAGCTCGAGCTCACGGTGATCATCCTTAGTGGAGTTCCTCCTCGTGGCTTCCACATTTCGTGGCCTGGCACCTACCTTGCCCGTTGGATGGCCAAAATCATCTACTTAGTCAAGATTTACCTCTCCCGCAAGCAGATGAAGCTCACTGCCCGAGAGCTTGCCACATTCGAGTAGTTTGTCATATTTGCCGTCATGATTTACGTCCCATACTGGTTCGCAGCACCAGTTGCTTCTTGGAACGACCTCAAGTTTCTTCAAGACATCCTGTACTATGTCAAATTGGAAATCTCATCCACTGCTGCGAATGCCTTCAGTCCTCATCTCTGGTATCTCTCTGAGAAGCTGGTTGGCCTGGCATGCTTTGATGAGTCCCTCGACTTTGGAATGAAGAGGGCCATGGACACAGCTCTGGAGAACAAAGAGTGTCGTGAGCCTGAGAAGACAAGGACTCTGGAGCTGTAGGTGGCTGACATTCGAGTGAAGAACCTCCCTGATCTTGTAACAAGCACCAGTTGCGGCCTTCCGTTCTTCCTTGGCTCCTTCAATGGGTTCCCGGATGTCGACCCATACACGTGGGTTGAATGAGATGACTGCAAGAAAGCCAGGCAATGCGTCCAGTCACTGAAAGTCACGAACAACCTCGCTGAGTGAAGAGTTGCGCTCTCTGTCATCACCAAAGACGAGGAGCAACGGAAATTCTTGTTGCATGTCATAGAAGCTCATTGTCAGTGATACCTCTCAAACTAGGCAACAACGAGTGGGGGATCTGTTCCCTAGACATCGCTCCAGTGAGGAGCTAATACTTTCACTATAAGGGGAACCTAGGTGCGCCGGCGGGATATTAAGCTCTGGTGGCACAGAGTCTGAACTTCCGGGTCTGCTTGGCGCCAGTAAATACTGCAGTGGAAGACTGAAATTTTGCATGAAGGGTTTTTGTACCAAGAGGAACAAAAGTGGGGGGTTGCTCCTAAAAAATCTACAATTTCGAAAATAAGGACAACCCTAGTATATACATACATACACACACACACACACACACACATATATATATATACCATGACATAAATTAACTATATACTACACTTATTCCAAACAGTCTACACACGTAAAATGTTAGTTTAAATACACGGTCTGTTAGTAAATTTAATTGCGAATGATTTTTTTTTTTTTTTAGAGGGGAAGGGGTATTTACTAATCAGTACAAGCCCCAACACTCACGCGAACTTTGTCCCTCACGACCAAACAGGAAAGGGTGCATAAGAGAGAAAAACAATAATACATTGATACATCATGGTACAGAAGGTATACAGTATACTGGTAAGTAATTATCATTACAAGTACAATAATGAACAAAGACATACAAGGACACATACATGGTACAAAATTATTGCAGAAATAACCATTACAAGTTCTGAGATGAGCAAACTGATAAACAAATACACACATATGTACATACGTATGTGGAGAATGGCACATATGCACACATACATAAAAGTATATATCTATACATATATGTATATATTCACGCATATGAAGCCATTGACATACTACATGAACAGGATAGATACGCATGTATAAATATATGGGTATGTGTACAGGTGTCCATACATATACATGTGCTACATGCACGTATATATGACATATTCATACATACATATACAGGTCTCTCCCTCTCTCTCTCTCTCTCTCTCTCTCTCTGTATATATATATATATATATATATATATATATATATATATATATATATATATATATATATATATATATATATTATATGGAGCCTGTGTGGTACAGTCGTAGACTGTGCGTTTCGTACACAGGCGAGCCAGGGTTCGCGCCCCGCCAGGGTAATAAACTTTGGGAGTGTTCACCCGGCCACGTACTGCATTGGCGGACACAAGGGGTGCTGTAGATGAACCAGTGTTGCATACTATAAAGTATGCTTGCACCCAGTCGGCTTCCACGGGCCGATTACACTTGGTTCACAGACTACACACACATCCAAAGCCACTACAATTACACTTACAAGCACCTCTCACCCTACATACAATCTCTACCAGACAGCCTAAGCATCTTGGTAGAGATACATTGGCTGTATCGTCCCGACTTCGGTCGGGATAGGCCGGTCCTGCAGTGGATACTCAAACGGATGATAATGATGATGATAATATATATATATATATATATATATATATATATATATATATATATATATATATATATATATATATATATATATATATATATATATATATATATATATATATATATATATATATATATATAACTATATATATATATATATATATATATATATATATATATATATATATATATATATATATATATATAACTATATATATATATATATATATATATATATATATATATAACTATATATATATATATATATATATATATATATATATAACTATATCTATTTATATATATATATATACATATATATATATATATATATATATATATATATATATATATATGTCTATACCTATATATATATATATATATATAACTATCTATATATATATATATATAAATATATATATATATATATATATATATAACTATATATATATATATATATATATATATATATATATATATATATATATATATATATATATATATATAACTATATAACTATATAACTATATATATATATATATATATATATATATATATATATATATATATATATATATATATATATATATATATATATATATATATATATATATATATATATATATATAACTATATATATATATATATATAACTATATATATATATATATATATATATATATATATATATAATATATATATATATATATATATATATATATATATATATATATATAACTATATATATATATATACTATATATATATATATATATATATATATATATATATACTATATAACTATATATATATATATATATAACTATATATATATATAACTATAACTATATATATATAACTATATATATATATATATATATATATATATATATATATATATATATATATAACTATATATATATATAACTATATATATATATATATATATATATATATATATATATATATATATATATATATATATATATATATATATATATATATATATATATATATATATATATATATATATATATATGGCCACCACGTCGCCCTGTCCCCCGCCATTTCACTGCCCGGCTCCAAACTCACACCCCCCTCTCTCATATACCTCTCCTCTCTATCTCTCCATCTCATCCTCGGCCTCCCCCTCCCTCTTCCCCCCTCCACCTCACTCACATACACTCTCTTCGTCAGTCTTTCACCCTCCATCCTCTCCACATGGCCAAACCACCTCAGTGTGTTCCTCCTAACGCTTCCTAACACATCCACATCCCCACCACAACGCTCCTTTATATCCTCATTTGTCAGCCTGTCTCTCCATGTGACTCCACAGGCTCCTCTTAAATAACTCATTTCCACTGCTTTCACTCTTGACTTGTGTCCTTCCAACAACGTCCAAGCTTCACTTCCATGAGTTAGAGTTGGTATCACAATATTGTCATGTAGTAACTTTTTCACTTCCATGCTCACTTCCCTGTTTCTTATCACTGCTTTCAAGGAACAAGCAACCTTTCTTCCTTGTTGTACCCTTTCAAGCACTTCATCCTCCAAACTTCCATCCTTACTCATCACACTACCCAAGTACTTAAACGTACTCACATTTTCCAATTCCTCACCATCCAACCTCACTTTACATTCACTGACTTGACCTCTCTCAAAGACAATCACTTTACTCTTCCCTACATTCACCTTAAGATTCCGTTTCTTACACACTCTCCCAAACTCATTCACCAAGTCTTGCAGCTCCCCTTCGTCTTCAATTAACAACACAGTATTATCTGCAAACAGCAGTACATGGAGTTTCCAAACACTACCCTCTGTCACTAGGGCCACTCCAACATCTACTGCCCTACCTTATACCTCTCTTATTACCCCATCTATGAACAGATTGAACAACCATGGAGACATGACACATCCCTGTTTCAACCCAACCTTCGAAGAGAAAAATTCACGCAGTTCACGATCCACATGCAAAGCAGCCTTAGCACCATCATACTCTTCACAGCATTGAACAACCTCCAGTCTACTCCATATATTCTTAATACTTCCCACAATCTTTGTCTATCCACCCTATCATATGCTATCTCCAAATCCATGAAGGTCGCATACAACTTCTTTCCCTTCTCTAGAAACTTTTCCACTAACGGTGTAAGAATGAATATCTGGTCTACACAACCTCTTCACCTCCTAAAGGCTCCCTGTTCTTCTCCAACTAATTCCTCTGTTATTTCCCTAACTCTGTCATTAAGTATCCTACCATACACTTTTCCTATTACACTAATAAGACAAATGCCCCTATGATTACCACACACTTCTTTTTCCTCTTTTCTTTTGTACAAGGAAATAATTATACCGGTACCTGACTTCCAGTCCTCCGGGACTCTACCTTCCTCCCAGACCAATCTGCACATCTTAATTCCACATCCATTCTACTACTATCTCTCCCCCCTGTTTCAGCATTTCACCACACACTCCATCAACTGCTGGGGCTTTCCCCAATTTTACTTTCTTCATTGCTTCCATAACTTCTATCCTACTGATTTCTTCCTGTCTTCTCACCTCCCTCCTTCTCCCAGCCATTCCCCAGCCACTTATACTCGCATTACTTCCATCCTCTATGTTCAACAGTTCCTTAAAGTGTTCTCTCCAACTGCTCACTTTTTCTCACATCCCCACTAGTAATCTACCATTTTTATCTTGCACTCCCCTGCTGACTTCGCTTCCACCCTGTCTTACTCTCTTCACCTCTTTCCAGAACACTTCCTTACAGTCCCTCCACTTGACACTCAAATTCCTTCGAAATTCCTCATCCACTCTCTTCTTACTCTCTCCTACTAATATATATACACGCTAAATAAATACATATACATAGACACAGACACTGATAGATATACTGAGAAAAATGATATACATTATAAAATTGCCTCGAGTGAAAATCCCATCACAAGGACAATACATGCACATGCACCTGATGTGTACAGCCCCGTTCACAAATTCGTGAGACACCTGCTAAGGCGAGCTCTCAGCCCTTACGACTCTTACTTGACGGCGGGTCGCTGCCCAAACCACAGCACCAACTCAAACACAGCGACTCTAGGAACAGAACACCGAGTCTCGAATATTGGTTCTGCACCGTGACATGGGGAGGATATTAATATACTTTCCGGTCTCCGGTACTACAAATTGATAGTAGTAATGATACCATTGTGAGCATGCTACACGAGATACATAAATTCTAAAAAATAAATTATTTTGAAGGCAATAGGTTTACTGTTTCCCAACCAGATATTTTATAATGGAGTCAGTAGTAGGGTCACCCCTTCCCCCAGCTGGAGATAGTGAAGACTTGTTCTCCGTTATGTTAGATGACAAAAAGTAATGGAAAGAATGAATATTTATTAACTCTTCCCTAAAATAAAATTGGTAAACGTAACTATACTTTAGAAAACTGGTGAGGACCCGGAGAGAGAGAGAGAGAGAGAGAGAGAGAGAGAGAGAGAGAGAGAGAGAGAGAGAGAGACAGACAGACAGACAGACAGAGACACAGAGACAGATAGACAGACAGACAGACAGACAGACAGGGACAGGGACAGACAGACAGACAGATCGGACGCATACAGTATTAAACGTTCCTGTTAGATGTATACCTCCATAGTCTCCTTTTGTTTTCCAGTTGACGAAGAATAGCAAACTGTATCGGTGCAGTACATATCAGTCCGAGGTGGTATGACTCAGTGATAGTTGTTTAGTTTCACAAACTTTATACGATAATATCCAGCGAGGTATAACTAGCTGAGTAGAGGTTGCTATGGCAACCATCCAGCGATTGCAGTTAAACTACGGATATTCCGTGGGTTGGGTGAGTTTACGTTTATATTGGTTACATTACCAAGTACGTACTTGACGACTCTATCCTATCAACAACAACCGGAAACAGTATAAGTGGAAGGATTGACTAATGCCAGCGTTTTATCAGGAATGGAATGAAACGATAGTATGAATACTATGCATAATAAAAAAAGTAGTATGATTCAGTAATACTGTCGTTGTGTCATTATTGCCAGAATAATTCGAAGGTCCCTACAATAACCAAAATGAACAATGACATGATCAACTCGTCTCTTTCTTGTATAATATAATTCGATTATATTAACCTTGACCGCATAAGATTCTACGATAAATTTCGCCATCCCTCACTAAACTTTACCTTGTACCCCTGTGTGGATTTTAGCCTAACACGAATGCCTGGTTAGTGATTCAAATGAGTAAATGTAATATTACGCGACTCTTAGCCAGATGCGAGAATGATTTTGTAATTGTAAGAGTTTAACCGTTTATCGCTTTGCCATTATGTATTCTCGGTTCTTGCCTTCCGTCATGGATACTGGGCATTAGTTTGACCACGCTGGTGAATGAATATTTCCACCCATTATTGCATAGGTGACTAATCAAAACTAGTAAATGACATTGGGTAAGTGGAAAATGGACAGACATTTCCTGAGGTTCACGCACCAAAGAGATGGAAATTCATCTGGGGCACTAGGCATCCAAGGTCATTTAACAGTGATGGAATGAGCCAGGATTCTGGGGGATTGAATGATGAGTGAATGGAAGCGTGGTCCATTTGAATTGGACATATATGGGCTGTCTGAACGTTGCTACTTCTCACCCTGCCATTGGGTGGGAAAGGTCCGAATGATGATGATGATGGAATAGGTATAATGTGTGCTACCCCAGCCTCAGAAAACGTTTGCTAAAAGCGGTGGGATGGGAGCTTCCATTCACGAGCTGTGGAGCCTTAACCTACTACAGTAGTTACGGTGGCCTAAACCTAATGACAGATTTTTGTATTTTCTTTACTCACACCAACTGCCATTAGAACCTACCCAATCTCCCAAAATATTTCACACATTTTTTGTATCCTCTGGCTGTGGTTTCCATCTTTGTTTTTCATAACAGTATGCTATCCAGACTGAGTTATAGTTATTCACTTGCTCGTGTGCAAGCAAGGAGCGCGTCGTTTGCTTAACATTCTCCACTAATGCTTTGCATTAACATGTATACATAGAGATATGGATGTATTCATATATCATTAATTATCATTATGTTTTAATATCACATACTGAATTATGACAGTGTGAGACTATTTAACATGGATATCGGGAAAGGATACGCGAAACAAAACCATGAACAATTGGGAACTTAATATACTAGTTCTACTAGGTATTTATACACTATGCATAATACATAATGCAACTGAACAATGATACATTTTTGTAAGCATTACAAATCACATCCCTGTCACTTAGTACCTAGTCCAGCCCCCCATGTTATCAATCATTGCGTTCAGTCTGTTTGGCATACACGAAACCAGATCCCTAATAAACTGTGGCCTACGTCTGAGGCTTTCCCACTGGGCGTTGGCGTGGTTTGGTAGTTGCTGCTTTGTTCTCTCCTCTCCTAGTTCCCTGTGGTTTTATTTAATTACTTTATTTTCTGTAGGAAGACCGGGGGCTCCTCGAAAAACAATGGAGGTGGAATATGCTGCAGTCATAAATGCTGAAGAGGTAAACCCCCTTAAAAATGCAGTGTCTGTAAGAGACAGCCTCAATTTGGGAGTCTCCGCACTGACTGTCAGGGGAAGGTTGCATAAGGGAGGGATACACCATCGTGTACCCACTAAATAGGAACGTCTGACACAACAGCACAAGGAAGGGAGATTAGCCTTCGCTAAACTCCATTCAGAGCAAGACCTAGACTGGCAGTATTAAACTACATCTTCCCACGAGCAAGCTCTTTGTCACTCCAGCCGTAGTTTTAACCCGCCTCATGCAGGCTATTTTTAGCCCTATGGGTCACCCCGGTGCCGGCCATTTTTTGACCTTTTTTGGGGGGGCTAAAGTAATAGATTTTGATGTGGAAACAACGAATTTTGTCATTAAAATGCTCATCGAGGCTCGGAAATCAATTTTATTGAGTCCTGCATACTCGTGTACAGGTATAGCCGCTCTCTCACGCTCACCACCTATATGAGAGAAAGCCGTTTTCTATGTAAGGTATACTCAGGTATTTATGCTGGGAAGGTATAGCAATGATCAATACACTTTTCTGATTGCTTATTACTTCAACATATATCACAATTTGCGTGTCTTTCTCACTGTGAATGCATTATCTTACACTTACTTGAAGATAGGTACAACCTGACTTCATTATATACAGTCCTGGCACTTACAAGAAGGTATTTACAACTTGACTTCACTATATAGTCCTTACACTTACAAGAAAATATTTACAACTTACACTTACATGAAAATATTTACAAAATGCCTTCATTATTTACAGCACTGGGTGAGGCACACAGGCAGAGTGAGGCAGAGCGAACGTGAGAAGGGGAGCGAGTGAGTGTATGGCCTTGACAGCCTGGGGGATGGTAGAGGAACAGTTACCTTACATGCCTGCTAATTTTTACCCGCGAATCTTGGAAAATGCGGTCACAGTGAAGTTTTTTTTATTTTAAACCAAACGGCACTGGCACGCGGCAGGTTAAAGCGAAGAGGTTCCTTGTACGGCACGCAAAAAGGTCTCTCAGGGTTAAAAGTACTGGAATATGAAGCAGGAGCATCACCCGCGTCTTCCCAAATATCTTCGTATCTTTCTTTATACTGATTCATGTAACTAGTTAGTACGTTTACATTCACGAAATGCATTTGCAATTTTTCAAATGTTTGTTATCATTTTTTTGTGTGATACTATGTTTATTTATAGATTTTTAGGAGATTAGTGCTACCCGTTTATGATCAAACTACAGCTACCACTATAGAGCTCAGTGACTGCTACATGCACACAGCCCAGTCGTTGACTTCTATCATTCCCAAGTTACCTGTGTCTTATACAATGGTGATCCAGGCAACTTCACTGCTTATTTCCAAGAGCACTTTATCTAACAGACTTGTAAACCATTCCACTTTTCTCTACTGTCTTCAGAAAGGCAAGCACGTCGTACAGTTTAAGGCCCTGGTTAGATTACTGCCATCGCTGCTAAATTCTAGCTGCCATAATCCTAATCACTCCCTTTTTACGGTAGCCATAATTTAACCTAAATAACCTGACCTAACATATTTCTAACATAGCTGAAAAACTAAACATGATTGCTAACTTCTAGCGGTTTAAGCTGAACTGTAGCAGTATTAATCTAACCTAACCAAAACTGACCTGGCCTGACCTAACCTAACCTATTTCTAACCTAACTGAACCACCAAACCAAACAACTAAATTCTAGCTGCCGTAATCCTAACTGTGGATAGAATTACGGAAGTCGCTGCTAAATTCTAACTGCCGTAATCCCAATCACGGCCTTAAACAATATCACGTGCTTACCTTTCTGAAGACATTAATGAAAAGTGGAATGGTGTACAAGTCTGTTCGATAACCTGACCTGATCTAAACTAACCTATTTCTAACCTAACTGAACCACCAAACAAAACCACTAAATTCTAGTTCCCGTAATCCTAACCACCATCGGACCCCCTCTCAAGTATTAAAGTATCACGTATTAAAACTATTTCCTACCGTTGGACTGATTCGGAGACGTTGTTTATCAGATTTAGCATATCATTTTCGCAATATATCACACGAGAGAGTAAACATAAAACAGATGACGGCAAACTTGTGGTCCTCCGGCGTACCAATCTCACGATTTCTCTCCCAGAGAGCACCCCCGCAGCATACCAACCCTTCCGTAGTCTCCTTCTGGGAATAGGCTGTTCGGCCGGGGTTTAAAGGTACCAAACTGGGAAGAGCCTCTTCACGAAGATGCTTCGTGAGAAGGGGAAGAGGTTATTTAAAACTACCAGCCCTAGAATTTTGATCGAGAGCTGTGTTTACGGATGAGAAGTGCTTCTCCTCCACGACTCATGGCACGGTTTAGTGTTGGAGGAGAGACAACATCCGGTATGAACTGTACTGACGTATTATATTTAATCTAAGGGGGAAGGGAACCTTGGTTTGCATTAAGAAATATACATATTCACACATTATATATATATATATAGTATATATATATATATATATATATATATATATATATATATATATATATATTATATATATATATATTATATATATATTATATATATATATATTATATATATATTATATATATATATATATATATATATATATATATATATATATATATATATATATATATATGTCCATGTACGGTTACCTCCACTTCTAACGAGTACAGAGGGTGGTGTGTTTGGTGAAATGTGGCACCACTGTGTTCGTTTACATCGTAGTAATAGTAAGTGAATGGGCAGACCCGGCAGAGCTTCCCCTCCGCTACAGCATCTAGTACCCAAAGAAACAATGTTCCATCAAGTCATAGTCTACCTGCAATATAAGTGTTTGCCACGTACAGTATGTATAACGGAAGCTAGAGAGAGAAAAAACAAACAAACAAATAGTAATGCCATTGGCTTCCATCCTTTCTCTGACAAGAGATGACTGTGAGGCGAGGTTGGACGGAGGGGAGGGGGACTGGTGGTGGGGGTGCATGTCGTGTTTCATATAGAAAGATGAAGGGTGTGATTATACAGATGTTCTGAGGTGATCTGTAACTCCGTATGCAATAACGTGTGTTGGATGAATGTTGGAGTCTTAATGTTCATCATACAATGTGGTGAAAAACTGTTGTTGAGCATAAATGTTAGAAGGTGTGATGTCCGGTGTCTCGAAACGTGGTTCACCTGAGTCTGGGGAGTGTGCGACTCTACTGGTGTAACATTTTTGTGGCTGAACCAGGGTGGCCATAAATGAGTGATGATTATGCATGTGACACAACGGTCATGCCATGTTGTGCATAATCCAGTCTGTTCTACTGTGAGGAAAAACAATCTTTATATTCACAAACCATGGTATAAGTAGATGTCCTGTTGCACAGGATTATAGCTACGTTGGGTGTTGGACAGCTATTGGCTTGTTGTACGAAAATGTTATGCAGTTACCATATTGATGGATCAGGCGGAGGTAATGAGATGCTGTGTTTGCATAATGAATGGATGTTGTGTATTATAATAACTCAAATAACGGTGTTACGAGTGTCCAGTACACAAATGATGTCGCTTTCTTCGAGGTCCTGTTTCATTACTCTAGATGGCTGTGACACAGCATCCACCAACATTGATCATCGTTTATTATAGTCTCTTTATAACATTCATACATTAGTTTTCATACAAGCATTACACCTTCAGGCCCTCCTTAACTTCAGACGCATTATACTATTTAATCGCGTGTCTACACTCACACACTGTTCATCCAGAGGGAGCAATATTTCCTTTACCATGCATGTCTGTCCTTTGTCTGCAGTTTTAATACAAAGTTTTAGTATGTGGCCACCGCTACACAACATATGTCGGTGGCGTGGTGCTGCTGGGTGTAAAATTGCGTATGGTTTACGTGTGTTTGTGCAGGGAGTCAGGTAATACACTTCACTGACTTATTTACACTTCAGCTAAGATTGCAGCCAAAGTCGCGGTTTTGGTGACTATACTGACTGACCACTGAACACACTTTCACCTCCCAGCAGTCTGAATGAGGTCCTGTTTTCAACCAACAGAAACATTAAGTAATCCAGTGAACAATATAATTTTATATGTAAAGTAAGGAGTGTTTTGTGCACAGTATCATTATACAAGCTTATACAGTATAACACAGCCAAGAATAAGGATGACCAACGGTTGGATGATGGCTGAGTGTTGCTAGCACGTCCAAGTAAACGTTAGCAACATTGGTGCACCAGCACCTGGATGGTAAAACCCAACCACCGTGCTTTAGGCAAAATACCCCTGGATTCTGAAGCTACCTCACGTCATCCAGTAGATTTACACAAGCTCATTGATAAAGCTGCAATCTCGTCATAGTGATGTGATATGATACGAGAGTCAATATCAGGTCTCCTTACCCATTATACGAGGACGGGCCGGAATTTTGTGAAACCGTGAGAGAGTGAGAGTCTCTCTCTCTCTCTCTCTCTCTCTCTCTCTCTCTCCATATATATATATATATATATATTAGGAAAGAGAGAGAGAGACTCTCTCTCTCTCCCCAGGCGCATTATAATATTTAATCGTGTGTTTACTCTCTTACACTGTTCATCCAGATGGAGCACTATTTCCCCTACCAGCACCAAAATAAATATCATGTATGTTGGTGATGACCCCATTCCCATATCCCCACCTCCTTACTCGCTCTTACTCCATAAGACTCCGCTACCAAACACACCTTGCCACCAAGCAGGGTCATCAAGCCCTTCCACCCTCGTTATTCCTGGGGCATTTCCTTCCTCTCCTCATAACCCGTGCCACTGATCAACCTTTTCTCAAGTTCCCCCTTACCTGCCAAATATTCTGTTCTAACTGCCTTGGGACTATCGTTTTCAATTTTCAGCGTCATGGGACATGGCATCTCAGATATCCGTAATATCAAAATCTATTGTCGAACTTCAGGTAAGTACGAATCTCGTATGGTGGCTCTAAACAACTATACCATAACGCGGTTTCGCTTCCCATCTACAGTCATCACCACCACAGTGCCCGATACACAGTACGCATCATTATATCATAGGTCCTGCTTCCCTTTGTCCTGCGACTGATACACAATGTGTGTCCATTGTCTGTAATTGACTCTGCAAGGATAGTATCAGGCCAGTATTCACTGTTACAGAGACATTTCGGTGGTGTGGTGTTGCTAGGAAAATTGCGTGCTTTAGCCTTGTTTGTGCAGGGGTCCAGTCGCCAGTCCAGATCCATGTTAACACAATAGATGACGTCTGGAACGTTTGTGTGTCATAAACGGACTTACAGTGAACTGCAACACTGGCAACATTAAGCATGTCTATCCGTTGTCTACCGTAATAACACAAGGTTTTAGTACGTGGCCACGACTACACAAAATATGTCGGTGGCGTGGTGCTGCTGGGAGAGTGTAAAATTGCGCATAGTCTACGCGTGTTTGTGCAGGGAGTCTGGTATTACACTTCACTGACTTATTCACACTGATGCCAAGCTAGCAACCAAAGTCGCTGTTTTAGTGACTATAATGACTGACCATTGAACACTCTTTCACCTCCCAGCAGTCTGAATGAGGTCCTGTTTTCAACCAATATAAACATTAAGTTATCCATTGAACAATGTAATTTTATCATCGTATGTAAAGTAAGGAGTGTTTTATGCACCGTGTCATCATACAGGCTTATACAGAAGAACGCAGCAAAGAATATGCTGGACCAACGATTGGATAATGGTTGAGTGTTCCTGGAGCGTCCAAATAAACCTAAGCAACATTGGTGCACCAGCACATGCATGGTAAAACCCAACCACCGCGCTGTAGGCAAAATGCCATCGGGTTCTGAAGCTCTCCTCTCTCTCTCTCTCTCTCTCTCTCTCTCTCTCTCTCTCTCTCTCTCTCTCTCACACACAGACACACACACACACACACACACAAAATTCCGACCCGTCTTCGTATAATAGTTAAGGAGACCTGATATTGACTCCCGTATCATATCACATCAGTACGACGAGCTTGCAGCTTTATCAATGAAATCTACTGGATGACGTGAGCTAGCTTCAGAATCCGGGGGTATTTTGCCTAAAGCACGGTGGTTGGGTTTTACCATCCAGGTGCTGGTGCACCAATGTTGCTAACGTTTACTTGGACGTGCTAGCAACACTCAGCCATCATCCAACCGTTGGTCCACCTTATTCTTGGCTGTGTTATACTGTATAAGCTTGTATAATGATACTGTGCACAAAACACTCCTTACTTTACATATAAAATTATATTGTTCACTGGATTACTTAATGTTTCTGTTGGTTGAAAACAGGACCTCATTCATACTGCTGGGAGGTGAAAGTGTGTTCAGTGGTCAGTCAGTATAGTCACCAAAACAGCGACTTTGGCTGCAATCTTAGCTGAAGTGTAAATAAGTCAGTGAAGTGTATTACCTGACTCCCTGCACAAACACACGTAAACCATACGCAGTTTTACACCCAGCAGCACCACGCCACCGACATATGTTGTGCAGCGGTGACCACATACTAAAACTTTGTATTAAAACTGCAGACAACGGACAGACATGCTTGGTAAAGGAAATATTGCTCCCTCTGGATGAACAGTGTGTGAGTGTAGACACGCGATTAAATAGTACAATGCGTCTGGAGCTAAGGAGGGCCTGAAAGTGTAATGCTTGTAAGCAAACTAATGTATGAATGTTATAAAGATATTATTAACGATGTCGCATCTATCCAGAGTAATGAAATACCACCTCGAAGAAAGCGAAATAATTTGTGGACTGGACACCCGTAACACCGTTATTTGAGTTATTATAATACACAACATCCATTCATTATGCAAATACAGTATCTCATTACCTCCGCCTGATCCATCAGTATGATAACTACGCAACATTTTCGCACAACAAGCCGATAGCTGTCCAACACTTAGTTATAATCCTATGCAACAGGATATGTACTTATACCATTGTGCAACAGGATATCTACTTATACCATTGTTTGCGAATATAATAATTGTTTTTCCTCACAATAGAACAGACTGGATGATGCACAACATGGCATGATCGTTGTGTCACGTGCATAATCATGAATCATTTATGGCCACCCTGGTTCAGCCACAAATATATTATAGCAGTTGAGTCGCACACTCCCCAGACTCAGGTGAACCACGTTTCGAGACACCGGACATCACACCTTCTAACATTTATGCTCAACAACAGTTTTTCACCACATTGTATGATGATCATTAAGACTCCAACATTCATCCAACACACGTTATTGCATACGGAGTTACAGATCACCTCAGAACATCTGTATATTCACACCCTTCATCTTTCTATATGAAACACGACATGCACCCCCACCACCTGTCCCCCTCCCCTCCGTCCAACCTCGCCTCACATTCATCTCTTGTCAGAGAAAGGATGGGTGGCTCAACCGGTAGAGAGATGGCGTGCGGTCCTAACGGGCGCAGGTTCGAATCCCGGCTGGGGCAGGGAACAGTTTAAGGATTTGAATTTCATTAAATCAGGCTTTACTGATCTACCAGAAAACCCGCCGACATGTCGTAAAAATACCCCCGCTAATACCAGTGCACCAGTCCTGTATGAGACAGCCCTAGCATGTATTCAATATGGACGGTGGGTGTTAGCGCCGAAGTGGTGACATGTAGAGGTGTATGGTATGTAGGAGGACTGCTGGGCCTTGATAGCAGGCTGTGAAGCCTATGCCCAGAGTCGGACAAAAAAAAAAAAAAAATGTTTTTCTCTCTACCTTGCACGATACATACGTGGCAGACACTTGTATTTGCAGGCAGAGTATGATTTGATGTAACATTGTTTCTTTGGGTGCTAGATGCTGTAGCAGAGCTCTGCCGGGTCTGCCCATTCACTTACTATTGCTACGATGTAAACAAACACAGTGGTGCCACATTTCACCAAACACACTACCCTCTGTACTCGTTAGAAGTGGAGGTAACTGTACCTAGGCTGCTTCCCCCAAGGAAAGGGAGGTAGCCGAGACAGGACAACACACTCCAATTTACTCATCCACTCAAACTCATACTTTCGCATCTTAGCCCCAAAGGGGAGGAGGGACAGATCCTCACCGCATCATACCGCACGAGGGTCAACTTCGCAGTGCAATCAGTGACATCCACAGCAGGGCCTGACAGCAGAGCTGGTTTACCTCTGCCACATCATAATAAACCCATCCCCTTACCTGACCTGATCAGCTGATCAGACCAAATGCAGGAGAATATCCCCTCAGGGCTGCATCATGATTCAGTCATTCACAGTTTCTCTCCATTCATTTATATCACACACAGCCACTCTCCCTTGCTCAGCAGACTTCCCTCTCGCATCCAACGCTCTCTTCACACTGTCCATCCATCCTGTTTGTGGTCTTCCTCTCAGCCTTACACCTCTCACATCAGATCTAGTTATCTTTTTCACCAATCGCTCATTGTCCATTCTCTCCATATGCCCAAACCATCACAACACCCTCTGCTCAGCTCTACCAGCCATCTCCCAACAACTCCAGTACTCCTTCGCACTTCGTCATTTCTCACTCGATCCATACGTGTCACTCCACACATAGTCCTCAGACACCTCATCTCCATTACATTCAGACTTTTCTTCTCTGCTACACCCATATTCCATGTTTCAGCCCCATATAACGCACTCTGTACCACAACACCCTCATACAGCCTTCTCTTTACATCCATTCTAAGCAAACGACATCTAAACACTTTTTTCATTCCTCCCACCGCCTTTCCTACTTCATTCATTCCAAACTTCATTTCTGCATCTATTCTTCCATCCACAGCAACCTGTGACCCTGAATACTGAAAACACTCTACCTCCTCAAGCAACTCACCTTTCAAAACTACATTCATCCTCCTACCATCTACCGCCCTCGTACACATCATCACTTTACTCTTATTCTCATTTACTTTCAATTTCCTCCTTTCACTCACCCTTCCAAACTCCTCTACCAACTGTCTCAATTTCTCCTCTGAATCACCCACCACTGCAGTGTCAGCTGCAAACAGCAGCTGCTTCAGATTCCACTCTCTACCATCAACATTCACCAGACTCAGACCTCCACCTAAAACTCTTGCATTCACCTCCCTTACAACACCATCTATATAAATATTAAACAACCAAGGTGACATCACACGTCCCTGCCGCAGCCCCACTCTCAGGAAACCAATCGCTCACAGTATTTCCCACTCTTACACACGCTCTGTTATTTACATAAAAATTTTTCACCCCTTTTAGTAACCTACCATCAAGTTCATACAAACTTAAAACAGTCCACAAAGCCTCCCTATCAATTCTATCATACGCTTCCTCTAAATCCATGAACGCCCAGAACACATCCTTGTCTTTCGCCAAATACTTTTCACACACTTGTCTCACAGCAAACACCGGATCCAAGCATCCCTTCCCTCTCCTAAAGCCACACTGCTCATCACCAATCACTCCCTCTGTACCCTCTTTAACTCTCTTAACACTCTACCATACACCTTACCTACAACACTCAACAGACTTATACCCCAAAAGCTAGTACATTCATACTTATCACCCTTGCCTTTATACAAAGGGGCCACACAAGCACTTGCCCAGTCAACTGGCACCATACCTTTCACAATGCACACACTCAACAGTTGTACTAACCATTCAACAATAGTCACTCCACCACCCTTCAGGCATTCCACAGCACACCCATCCATACCTGCAGCTTTCCCTGTTTTCATCTACTTTACTGCCTCCTGCGCTTCCTCCTTCGTGATCAAAGAATCATTCAACTCTCCCAACACATTTATTCCTTGAACTGTTCCATCTGCCACAATCTTAGCCTCCCTTCCCTCAACTACATTTAACAATCTTTCAAAATACTCTGTCAATCTCTTCCTTACTGCATCAATCTCAATGAACATCCTTCCATCCTCTGCTTTTACTCACTCTTCCTTCCCAGACTCTCCCTTTTGCACCCTTTTCACCTCCTTCCAAAACATTTTCTTATTCTGTTGAAAATTCTCAGTCAACCGCCTACCCCACCTCTCATCTGCTGCCACTTTAGCATCACGCACAGCCCTTCTCGCCCTATTCCTCTTTTCCTTATACATCTCATATGACATCTCATCCTTTCTCTACAGTCACATTTCATATGCACGTCTCTTCTCAGGCACATTCATACTTACTTCCTTGCACCACCATTCACTTACTTTTCTTACATTACCACCCACCTGTCTCACACCACACACCTCTTCCGCATGCCCCACAGCAGCACTCTTAAACAACTGCCATTCCTCCTCCACACTGCCATTATCCTGATCTTTCACTGAATTCCACTGATCTTTCAATTTCTCCTGATATTCTACCATTTTCTCTCTTTTATCCAACTCACTCACTTTCAAAACCTCCCTGCCACCCCTAACTCTCCTAGTTATATATATATGTAACTTGGGGTTATGTAAATCATGGATACCTTAGAAATGCAATACATTTACCCCTCACACACCTATGATCAGCCCTACATATGCGAGGTGACACGGTCAGGCCACGTTACATGCAACATCTGGGGCTATGTGATTATGCATGAACTGGGTGATGTCTTTTACATCGAGGGTCGCTTTACTGCACAGAAATACATCCAGATATTAGAGGAGAAATTTCTACCATTACTGCGAGAAAGGAGGTTTCCGTTCCCTGATGGGTCAATAATATTCATGCATGACAGGAGCCCCATCCACACTGTCCACGCTGTTCAGAGATGGCTGGACGAGCAGGACAACCTTCAACTTCTTGACTGGCCCAGTAAGGGAGTGGACCTCAATTTTTTGTTTGTTGATATTCACTCACACATGGTGAGACACGAGCAAACTGAGAGCCCGTCAGGGAGAGAGGAAAAAAAAGCTTAAGACAATAATAAAGTGAAACGCAGTTAGCGAGGAGGTGGATGATCCCGAACTGTGTGTAAAAGCCTCTGGTAGGGTGCACTGCTAACAACCCGAGCCGCATCAAGGATATCGTCACCAGTGCGACGAAAGGCTCTGTCAGTTGTTGCACAAAGTAGGGCTGTTGCTGGGCAGTCGAGCAGATAATGGCAGAGTGGTTCAGCGGACCACGCGTAGCAATGGGGGCATGGTTCAGGGTCCAAGCCTGCAACCTGGTGATAGCATAGGAAGCCCAGGCGGAGATGCCAGAGTCTGACTAGGATGTAGTTGGGTAAACCATTCAGTATGGAAAGAGGTGAATATGACGTCGCTGTTGCATACCAGGCAGCCGAGCGTGAGCCCTCAGCAATACAAAGTTGGTGGTCATCTTTGGTGTGTCTGGAGATAGTGCTAGCCACAAACGAGAGAACCCAGGAGGCACAAGGGTGAAGTGGAAACGTGACCTCAGTGTGGGAGCTAGCCGCACGTGCGGTTCTGTCTGCCAGTTCATTTCCCCCAATCCCAACATGCCCTGGGACCCAGTGAAAAATCACTGAGCCACCTTGCCACTGGATGAGGGAAGAGACCGTATAGACAACGTTGAGTAAGACCCAATGGGATACTAGGGAGAGAGACTCCAGGCACTGAAGGGAGGAGAGTGAGTCAGTGAGTAAAACGACACGCTGATGTCGTTGTTTGTAGGCATGATGCAAGGCACTGAGAAGTGCCACCAGCTCAGCCTGAAAGGCAGAGACCTCCAAAGAGGTGGCCAGGATTCTATATGTGGTCCAGAAACAAAAGCTGTTCCCACTGAACCAGCAGACGAGACTGAGTCATCTGTGTAGTAGACTGCTGAGGCCATAAAGGTAAGAGTAGTGATGCTGCTGAGACTTTCCTGTTGGAGGATGGCCGAGATGGAGTGGTGAGGCTTAGACTCCGAGGGATAGACGACGGTGAAAGGGGGAGGCGACCAGGGAGAAGGAGGCGAGTACCCCGGACAATCGAGATCAGGGTCACTGCACACCTCCGAAGCCACACCCAAGTCGTGGAGTACAGCTGTAGTGGCACGAGCCCAGTCACGATAGGGGAGTGGGTCAGGGGGTCTGCTTGCTAGACGCCGCAGTAGAACAGAGATGGGCAGATGCGGATGGCGATGCACTAGCTTGAGCATCTCAGCTGTCGCATGCAAAGCAATTCTATGAGCAAGGGATGGAAACCCACTCTCTAGCCGCAGGTTAACTAACCTGGTCTAGCGTGAAGCATGCAGCATAACTCGGAAAACTTCATTTTGAAGAACCTCCAAGGACTGGGAGATGTGTGGGGCAAGACCAGTGGGAAATATGGCACTATAATCTACAATGGAGTGGATGGCATGAATGTAGAAAGTCCATAATACAGAATAAGATGCCCCGAGGCTGCGGCGAGAGAGGTAGTGGAGAGCAGAAGTGCGGGTGGCGGCCCGCTCTGGTAGGTACTTGACATGCTTGGCAAATGTAAGACCAGAATCAAAACAGACCCCCAAGTACTGGTGGAGTGTGTCAAGCTTGATGCTGCGGCCACCAAGCAAGAGAGGACAGTCCGGAGGGGGGAGACCAAAAGGTAGGCACTTGGTCTTCTCGAGGTTGACCTTCAGTCTGAATTCGCTGCACTTGGCGTGCAGCCGGGAAAGAGCAGCTGGTGCATGGGCGAAGCAGTCCCCCCTCGAGAAGACAAGTGCCAAATCATCCGCATAAACAAGCAGGATCACACTGGGGCCATAATCAACAGCCAGTAATCCCTCCACTAGGACATTGAAGAGCAAGGGGCTAAGTACGCTCCCCTGGGGTGTGCCGTTATGATGGAGGTAAAAAGCGGAGGTCTTCCCCTGAAATCTAACCCCTGACGTCCTGTGCATAAAAAAAGTCCCCCACCCACGATAGGAGTCTACCCCCGACTCTCCGGTCTGCTAGGGCTGCCTGGATGGCAAGTGGGCTCGCCAGCTCGAAGGCTTTCTCGAGGTTGAGGAAGACAGCCATCCCTCATCCACCTCGAAGCTCCCTGAGGAAAGAAGCGAGGCAGTGGGAAGCACTCCTGCCAGGATGGTACGCAAAAGTCCTCAGGTGCAACAGTCCCAGACGCCAGGCAAGGCGAGCACACACAACCCTTTCCGCCATCTTAGCTACACACCTAAGAAGGGAGATAGGGCATATGGCGCCGGATTCTCGAGGTTTGGGAATCGGGTGGATGACAGCTGTCTTCCACGACCTCGGCAAACGGCCCTCAGACCACAAGAGGTTAAACAGATCAAGTAGTCTCTCACTACCACAATCTCCAGCATTGGACAGTAGCGAGTAAGTAAGCCCATTGAGCCCAGGCGCAGTGTCGGTCCTGCATCGCAGTGCCGTATGAAGCTCCCCACTAGTGATGGGATGATCAGCGGGGTCAGGTCTTGCACAAGCAGCCTGCACAGCGGTGACACAAGAAGCCGACAGCTGCTCCTGTAGGGCCCAGACGGATTGCAGAAGATTGTGGGAAGCAGAACAGTCCACGAAATGCTGTGCGAGACAGTTGGCTTCAGCAGCAGGGTCAGGGTGTGATGACGGGCGAGGAGGACGTGGATCAGAGATGGACCGAATTCTCCTCCACATCTCTCAGAGAGTGGAGTGAGAATCTAAAGAATGACACCATCTAATCTACGCCTACTCATTAAGGCGGCGCTTTTCCAACATCACATGGCGTGTGACAGCGGCCAGATACCGATGGTGTGGGAATGTACGGCGCCGCCGGTACTGCCTGCACACAGCATTCAGCCTGTTATTCAACTCCCTGACCCTGTCGCAGTAAATCCAGCCGTCTCGATAGCACTGCACAGATCGTCGTTGCAGCGGAATAGTGAGAGAGGCTGCCCGGGAAAAAGCGCGGGCTACTTGGTCTGCTCGACTCTTGAGGTCCAGGGCAGGAGGATATGCCTCAAAGACCACAGCCAATGCACGGCCAAAGGCTGGCCAGTCAGCCCTGTGGAGATCCCAGCTAGGCGGAGGGAGAGGGGGAGGCGGGAGTGGAGTCATAGGTAAAGTGACCAGGACGGCAAAGTGGTCACTAGAGAGATGGGGATGAAGTGACCACTTTGCTGAGCCCGCTAGGGGGGACGACACAAAAGGCAGATCAAGACGTCCCTCACAAATGTGAGTGGCAACTCCAGTATCGTTCAGAAGGCATACACCATCCATCTCCTCCAGCATCAGAGAGATGTGCCGCCCTGCGTCACTGGACAGAAGAGGCGATGAAAGAAGGGCGTGGTGGGCATTAAAGTCACCCCCAATGTAGACAGTGCCCCTGGCAACCTGGGAGAACAAGTCTCCCATTTCCAAGAAGCCCCTGTGGTTTTGGTATACACTGTATACCGTCAGGGACGACGTCGCCAGGTGGAAAACCATGCTCTGGAACTCCACATCAGATCCACAGAAAGGAGAAGGGTCACAATCCGTGCATGCGATGTGGTCCTGTACCGGAACGGCACATCTTCGTGTGACGCCATGAACATATGGAAGGAGATGGGTGGTTTAACCCGAGAAATGAAAAGTGGAACTATCTGGGAGCAGGGTCTCCTGCAGTAGGATGACATGAGGGCGGTCCCTATTGGCCGCCTCCTGCAAAAGCGGGAGCTTATGCCGTGCTCCTAGACAGTTCCACTGAAAGAGTCTAAGAGGGGAGCCGTCCCGCCGTCTGGAGAGAGAGAGAGACGGTCGTCCTTGGCCATCTGAGGTGAGGCCATGTCTGCTAAGGTCACCACCGAGGGCAACGGCTCTTGCCCTTGAAGGGGGCGAGGTTGACTCTGCTGAGAGGTGGAAGATAGGCGGCGGTATTCCAGGGCTTGGCTCACTTGAAAGAGCAAGCCGGCCTGCGTGGGGGAGTCCATGGACCCCCTGTAGAGCGAGCCAGGCGGCGAGGGATAGGATGGGCGCTGAGGCCTTGCAGCTTCATGTCAATCGTGTGATCGATGATGCGATCGGCAGCAGAGGCGATCAAGGCCGCCTTCAGAGTGATTCCCAGTTTGAGGGAGACGGCTTTGGCAATGGCCACCGCAATCTGTGAACCCAGGTCCTGCAGATCCTTCACCATGAAAGCGAGGACCAGTGAAGCAGGAGTGGTGGGTGGACTGGGCGTGGAGCTGGGTGGTGGTGGCAAAACGGTCGGTTGCTGACTGGGCTCCGCGGTGGGTGGTGGTGGCGAGACAGACGGTGGTGAGCGGTGGACCTCAGAGGTGGTCTGGCCCACAGTGAGAGCTGAGGGCAAGGGGGGGAAGTCCTGGTTGCTGAGGGCTGGTGGGTGCTGAGCGAGTGGTCAGCACTGCTGTCCCCATATGAAAGTGCCTGGGGGAGCTGGATTGGCGCAGGTGGCCTGGTGCTCTCACACAAAAGCAACCTGCCTCTCTCGACCTTGGTTCATGCGTTGAACCCTTGCGGGGCAACTGCGGTGCCAGGCGTGGTGTTGTCCTGAGCAATTGGGGCACTTGGTGGGAATCGGTTCCTTTGCCTTGAACCGCTGCAGGCACCGTTCTGTGTCATGAGTGTCACTGCGCATGCCGCAGATGATGGGGCGGTTGCATGTGGTGCGGTGGTACCCGTAGCCGTGGCACCAGTAGCAGTGCAGCAGTTCTGGCATGAAGGGGGGGAGATGGAAAGTTCCCCAATTGCCCAGGTCGAGGGATGGCATGAGAGGCCCCCACAGGGTCACACAGAGCTGCAGTGTTTCCTCCCTTGTTTGCTGATTTTGACAGCGCTCTGCTGCCTCTACAAGAGGGTGCCGTAAGAGGATATCCACCGGCATACACCGAGGATACCCCATGATCGTCACCTTCGTAGTCTGGGTGCCCTGAGGGAGCTCCACGAGCCTGACAAGTGGGATGTCCTCCTCCGCCACTGCCTTCAGGCGTAGGTATGACTCCTCCTCGGTGGGGATCAGCACGCAGCTGTTGTCGCGTCCATAGCAATTCATGCCACGAGGCCCACCAGATGTTTCTCTAGTGCTGCTACTGCATTGTAGCTTGTGCTGTAACCCTCCTGGAGAGGAACGTGAAAGGCCGGGAAGGACGAGCGAGGAGGCGGAGGAGGCATGACTGAGACTGAGGGGCGATGAGCAGAGGGAGGCTGCTGTGGTGCCAAATTCATGGATGCAAGAGCGGCGACGTTTCCCTGCGGCACTCGCCGTGGTTTTCGTGCCAGTGATGAATCCATCATCATCAGGAGAGACAACAGACGTAGCAGAAGGGGCAGATCCAGCAGGAGAAAGGTCAGCCATCGATACCTGTGCAGCGTGGGCTCCATTACTTGCAGCCAAAGTGACAGGTGGAGATGGCTTTGCAGTGGTAGGTGCCTGGCGGCATGGGTGCTCGGCGTGAGAAGCAGCTGTATGGACAACACCAGAAGGCGTGTTGCTAGAGATGGGAAGAGGAGCCGAAGCGGTTTCCTCCATTGCCTCATGGACACGTGCAACCTTGGTTGCACATGCCGAAGTGGTGCGGGGAGCTGAGGCGACAGCCCATGCACAGGGAACAGGACCTGTAGGCCAAGGAGAAGAAGGGGAGGCAGAGATGTCACCAGACGTCGACGAGTGGGAGCTTGCGTCCGAGAGATGCCGCTCCTGCTTTGCACCTGGCATGGCAGCAGGGCGAGACGTCCTCTGCTCAGAAGGGGGTTTACGGGCCAGCCCTGTGGGCCTGGGGATCTAGGTTTTCCTCATGTCCCTGAGGGACAGACACACAGACAAATACACACAGACGTCACTCACACAGACACCAAGACAAATACACCAACACACACACACACACACACACACACACGAGGTCCCTGCAGTGCTCCCTGCCCTCTAAAGGGTGATGCAGGAGGCCCCGCCACTGCCCCTTTCGGGTCTTCCCTAATCTATCAGAGCCGCTGTCTGCGCTTCCTATAACCAGGCCCTAATGGCCCCCCCTCATGGAAATGCCCTAACGGCACCCCTTCAGGGTTCGGCTTTGTACCACGCAGAGAGACACTGATGGCAGCCGGGGAAAAAAAAAAACACCCACACACCCACAAACACACACACAATCACACCCAAACACACACACAATCACTCCCAAACACACACATAAGCAGGCAGGGTCTATCTGTCAGGGACAGAGTCTCGCTAAAAACGAGAAAAACAACAAAAATCTCCCTCAGTAAATGAGGTTAAGTTCCGCAATGGAAAAAGCAGGAAAAACTCCCAAAAATCGTCCTCAGTAAATGACACAGAGTCCACAGCTCGAGAGAGACTGGCCGGAGATCTGCTCACCACGAGAGCTAGGCAGAGAGTCGTGGACCTCAATGTTATCGAACATGTCTAGGCTGAGATGGTGAACACTTTGGAACCAGAAGAGGAGAGAACGAGACAGCAACTACTAAACCATGTCAACGCCCAGTGGGAAAGCCTCAGACGTAGGCCACAGTTTATTAGGGATCTGGTTTCGTGTATGCCAAACAGACTGAACGCAATGATTGATAACATGGGGGGCTGGACTAGGTACTAAGTGACAGGGATGTGATTTGTAATGCTTACAAAAATGTATCATTGTTCAGTTGCATTATGTATTATGCATAGTGTATAAATACCTAGTAGAACTAGTATATTAAGTTCCCAATTGTTCATGGTTTTGTTTCGCGTATCCTTTCCCGATATCCATGTTAAATAGTCTCACACCGTCATAATTCAGTATGTGATATTAAAACATAATGATAATTAATGATATATGAATACATCCATATCTCTATGTACACATGTTAATGCAAAGCATTAGTGGAGAATGTTAAGCAAACGACGCGCTCCTTGCTTGCACACGAGCAAGTGAATAACTATAACTCAGTCTGGATAGCATACTGTTATGAAAAACAAAGATGGAAACCACAGCCAGAGGATACAAAAAATGTGTGAAATATTTTGGGAGATTGGGTAGGTTCTAATGGCAGTTGGTGTGAGTAAAGAAAATACAAAAATCTGTCATTAGGTTTAGGCCACCGTAACTACTGTAGTAGGTTAAGGCTCCACAGCTCGTGAATGGAAGCTCCCATCCCACCGCTTTTAGCAAATGTTTTCTGAGGCTGGGGTAGCACACATTATACCTATTCCATCATCATCATCATTCGGACCTTTCCCACCCAATGGCAGGGTGAGAAGTAGCAACGTTCAGACAGCCCATATATGTCCAATTCAAATGGACCACGCTTCCATTCACTCATCATTCAATCCCCCAGAATCCTGGCTCATTCCATACTGTTAAATGACCTTGGATGCCTAGTGCCCCAGATGAATTTCCATCTCTTTGGTGCGTGAACCTCAGGAAATGTCTGTCCATTTTCCACTTACCCAATGTCATTTACTAGTTTTGATTAGTCACCTATGCAATAATGGGTGGAAATATTCATTCACCAGCGTGGTCAAACTAATGCCCAGTATCCATGACGGAAGGCAAGAACCGAGAATACATAATGGCAAAGCGATAAATGGTTAAACTCTTACAATTACAAAATCATTCTCGCATCTGGCTAAGAGTCGCATAATATTACATTTACTCATTTGAATCACTAACCAGGCATTCGTGTTAGGTTAAAATCCACACAGGGGTACAAGGTAAAGTTTAGTGAGGGATGGCGAAATTTATCGTAGAATCTTATGCGGTCAAGGTTAATATAATCGAATTATATTATACAAGAAAGAGACGAGTTGATCATGTCATTGTTCATTTTGGTTATTGTAGGGACCTTCGAATTATTCTGGCAATAATGACACAACGACAGTATTACTGAATCATACTACTTTTTTTATTATACATAGTATTCATACTATCGTTTCATTCCATTCCTGATAAAACGCTGGCATTAGTCAATCCTTCCACTTATACTGTTTCCGGTTGTTGTTGATAGGATAGAGTCGTCAAGTACGTACTTGGTAATGTAACCAATATAAACGTAAACTCACCCAACCCACGGAATATCCGTAGTTTAACTGCAATCGCTGGATGGTTGCCATAGCAACCTCTACTCAGATAGTTATACCTCGCTGGATATTATCGTATAAAGTTTGTGAAACTAAACAACTATCACTGAGTCATACCACCTCGGACTGATATGTACGCTCATAAGGAAAAGTATCGTTACCCCCAAGACTGCTCGATGCTAAACGAACGTTCGCTGGTCTATGTGGGCGGGTCCTTGCTGTTCGCCCCTCCCCTATCTAGTGTTGCCATATCACAATGCCATACAAGAGTTGGAAAAATAAGCAAGAATGAGCCACCTGGCGGGGAAATATACAGGAGGTGTTTGCTTTACCCTGAGCGCCCCGCCGGGGATTAATAATGAAACTCGGCAGGTTTATTATTTTCCTACTGTTCAACACTTATTATCTATAGAGTACAACAAATAAATTATTTTGAATGTGTTCTTACCTAATTGTATCTTTACAGGAATGAGTCAAGCTCGTACTGTCCCGTGTCTTAAACCATATTTATCGTACATACCCTTAAATTTGTGAATTGTTTTGGCACACACTATTTCATTCGGTAGTGCATTCCATTGATCAATTGCTCTGTTTGGGAAACTGAGTTTCCTTACGTCTTTATCACCTCTCTTCTTATGCAGTTTTTTGCAGTGTCTTCTTGCTGATGCTTCTCCATATGTTAAGTAATCATTTATGTCTATTTTCTCCTTCCCTGATATGCACTTATATAGCATTATCATGTCACCTCATTTCCTTCTCTCCTGTAGTGTTGGTAGATTCAGTTTATTTAGTTTTTCTTCGTAGCTTAGGCCCCTTAAGCTTGGTATCCATCTTGTAGCGGCCCTTTGAACTTTTTCAATCTTGTCTATGTGTTTTTTGAGATGAGGACTCCAGACTACTGATGCATATTCCAGGGTTGGTCTAAGGAATGACGTTATTATCCTTCTTAGCATGTCTTCACTTATGTATGTGAATGCTATTCTCACATTTGCAAGCAGTGTATACATGTTCCGTACCTTCTCGCTGATGTGGTCAGCCGGAGATAGTCTGTTATTGATAATCACACCTAAGTCCTTCTCTCTTTCTGATGTGTATAGGGTTTTATTTCCTAACTTATAATCCCAGTCAGGTGTCTTTTTCCACTTTTACCAAACTTGATTACATGACACTTATCCACATTGAATTCCATTTGCCATGTATTATTCCATTCATGAAGTTTATTCAATTCTTCTTGTAGCTCTTAACAAGAGTCTGTGTTAGTAATTCTCCTTTGTATTTTTGCATCATCTGCAAACATATTCAGATAGCTCTCATTTCCAGTGTTACTGTTTATATCATTTATACACACTAAAAACATGATTGGTGCCAGCACTGAACCCTGTGGTACTCCACTAGTCACTTCTTTCCATGATGAGTAGTTTCCTCTTAGTACTGTTCTCATTTCTCTTTTTATGAGAAAATCTTCCATCCAACAAAACAGTTTGCCTCGAATTCCTCCTTGATGGTACAGTTTCCATAAAAGTCTTTGTTGTGGTACTGTGTCAAAAGCTTTCTTGAAATCTAAATAGATACTGTCCACCCATCCTTCTCTTTCCTGTATTGTGTTTGTTATTCTGTCATAGTAGCTCAACAGATTAGTTACACATGACTTTCCTTTTCTGAAACCAAACTGTCTTTCCGTTATCATACTGTGTTCTAGATGATTTACCCAAGCTTTTCTTATAAGCTTTTCTAATAACTTGCTTACAACACTGGTCACTGATACTGGTCGGTAGTTGAGTGGATTTTGTCTATTTCCTTTCTTGAATAAGGGGACAATATTTGCTTTTTTTCAAGTATCAGGTAGTTTACCTTGACTCAAAGATTTCTTGAAAATTAAAAATAATGGTTTACTTAACTTCTTTGCACATTCTCGTAGTACCCAACATGAAATTTCATCACGACCACTTGCTTTTCCTCTATCTAATTTCCTGAACTCCTCCTGTATTACTTTTTCTGCTATTTGTATATCTGGTAGTATGTGTGGACATGCGTGTTCCACATAGTCCCTCTCAAAATTTTTTTCTTCTGTAAAAACTAATCGGAAATTCTTATTTAGTGCTTCACAAATATCTTTCTCTTGTATATAAGTGATTCCCTCGTCCGTAATGGATTGTATTATATCTTTTACTTTGGTTTTGCTTCTGATATAGCTGTAAAACAGCCTTGGTTGATCACTACTTTTATTTATTATATCCTCCTCAAACTGTTTTTGGGCTTCCCTCCTTATTCTTATATGATCGTTTCTTGCCTGTTTGTAATTATTATACGCCCTTTCACTATTGTATCTTCTGTATCTATTCCACAACAAATCTCTTCTTTCTTTTGATTTTTTACATTCTGTATTGAACCATTTCTGTATTTTCTTATCTGTTTTTTTGTGCTGTGGGATGTACTTCTGGACTCCTATTTCATAAATTCACAGAATTATTTATATGCAACATTTAAATCTTGTCCTCTAAGTTCATTTTCCCAATCAACTTCTAAGAGATACTTCTTTAGGTCTTGATAATGTCCTTTTTTATAGTTTAGGCTCTTTTTGTAACTTTCATTGCTGTTAACTATGTCATATGCTATCCTGAAGTTGTAATTTAGTACTGCATGATCGCTTTTGCCGAGTGGAGGGTGATATATTAAACTGTCAATCTCATTTTCTTGCCTAGTAAATATTAGATCTAGCACTGAAGGTACATCAAGTCCTCTTTTTCTGGTGGTTTCCCTCACATGTTGCGTTAGGAAAAACTCTTGCACGAGATCCAGGAGCTTTTGGTCCCAACAGTTTTCTTGGCTAATTATATCTAAAGTATTCCAATTTATATTTGTATTAAAATCTCCAGTTAGTATAATTCTTTCCGATTTCTCTTCCATTTTATGTAGCAATGATCTTAAACTCTGAATTGTACACTCTGCCAGGTCCTCATATTCATCTCTTTCCCATGTGTTTGATCTGGGTGGCATGTACAAATTGGCTACAATTACTTTCCCTTCAGATGTGTTGATCTCTACTGCAATTAGTTCTACTTGTGATGGTATATCTAGTTTTATTTCATTGACTTTTAGATTTTTCTTAGTTAATATTATAATCCCTCCTCCTTTTTTTTAAATTTCTGTCTCTTCTCCATATATTGTATTCCTCTAAGTTTAGTATGTCATTGGATATCCCTGGTGTTAATTTTGTTTCAGTTAGGCATATTATTTGTGGTTTATTTTCTCTGACATAATCATTCATCTCTAGTAATTTAGATACCATTCCATCCACATTTGAGTACATCAACTTTATCATCTTGTTTATATACTTGTCATGACATGGTTCTACTACATTCCTCCTTTTTATTCCATCCTGTTTGTGTACCACTTTCGTACCTGTAATCCTATTACTTTGTAAAAAAAATTTCTACTTCTCCTCTTCTGATCTTCCCTCATTTTTTGTTTTTGCTTCCTCTCTTTTCTCTTTCAGTAATTC
This sequence comes from Coenobita brevimanus, assembly GCF_032717465.1. Classification (NCBI taxonomy): domain Eukaryota; kingdom Metazoa; phylum Arthropoda; class Malacostraca; order Decapoda; family Coenobitidae; genus Coenobita; species Coenobita brevimanus. The sequence goes on from NC_136972.1 coordinate 19,214,551, forward strand.
CAGTTCCTCTTGTGTTAGGTATCTTTTTATCCATACATTTTTGAACTCCTCTTTTTCCATAAGATTCTTTGCATTTTTTAGTATCTCTTCCACAGTGTTTACACTCTGGAAAGTCACCTTTAGAGGTCTTGTCCTGCTTTTCTCGTACTTCCCTAACCTTTTGTGTTCCTCTATATCTTTACTACAGATTTCCTCTGATACTTCTTTCAGTAAACTCATTACATTTGCCATCTCCTTTTTGTCTCTTGAGATCTTGTTTTTTACTTCTTCCTCTTCTATACCAGTGATTACTATAGATTTGTTTATATCTACTAAATCTCTGACTAACTTTGGATTGTTTTGGATTATTCTTTTCACTTCCTGTTTAATGCTTTTTATCCTCCACCCTTGTTTCTAAGTCTTTCTTTACTTTCACCATTTCAGCGTACGTGGTTTCCACATCATTTTTATAGCTCTGCACAGCTTCATTCACCTGTGTTATCTTCTCCTCAATATCACTGCTTTGGTCTATCAGACTGCTTACTTGCCTAATTGTCTCTGTCATTTTTGAACTCTTCCATAACACTCTCGTGATTGACTACTGTACTTGCCATTTCACTCATTTTCTTCCTAAGTGTACTCAATTCCACTGTTAGTTCACTGATGGTTGTGTGTTTCTTGTTGGCCTCCCTTCGTAGTTTTTCGATTTCTTCCTTTTGCAAGTGCATCTGCTTCTTTATTTCATCAATTTCATTTTTGAAAGCCATTTCTAGTTTGTGTACACGTTCAACCAGTCTGTTGTGAGTCTCCACTACAACCAGTTCTTGGTAAAAATCATCATTTTGCTTTCTACCTTTATCCCTTTTCTTTTCCAAATTTGCTTTACTAAAGTATGTATCCATTTTGCAATACTAAAAGTACAGAGTATGTACTTACATTCCCCGTGCTGCTGTAAACAAACCTCAGCTGACTGAGCGAATTGCTTCGTCTTGTTTTTTTTTTCTGTTTGAACAAGTCTTGTTTAACCTTCTTATTATTTTTTTTTCTTTTAATAATAAATAATCATTTAGTCTAACGTGGTACAGAGCTTGACTCATACAAAGATACTAATTTAGGCAATGCCACTGGCCGTGTTGGTTCGGTACGGAGCGCCGATGTCGCACGTCTGCCTCCTTTGACTGCCTCTGTGTGTGTGTGTGTGTGTGTGTGTGTAATCAAGAAACTTCATACTGGCTAACTTATATTCAATAAATCCACGTGAGCTATCGTGTCATTTATTCATATCTGTTCCATGTGATCCAACATTAAAATAAATAAATCAAAGATTCTGGGTGTTGTCATTCGGGAGGGTCATACAGTAATCATATATTATCATCAGCGATCATTTTCAAACTGCCATGCTACATAGGGCCTTGGTTTTACACTTGACCACTCTCATTTTATAAGGGGTTACATTGGCTGCCAGTAAAGGACAGCTGGATTTATAACCACATCAAAAAATTCGTGAACCTCGGAAATTATTAAACACTGAATTTGCTGCCTTTTCGAAGTATTTTACATGAAAGTCCATTGTGTGAGCCTTCATGACATAGTGAATACAATATATAACGGATATATTGCATAAATCTATACTATAATATTACTTAATAAACTGATCGCTGGGAATCCGGTAAGCCATCACTAAAAACAGATGCTCGTACAGTGTAATTTTGTAATGAACATGAAAATAACATTATTTTCTCCTGGACGAAACAGTAATTCATGTAATATGGATCCCGTATTACAGTATTATAATACTTCAGTGTTTGTCTATATATGGTGTTTCAGGTTTCACCCCCAAAACATAATCATAATAATATAATTATATAACATGCTACAAACTTATAAGAAGAACCTAAATAAATACTGAGGTGTGTGTCATCGAGTGTTAAAGGCGAAGATTACATGTCAGTCTTGGACGTCATTAGCCACGTATGCACACACCCATATTACCATTATGACATTTCATACTCACTATACTCCCCTCACCCACACCACACGTATTGTCCCACACCCACACGCACACACACATACTATATTTCGCATTCTGTGTGCTGAATGAAATCCTGCTTTGAATTCTGTTGTCCCAAATGTAAATAAGCATATAGAACTAACATTAATAGCATGTTCATTAACACTGCACACTGTGAGGTTGGCAATACCGAAACAAAGGACCAAGACTGTGACTGGTGCATAAGAGCTGGAAAGCTCCCACATAATGCTTCATAAATGTATTCTGAGAGTTCCATATAGGCTGTTTGTATTTTTCATAAGAATGGATGTTCATCAGTATGTTGCGGGCTCCTGCCCTTTGGTTCCTTCTTTCTTCCATTTAAAAAAAAAAAAATGACATAACTGGAGGAACAGGAACCTCTGTAGTGACACCACCGTAGCTAAAAGGACTAGAGGTGTCAGCGGCCACCTCCCCTCTAACTTGTATCCGCCACTGAACACATGATTACCTTTAGCATTAACGAAAATATCACTGTGGGTACGGCTACCCCATGATTATTACTGAAACATAAATTATGCAAATAAGTATTGATTACTGGTTAACGTAATCCGTAATGTGAGGAGGTTATGTATTGCACTTGTATTTAGACAGTATTAAATTTTAGGTAAACGTACTAAATGCAACGTCATTACTCAGCACAAACTGATACTGTGTGTGTGTGTGTGTGTGTGTGTGTGTGTGTGTGTGTGTGTGTGTGTGTGTGTACTGATAGCCAGCTGAGGAGTTTGAGAGAGAGAGAGAGAGAGAGAGAGAGAGAGAGAGAGAGAGAGAGAGAGAGAGAGAGAGAGAGAGTCGAGGCGGTGGAGGAGGCAGCATGTTTTCAGTTAACTAGGGAGTTAGGGGGGTATCCTAGTGTGTAATCGGGTCTATATAAAGATAAAAATAAATAGGTTTATTATTATTTAGGGTACAGGATATCATTGACACCTTAATAACTATACTGTAATGACTAAGAATATATAACTGTTGGCCGCTCACTCGCATACTCCCCCATTCCTCCTACATCACGCCATTTCTGGGTGAACTTGCCCTCTGCTTGTGAACCACAACTCAACCTGTATCGTAGTTCACGCTACATGGCAAGAGAATCATTTTATATAACTTAGACTATGAATAGTATAGTGCACAGCCTATTATCCCAATCATAATATTGATTAGCTTATATCATAGCATAATACAATGGCCACATTCGGAGGATGAAGATTAGCCATTCGAAAAATTGTCGGGTATGTACACACACACACACACACACACACACACCGCTTGCTGGCGCAGTGGTAACGTTCTCACTTGCCATCTGGTAAACGGGAGTTCGCACATATTTATGTTACAGGGAATTTTTGTAACCACTTATTCATAAAATCCCCAATGAATTCGCGAAATGAGTTTAAACAGGGATGGGTTAATCTAGGTTAGCTTAATTTAGGCTGCTCTTAGGTTAGGCTGGGATAACCTAGGTTAAGTTATGAGAGGTTAGCCTAGGTTTGTATGGTTAGGTTAAGTTAGATTATTTATTTCAGATGAATGCTAAGTTATGCTAAACGTTCACCAAATTAATCTAAAATAATCAAACGTAACTAACCTAGATTAACATAACCTAAACTTAACCTAGATTATCCCAGCCTAACCAGATCGCAGACTAAATGATCCTGACCTAAATTAACCAATCCCAGTTTAAACTAATTTCACGAATTCACTAGTGATTTCATGAAATCACTGGTTACCAAATTCCCTTTAACATACAGACATATATATATATATATATATATATATATATATATATATATATATATATATATATATATATATATATATATATATATATATATATATACACACGAGACAACCTAAGCCACTTGGTAGAGATACATTGACTATCGTCCCCACTTCGGTGGGGATGGGCCGGTCCTGCAATGGACACTCAAACGGCTGATGATATATATATATATATATATATATATATATATATATACAGTACATATTACAGTGTATATGAAATATATATACATATATATTTCACATATATATATGAAATATCTATCTATATCTATCTATCTATCTATCTATCTATATAGACAGTATATACATATAATTTATGAAATATGCACAAACATATATATAATATAATTATATATTATATAGTTAATACATATGTATTTTATATATCGGTACTGTATATAATTAACATTAGAGAGAGAGAGAGTTACATACCTGCACAGAAAGATATAAATGTATGTAAATTTTCACTTTTATGGTTAGCCTACATAAGGAGCGATGATCTTTGTCGAAACAGAATCAGCTCTGATGACACACACACACACACACACACACACACACACACACACACAGCCGCATTATCTATCATATTCCGTTTTCGAAGTTTAAACCTAAACTTATTTGTGGAAATTGGTTGACTTCTTTTTTGTTTCCATTCAAGATTTATAATATGACACTTCTGAAAGTAGGATAAAATTCATCCACACCTCAGTAATATCACCCTGTTGTAAAAGGAAACCAATTTTATGCCTAATGATATCTTAATAGAATTACCATAGACGTAATACTTCTGTTTCATGAACGACTGATGATACATTATACAAAAACAAGAATAAAAGGAAAACAATTGGGTAAACGAGTGCTAGTGCGTCAGTATGAATGATATGGGTGACCGGCTGCTTGATGAAGGAAGAAAGAGGGGTTGAAGAATAGTACTATGGCTAAACTATTCCTTTAATTCGGCCCTCCGTGACCGTTCTTATTTCACGGCATATTATTCTTTTTGTTGAAGTCTTGCGGCACATTTATGAAATAATAATCATGATAAATATCAGAACTGCATCAAGTTATTTTTGCTTTTGCTAACAGAAGATGAAAGGAAACAACAATTGCTAGCTGTACGGTACCGTGTAGGTAAAGTAATCCATCGATTTTTTTAAGTGCTCAAGGAATTTACAAAATTACATAATAATAATAATTAGTATTTTGGGTGCATGCAATGATTAGTATTTCAGTGCTACTCATGAAATAATTTATATTTAAAAAAAAATGTTTTTCTTCAGAAGATAAGCTAGGCAGTTTCATCAAGACAGATTACTCACTGAGCAACATTTCGAGATCGAAAAACAAAAATTTTCACTGAAACTTTCTCTAATCAAAATGTCGCTCCAAGAAAATAAAATATGTGATACTTTCACGAAAACTATGAAAAAATTTGTGCCTATTTTGAGGAACATAGGTCCTTGGTGTTTGGTTCTGTTATAGAAAGACCCACAAGAAGTTTCTTGTCTTGCGACTTCAGATATGATCCGTTTCTGTTCCTTATACTGCATGTGTTAATGCTGAAAGCACAAATAGCACAAAAATGCCGTTTCAGTGACAGCAGCATGTCAAGAGCACCCTCGGAAAGAGTTGGCTATTCTCATTTCAACCAAAATGTGTATGGGTACTTCACTGAATATTTATGTCTGAGATTACGATCACTCCTGATATTCACAAGTTCCCCTCGTGCCTTCTAGGAGAAATAACAAACTAATGATTCAGTAACTTCGTAGATACAATCATCCGGGCCCATGAGAAGAACGAGCAGACACATGACAAAGAATGCTGGATCCAACAGGCAGCAAACACCTACCCACTTGAAGCCGCAATCCTACGGCATATTACAGTCAGATTTCTCCCTCCTTTAATTTCGACATCCCTCCACTGACTTGGCTATTTATAGGGCACGGTCCTTCATAGAAGAGGAATATAACAAACAACTTATTATAAATACATTGAAACATTCCAGCTACCAACACCCCTAAATGTGCAGAGTCTTTGAGGCCAAAGAGCGTCACACTAAATGACTCAAGTATTGCACTCTGTAGTGTTTTACCCATGTCTGAATGAGACTTAAGGGCGACATTTCGTATAGCTTATTCCTATTGTAGGAATATATGAAAATGAGTTGTGAACTCTGACACATTTATTTATATCTAATATTAACATTATTATATTTATTTATATAATATTTATATCCCGTAGTTGTTTTAAACAGGGGAGGATAATGTTACACTTCACACCAAGAAGATATTGGCGGCCACCAATGTGCCACGGCACACTGACTGCGGGGCGCTGCCTTAACTCATTACCATAAATTTGCAAAGAATGTTTCACATATGTATCACAAGCTTGCAGTGCTACCCTACAGTTTCAAAATACAGTCCAAAGTAATAGTATTTTTCATTAAACAGTATGCGTTAAACCTATCAGTTAAGAAATAAATACTTTCTTCCACCTATGTACCTTCTATACCCCAAATCTCCACAACCCCTACATCACCATACCAATCTCCTCTGGTCATCCCGATGCACCCCTCTCCACTTCTGTCATGAACCATTCCTATCCATGCATCGATTCACTCGAGTTCAGACCTCGGGCAAGGCGAGGGTTGGCAATGTTTATGTTAAGGCCGAAAACTTGGGAAACTGTACGTTCATCTCAGAAGTTATTACACACAAAAAATTACTGGTTACGTTACTTTCGCCAAGGAGGTTATGTTAACCCCGTGTAGGTTTGTTTGTTTGTTTGTCTGTCTGTCTGTCTGTCTGTTTGCCTGTTAGCAGAATTACTCAAAGATACATGAACTGATTTTAATGAGATTTTGTGGAAGGGTGGGCCATGGGCCAAGGAAAAAATGATTAAATTTTGGATTGGATCCGGATCCAAATCCGGAGTATTCTGCACAATATCTTCAAAAGTTCTCAATGCATTTCAATGAAATTTTGTGGAAAGGTGCGCCATGGACCATGAAAGGATTGATTAAATTTGGGGACGGATCCGGATCTAGTTCCGGATCTTACATCCACGGGTCTGTTAGCAGGATTACTTAAAAAATAAAGTTATGAACGAATTTTGATGAAATTTTGTGGAAGGGTAATCCATGGGCGCAGGAAGAAATTAGCATATTTTGGGACGGATCCAGATCCGGACCCGGAGTATCCCTCACAATGCCTCCAAAAGTTCTTAATGAATTTCAATGAAGTTTTGTGGTTAGGTGGGCCATGGACCAAGAAAGAATTTATTAAATTTGGGGGCAAGTCCGTATCCGGATCCTTTCTAATGGCCTTGGCGGAGGTATGCGCCCTCTGAGCGCTTTGTAGTTTCATTCACTTATTGAGTCTTTACGTGTAAGCTATGGTCTATCTACCAGATATTTTTATTCAGTGCAGATTAACTGCCTTCATGCGAATCAGATTCAGTAAAAGAAAGAGGTTGTGTTTTCCATGTTATGCATTTATATGGCTCCTTTTTAACTAGTGATTTACTTTATTCTTTTATAATGTTCATTAGATATATTAAAGTACCCTTCGAACTCTCGATATCTCTGGTCTCCTTTCTTAAGTTTTAGTTCTAGCAGCTCGAGTGCTAATATTCTGATATTCCTTTTGTCTTCACCTGGTACTCTTTTCTCCAAGGCTTGCCATTAGAGAAATCTCTTCCAGTTCCGGTGAAAAGAGGAAGACGAGTTTTCCCCAGATCATCAAGCGATCACATTTTTATATGATGTTCTTTCGTGCTATGGTTGTACGAACTTCCTTCTGCGGATAGTATTCGTAACCTTTAAGGTTGACACACTGCTCGAAGTAGTCAGTGAATAGGAGGACTTTACCCTAAGACCTTTTAATTACGAGAACAAAGAGAGGCATGCTGTTCTGCCCTGCTAGAGTTGTCTCTCCTTCCAGCCTTCAGACACCCTTTCCCACTCTTCATGCTTTCTTTAACTCCGTATGAATGATCGCCACATAAACACACGACAGTCTTTTATCGGAATAGGCATGCAGAGTGGGTTCCCTCCTACCAGCCTGATCAAGTAAGGGTTTGGGGAGGTTAAGTGCCTAGGCAAAGAAACACTCAAGCAAACTTGTCATTTGGGACCCCAGTCTGTGATCAGCTGGGGATTACTGGCTCTTAGGCATTCTAATCTTTCGATCAGTAAATAAAGCGTTATATTTGAAAACCTGCTTGTTCTTAGTCCCTACACCAAGAGAAAACTTTCTTTAGTTGAAGGACTGCCTGGAGTTATCAAAAATAAAAGAAAGTGTAACATACTGAAAACGACAATAAAATGACTGGTTGATGCTTACAAGGTATTCATCGTTACAATGAGAATTGATTTTTGCCGAAAGGGTAGGCAGTGATAAGTCCGGAATCTCCACATACCTGTTATGTTTCCAATATTATCAAGTATTAGTTACAGCAAAATTATTATTATTATTATTGTTATCATTATCATTATTATTATTATTATTATTATTATTATTATTACCATAGGGGTATTTGCCTTCTTAGTGTGACTGGTAAAATATATGGCAGAATACTCATTGATAGGGTTAGGCATATGACAGAGGAGCTAGTTGGAGAAGAACAAGGGGGATTTAGGAAGGGAAAAGGGTGTGTAGATCAGATATTTGTTCTAAGATGTTTAGTGGAGAAGTATCTAGAGAAGGGAAGGAAAGTGTATGCTGCCTTCATGGACTTGGAGAAAGCTTATGACAGAATAGATAGGCAAGGTATGTGGAAGGTATTAAGAATATATGGAGTGGAGGGGAAATTGTTGAGTGCTGTGAAGAGTATGTACGAGGGAGCTAGGGCTACGGTGCGAGTGGATGGTGAGCTGAGTGAGTTCTTTGATCTCAATGTGGGACTGAAACAGGGGTGTGTGATGTCTCCATGGCTGTTTAATATATATATGGATGGTGTTGTAAAGGAGGTGCAAGGTAGGGCAGTGGATGTGGGGCTGATCCTAATGAATGAGGGTGAGATTTGGAAGCTTCCTGTGTTGCTGTTTGCTGATGATACAGTATTGTTGAGTGACGATGAATGGGAGTTGCAAGGTTTGGTGAATGAATTTGGGACAGTGTGTAGGAGGAGGAAGCTGAAAGTTAATGTAAACAAAAGTAAAGTTATGGTGTTTGAGAGGAATGAAGTCACAGAGTGTGCAGTGAGGTTGGATGGTGAGGATATGGAGAATGTGAGTGCATTCAAGTACTTGGGTAGTGTGATGAGTAAGGATGGAACTTTGGGGGATGAAGTACGTGAAAGGGTACAGCAGGGAAGGAAGGTTGTTGGTACACTGAAAGCAGTGATGAGAAATAGGGAGGTGAGTATGGAAGTTAAGAAGTCACTGCATGATGGTATTGTGATCCCTACCCTGATGTATGGAAGCGAGGCGTGGACCTTGCAAGAGGGGAACAAGTCAAGAGTGAGAGCAGTGGAAATGAGTTACTTGAGAGGAGCATGTGGAGTGACGTGGAGGGACAGGTTGACGAATGAAGAAGTGAAGGAACGTTGTGGGGTAGATGTGGATGTGGTTGAGAAGATTAGGAGAAATACACTGAGGTGGTTTGGACATGTGGAGAGGATGGAGAATGAAAGACTGACTAAGAGGGTGTATGTAGGTGAGGTGGAGGGAGGGAGAGGGAGGGGCAGACCGAGGATGAGGTGGAGGGATGGAGTTGAGAGGTATATGAGGGAGGGGGGGGTGAGTTGGGGGGAAGGGTAGTCAAATGGTGGGTGACAGAGTGACTTGGAGGCGTTTTGTCTGCGGCCACCCTTTGCGGGATTAGGGCGTCGGGCTATAGATAGATAGATAGATAGATAGATAATTTGTCATCATCATCATTATTGTTGTTGTTGTTATTATTATTATTATGATTATTATTATTATTATTATTATTATAATACTTTATTATACTTTCTGAATTACACCCATATTTTATTTTTTATTATTTTCTTCCTACCACCATATTATTTCAACTTAAAATAGATTTGTAGAACAAAATTGTTCATGAAGGCTATGTCTAACTCTTACAGTTCTGATATTCGCTAAAGACATGGATATAGTCGTCTGGTGGTGATATTAATAGACTGTAAATTTCATAATCAGTGTGAAGCGGTCAAGACAATAATAAGTTCACTCCGTTCATGTTTTATCCTCCGTTACTGCTACAACGTGATCATTTTTATTTTTTAGCTCTGAAGCAACGGTAGATGTAGAACAAGAACATGAAGGTGGCACCAGTCAGAAATGTATGATGTTATTCATCAACCCCAGTCTCTACGGCCGAACAGAAATTTCATTTGTCATTTTTTTTTTTAATGAAATGCACAAACTGCTACTAGTCATATAATTTAATTGATTAATAAATAATAACAATAATAATAATAATAATAATAATAATAATAATAATAATAATAATAATACATGAATACTAATACTAATACTAATAATAATACTAATAATGATAATAATAATAATAATAAAAATAAAAACTTACTAGAACTGGGTAAAATTGTCCAAGGTCACTTGCTAAGCATCCCACAGCCATTGCATACTACAGCCCAGCTATAAAGGGTCATTGAGGTCAAGGTCACTGAACTTGTGCGTGTCACCTTAGGTCATCATAGTAAATAAGTTCACCATGTTTGGTGACTCTAGCTTTAATCCGTAACGGAAAATTATGTGACATCAGGAATATTCGGAAAAGTCCCAGTTTTTTTTATCCCAGGCAATCTCAGAGGACAATGAACCCATTGGAACCATACTACTTTCCCCATTGCGTCCGCCTTAAGGTTACATTGCAGTAAAATTTCAGTTTGCTAGCTTGAGCAGTTATTGAGACAGCTTGGCTGACTCACTTCTCTGTTTTCCGGATAATATCCGGAGATCCGGGTGTCGGATTGCCACCATATTTGGCCAAAAGAAGTGGACAGCTGCCTGACTAAGTTGACTAAGTTTGAAAGATGTAGGCCAAGCAGCCTTTGCAATATCGCAGTTTTAAAGAAGCAAGAAATTGACAAGAATAATAAAACTTCCCACAGGGATATGGGAAGGTTTGATAATAATGACGATGATGATGATGATGATGATTTTATTATTATTATTGTTATTATTATTATTATTACTATTGTTATTATTATTATTATTATTATTATTATTATTATTATTATTATTTTTATTATTACTATTATTATTATTTAGAGAGTCACGTGCCCACGTGCCGTTCCTAAATTAGCCACTGCTTTGCAAAGATTTTAGAGCATGGTGTCTGACCTTTGTGATCCGACAAAGAAGCCATGAGATCTCTGTGTGGGCCAGGGCCAAGAGTGGGGGAACAGGCGGCAATGGTAGCTGTCGTGACCCATCACCCGTCCCTGTTTCATCACTGGCCACAACACATCCTGCCACAGTAAAAATAAAAGGAAACAATAAAAACGGCAACAGTTACCAACAGGTAGTAAAACAGTAACAGTACAGTAATATAGAATAATAAATATGGTAAAAGGTAAAAATGGAATTAATAAACACACTAAAAATAATGAAAGTTAAAATGGTAACGGTAATTAACAATAACAACAAGGATAGAAAACCAGTGTAAGCAGCACAACAGATGTTGACACACAACATAACACTAGTACGCTACACCAAGTGTAGGTCGAAATTTGACACTGCCCTGCAATCTTGATCTTTGTGTAATGAGTTAATGAACGAATTTCATTTTTTCAAAGTTTCAAGTAATGATTTGTTTTGGTTTGAAATCGAACACTGCTTCACATTAATGTTTCACTTAATGACATCTTGAGCTGGAATACTGTATTGGTTCGTTACAAGTTGACTTAGGGTTGACTGTCACAGGGGATGAGATTTGCATGGATGGTTGGAGAGTACGGACATGTGTGCTGACCTCTCCTCTAGCTATAGGGTTGCCCCATCTGCGTTAGCTTTGTTTAGACCTTTAGGGTGAATTTCAATTAGGTTATCTAGTCCTGATTTCTCTCCCTTCCTCGTTTAAAGATATATCTACTTACTGATATTACCTTTGCTTACACACCTCTGGAGTGACCCTGTAACTGGCCACCAGAGAGTGGTTTGAGAGGGTACTCTCAGTCTCAGTTGTTTTGCCCTGGGTATCTTGTCCCTTGCTAATTTTTTATCTTTTTTCCCACTTTCCCTGTGAGGGGGAGGTGGTTACTATGGCAGACGCCCCTGTCACTTCCCCTCCCCCTTCAGGTGGAAAGATGGTTTTGACGGACTCCTGACAGCATCACCGACTGACTGTCCCCAAGACTAACCGGCCCTAGACTCATACCCCCTTCTACATATCTGCATTTAATGCATCGATTGTTGTTCTACATGACTTTGGTTCCACTACTCTCGCTAGTCTTAATACTTTAGTTATTAAGAAGGTGTGTCATGCCTATGCTGGTGAGGTGAAACAGGTGAAAAACTTGCTAATGGCAACCTCCTTGTTAAGGCTATTATATCTTTTCAGGTAAACGATTTATTAAAGCTGCTCAGGTTTCACTGATATTTTCCCGAGCAAAGAATCCCAGTTTCTATTGAATCTTGCAATGGTGTTATCACTTGCAGGGATCTCGTGGTGATAATAGAGGACGTTATCATACATAAACTCGCTCAGCAAGATGTAACAGTTGCCAGATTCACCACTCACTTCTCAGAGGAAGAAGACTGCAACAATTATATATTTTGACGTTTGGTAAAGTTTCTCCTCATGAGCATGTCAAAGTTGACTACGAAACTGTTAACTTTCGACAGTATATCCCGAATCCCCTTCGCTGTTTGAAATGTCGCTTGTACGGACATAGTGAGAAGTCTTGTCAGGGTTCCCAATCAGTTCGTGGCAAGTATGAAGCTCGTCATGGTGCTGAGCACTGCATATCCGAGGTTGTATGTTGCTTTCACTGCAAGGGTGCCCACTTCACTTCCTCGAGAGATTGTCCCTGGGGTTTGCACGGTGAAGGCCACTGAAGCCATCTCCTACTATGAAGCTTGAAAAAAGGTGAAGGCGTTGCATGCAACTCTCTCATCGAATACCTCTTATGCTTCAACAGTGATGTCCCATCCTGTCATGTGCTCTATCAAAACACAGACTGACCCTGCCTCTGTTCCTCGTGCCACTCGCTTTGCTTCTTCATCTCTACCTCCTGTACGTTCCAACTCTCTTACTGACATCCCTGTAGTAACTTTTTACTATCATACTGCTGCTGCTTTTCAGTCAGTACAGCCTGAACCGAAGTCTGACAAGTCTAATAAGATTAATCTGACCACTTTCACTATGCAGCCACGTCATTATGTTCTGCCTGCCCCTTCTCCATCTACGTGGAGAATTATTGGCATTAATATTATAACTGTGAACGAAAGTGTGAGGAAGCCGTTAGTATTTTGGCTGTCATTTATGAAACACCTGCAACTGTCATAGGCTATGTGATCAGCTGTATTCCACACTACAGAGTGTTGTCAATGACGCAACAGATACATCAGATGGGTTATATTATCGTTACCTCTTAGGGAAATTAAGTAAAGGAGGTGGGAAACTGTCCAGATATTCAAATTCTCAGTTTGGTAATATGGCCGCAGAAGTTGAGTTAAAATATTGATAATGAACATCACTCACCCTAAGTATGTACTGATCCTGTCCACGGTTGTCCGTGCTGGTTGCTCTCTTGAACATCTCATCCCTGAGGGCAGCCATCTCTCGGGACTTTCGTGCGGTGACGGCAGGGTCCTGATCCCACTGTGCGCCCCACATCCCAGCCATCACAGGCATTGTGTGGAAAGGGTGATCTCGCATCACATGGAAGTCCAGACCTGATGCTAACCACTCCTGTACTGCAGCTGCTTCACGCTCACTCAGCTGGGAAGATTATACTGTTATAAATTCTTTAAGGCTTTGATGTGTGTAAAATTGCATTTATACGTTTTCTCACTCATGAAAAAATGAAAAATAATAGGATCTGTTATGGGACTGGTATGTCCTCTAAACTGGTTAGGTTCCTTTATAAATACAGCCTCTAGGTCCGAATTCACTAAATTAAGCCCTTTCATGTGTGACATTATTATCTGTAGGGGAAATGTCATATGAAAAGATTCCCTTCTAATTATTTTTCCCCCCTATTTAAAAAAAAAAAAAAAAAAAAAAAACTCATTTCTAAGTTTCCTTTATTTTGTAGACAGATCAACGTCCAGCCTCTCAATAAAGTATCGGCCTCTTTCCTTATCGATGCAATATGGCTCAATGGACGAAGACTTCTGATTAGTAATTGTATACACCTGCATTATGATGGTTGGCCTGCCATGTTAGTATGGGTGAGTTGCCAGTTGTTAGTTTAACACATGAATTAATTACTGTGGGTCTTAGTGATTCATTATTAGCTGTTCCGTCTTTAGTTGCGTGCCGTCTTGTGTTCATTCACAGAACCATCGGGTCCACGGGGGCCGATACTTTATTGAGAGACTGTACATGAGAAGATTTTATACTCTTCTCTTGTCCTTTCTGCAAAATACAATAGAGAGATAAAAAAGAAAATTGATGGTATACTTTTTTAAATGAATGTGGCATCTGGAGCAGAACGCCAACAGTGGAGCGGGATACCTTGGTTACAAGGAAGAGACAAGGTAAGAGACTTTATACTGTACCTGGTTGCGTTACAGTAGTGTAAATTGCCTAACTTCTGTGACACACCTGGGTTTGGCCCCTGGCACATTGTAGGTTTATTTTTAAAAGTACCCTAGTTGTGTTTTTCCTGTGATCTACAGATTTCCTTCCCCAGTCCAAAGACCTACGTGGATATTCTTGAGTTTCCCTTTCATTGAGCTCTATTCAGACGATTTTTTGGTACTTTGCTGTGAAAGCTACTGCATAATGTACTGTCCTGTACTTTATTTTGTTACTCCCAAGAAGCACAGATGAAATTTCCGCTTTGCTGTGCAATATTCCCCAATTTCCCCGTTTGTGTGCTTCCGTGTTGAAATGACTGAATGCTGTCCCATGTGGATGATATAGATCAGTCAAAAACTGGCAGGTTTATTCACACCTTTTATGGAATCAAGTGGCTGAGAGAAGGGTCCGCTGCTGTTTCCCTGTGTGGACGTTATTATAAACATTCTGTATGTCAGCTGAGGAAAACATCCTGGCCAATATTCCTTTCAAGAGACAGTTCCCCAAACTGAATAAAATCATTTGGCATTAGGCAGAACAGAAATCTGAATTGTGACACCAGTCCGCAATAGATTAAGGGTAGAGTTGTGGCTGGTCTCTAAGTAGTTGCACGGAATGTCAGACAGTGCTAGTGGGTATCTCTTTTGGGTAGGTGGCAGGTGGAGCACACTGACCTGTGAGTCTGAGTCCCTGGCAATGAACACTGCCACCTGTGGATCACCGAGGGGAGCGAAGCGCCACATCATAGGGTGGATGTGGGCGAGGGAGGAGAGAGGCGGAGGCAGATGGGTGACGTCACAGATATACAGCAAATTGGTATAACGGGTGAGCAGAGGACAGAGGGCGTCGAAGTGGTCACGGGGATCAGTGTACACCCTCACCAACCATCCAGGGTACAACTCACTTGCCTGCAACATCAAAAACGTTCCACATTAAACTTTACAATGAAGTTCCCACTTGATTTGTTTCGTTATGACGTTTAGTGAATATAACTGAGAAATTACAAATAAAATGTGGCACTACAAAATGAAGCTTCAAAACTACTGCCGTAACCTATGGTCTGATACAAAAAGGTTATATACCGGTAATTACGTCTTAACACATAATTTCTCTGACCGTACGGAACACAAACCAGTTTTATGGTGATATACATTCCATAAATAAAGGTAGACTCTTAAAAGATATCCATACTTTCAGGTAAAACATTGAACTATATCCGTAACGCTGTTTGCTTTATCAAGAGTTGTTTGCATATTAAGGCTTTACATTCTCTTTTATGTTACCAGTTTCTAAATGATATATAAATTACTTGCCAAAGTAACACACAAGATGTAATTAAGATGTAATAGGCAAACTTAATCGCTGAGGGAAAGGAGTTACGAAATCTCGTAAGATGACGGGAATATGACCCAATGTGAAAACTGGTGTGTAGATTATCTTCTCATATGCAGCTCTCATTTCAACCTCCTCGTGCTTTGAGGAGGAAATCGTCCTCTGAGTTTAAGGAATAAAAATTTTTCACTTTGGTGTGTTTTGGAAGTGGATGTAACCGATTTTTAGGTAAATCGGGGTGATGAACACGAAAGTAACGACGAAAACATTTGATGGAATACGATTTTGGAGATACACTCACTTACTTTCATTAAATCATTCGATGAAGGTTGCATTTATCTCTGCAGCAATTGCTGCCTTTTCGCCCGCCACTAGTAAACCAGTGGTACTTTGCTAACACTGATGGTCTCCATCTCCCTTCATCTCTTTTTCACTGTAGCAGTCTCCTGATGAAATCGTTGCCAATGTTCATCGTTCACTGCATCTCGAGTTTCCAGAAAAAAGCCAAATGAGGACTGGAGAAATATACCTTCAGAGAGGTACAGTTTGTAATATAGGAACCGCAGTTTTTCCACAGGTCCTTTGCAATCAGTTGCTTCTTATTGCCCAAGAAGTCCATCGGTACCTTGTGCAAGGCATGCCGTGCTCTCTTTTCATTATTAGTGATGATACCATCACATTCATCATCATGCAGAGGTGAGTTAATTTCTGGCCAGGTAAAAACACCATCTTTAATCTTTATATAGCTATCTTTATAATTTCTGACGAAGGTACTGAACCACAGATTACGACTGATCGTTATCCGTGTTTCTGAAGCCCTGTTTTATCAGCCAAGGTTGAAAGAAAATCTTTGTAGACTCTACCCGTGCATAATGCTGTGCAGTCTACTTATCTGGCTCCAGTGATTGCCAAAAAAGGTCATATCTTCTTTACATGATTAAATGCCTTAATTGTGCTGTCCTATTCGCCAAGAAAGCAGCAGAACTTTGCAGGCTTTTAAGCTTGCACAAATATACCACGTTTATAAGCCATAATGAATGTGCTGCAGAAACTTCTTCATATTCTCATAAATTTCCTTCATACTGACAAGAGGTGTAATGTGGTCTGTAAAAGCCCGCATTGCCTAGAGGCAAAGCAGGGATCCTCTCTTTGCCTCAGTGGTAACGTGCACATGTATGAAGTGCAAGGACCTGAGATCGAATCTTTGTCAGACCAGTGTGATTAATTTGTTGAGTTACACTCCAGTTATTACACTGATGGCAGTGGTGGGATGTGAGGCAAGGCTTGGAGGGCAATGATGTTGGTTAGCTGGCAGCGTCCTAGTCCTTACAACCCGGGGATGAGCTACTCGGTGTGGTCTGCAGTGTCCTCAATGATGGACTCTGATGCTATGCTACTGTGTGTTCGAAACAGACCAAATTAATCACCAAGGGGAGAAAAGAGTGATGTAACGAGGTCTATAAAATCCCGCGTTGTCTAGAGGCAAAGCAGGGATCCTCTCTTTGGCTCAGTGGTAACATATGCACGTATGACGCACGAGGGCCTGAGATCGAATCTCAGTCAGACCAATGTGATTAATTTGTTGAGTTACATTCCAGTTATTACAGACAGCTATTGAAAAAGAAGACAACAACCTCCTAATTTAAAGTATTGCTTTCAGACCTAATTCTGAGGAAACCATTAAAAAACACCATTCCTCTGGAGTATATACAAAGCTTGGGGCTGTGAATAAACTGCCAACATCTTTACAGGTAGATGAGTTACCGTCCTTGGTAAAAAAAAAAAAAAAAAATCCATAAGTGTTTGGTGGCTACGACACACAGACACACACACTTCCACATCTCCATCAAGAGGGTTCCACAGCCGCATTTTTGATCCTAGCAGTGTCAACTTAATCTTTAATAGTCTCAGATCTCTAATAGGATAATTCATGTCGTTCTGCTTGATCTAGTTTTGTGAATCCTATATTGTGGATGCAAAATCACTAACCCGAGATGCCGTTTCTCGTGTTAGTCTTTCTCCATTTTCTTCCACTTCTTTCACCGAGTTCACTTTATAATGTTCTGGAGGCTCCAAGACAAGCAGGTTCTTCTCATGCAACACTGGGCTGATGGCAGTGAATATCTTTATTAACATCACTTCATTGTGCTGGTGTCACAAAAATTGGTTACTTAAAGTGGGTTAACAGTCCCTTCCGTACCACAGGAAGAGTGAATGACATCGACCGCCCCTTGTTATTTAGCCAGGTGTGAAAAAGCATTGGGCAAATATTACACTCAGTATGCGAAACCCATTACTTATCTCTATCTCCAATCTTACTCCCAAAGTAAAGGCGGTATTTTTTTTGTTCTAAAGTGTTATTTCGTGCTTCTGGGAACCAAAGTAACTTCACACACTATGTATAAAAAAATTGTCTGCGTTATTCACACAAGGACGATGCAGATCACTCACACACAGTCAATTTATACAGGGAGTAGATTGTATCACCAGTCAAACAGAGTGGTACTCCCGAGGTAGATGGCAAGCTGGTGGCAGAGAGAGCCCTCAGGAACTGTAACTGATCATTTCCCTTTTCAGAACGTTTTCAGCGTTTTCATTATCACAGAGAGTAGGCTAGCATACTCTCATTATACCTCTACCTCCAACTGTCTACACCACACTACATGCACATTAGATATGTATTATACACTATTTCCATTCCCTCATAGCAATGGCCACTGCAGTATTTTCAGTATATTCGGTGGTACCTCGGACTGCCACCACTGCAGGGAAGGGCTGGCGGCACAGGGACCTCTTGGTCACAAACAAGCAACTGTGCTAACAGTGATTATTGCAAATATTAATGCTCGTCAGAGGAGAAGTGTGGGTTCAGCCTTACGTTTTATTATCATCCTTGGTCTTAGTACCAGTATGAATTCTGCTCACTTTTTCCTCCGGTCTGTAACCCCTCTAGTCCTACTTTTCACAGAATCCCAAATCTCTCCGTCTACTGACAAATCCCTATTTAGTTTTCCTGGTTACCATCTTCTCACAAACTTCCATAACAAGGGTGGCACCTTTTGTTATATCAAATCCGAAAATGCAGTAGACACTGTTTTGAACTTCACTTCAGCTAATTAATCAAACTAAATTACCTTAATATTACCAACTACATATTCCTTCCTCAATACTTCTTCAGAACCCAGCGTATTTTACTCCATATCCACACAGTTGACCAGCCTAAACCTCACCCTTACCACCGAAAATATCCTTTTGGGTGATTTTAACATCAATAATGTAGAGTGCTTATTGCATTCTGCCAGGACTGATGATATTGGTCTAGGGTACGAGGTGTTTGCAAATTCTTTTAATCTCAGGCAGTTGGTAAAACAACCAACCAGAATACCAGATAATTCAGGCCATACCGTCTGTCTTTCGGATATATTCCTGGCAAATAGCCCAGACCACGAAAGGATAGATATACCGTTACCACTTGGATCCTCCAACCACAATCTCATGAAAGCCTCATTAGTCAACTTCCCCAAACCTCCCCTTTCTGAACCAGTCAGGTTAATCAAATGGCACTTTGATAGGGTAGACTGGTATGGATTTGGAAATTATCTTGCTGATACTCCATAACAGTCTTCCTTCTCCACTGACATCAGTTTTACCCAGTCTCACATTAATGACTTAATAGAAGCTGGTATGGAATAGTTCATACCCAATCAACAGTTTACTAAAAGATCTGACTCTCCCAAATGGTTTGACAGCAACTGTGCCACAGCAATGACCCAGAAGTCCTTAGCATATAGCTTTTATTTGAAAAACATCGAATCCCTCAATCAATTTAAAATTGCGAGAAACCACGCAAAAGCAGTAATTAATCTCACTAAGTCAGAGCATCCAGGCTGTTAAATAATTCTATTGACAATAGAATACTCTGGTCAACTCTCAGTTGTTTTAATAACAACTTTAACAATCTATTACCCATTTCCCCACTGAAATCCTCAGATGAAAACATCATAAATGACCCACGTGGAAAAACGAACATCCCTGCTAGTATGTAAGCCACAAAATCTGCCTTAGAGGATGTTAGTTCGTCCCTGTACTAGAACTCGGCTCTCCCATAACTGTTCCACTTAAGATACAAACTCGATACGTAAAATCCATCCTAGACAATTTACCTACGAACAAAGATGGAATTCTTCCAATCGTTTTGAAAGGGTCTTCCCCAGAACTTGCACCTATTCCAGTTAAATTATTGAGACTATGCATCCGTACTTTTTCATTCCCTAATTCTTGGAAAGAAGCCAATATTCTCTAATTTTGAAGAAAGAAAGGTCCTCTGACCCCTATGATTATAGACCAGTAGCTATCACAATTTCTCTTATTAAAGTATTTGAGATTGTATTTAATAAGCACATAGTTAAACTTCTTCAATCCAACAACTTAATTAGTGGCAGACAGTATGATTTTCGCCACAAAAGATCCACTGCTGATATACTCAGTCTCCTTACTCAAACAATCCGTCAGTCAATTGACCAGCATAGAGAAACTCATGCAGTAGCTATGGTTGTTTTCTAAAGCTTTTGACAGTGTGTGGCACCGTTCCCTGCTGTCCAAACTTCCTTGCTATGGCCTATCATCTTCTCTTCCACTGATTTCTAATACCTTAGCGACAGGAAAATAAGGGTAAAGGAAGATGATGTATATTCCAATTTCCATGCACCTGATTAATGTCGCCGAGCTACAAGGATCAGTTCTGCATTCAACACTATTCTTAGTTCATATTAATGATTTCTTATCTATCACCCTTAATCCCATTCACTCATGTGCAGATAACACTTTACAGATCCTTCATATTCTAACACTCATTCACAAAGTTTAATGTCTCTAACTCGCAACTTAGTACAGTAATCTCCATAAATCAAGAATTATCTAAGATCAATGAATGGGGACAAAGCAACACTGTATCATTTTATGCTAGGAAAACCAAATATATACAGTTTACTAATATACAGATTTGCCTGATTCGTATATTACCTTAAATGCTACTAATATTCGTATCTTCAAAATTTCGGTGTTTCACTAAACAGTAACCTCAGCTGGATCTCTCACGTTAGATCACTTCGTAAAATCACTTCACAGAAACTTGGATTATTATATAGAATCCGCAACTATTTCACTGGCGAGCAGTTAGCCATAATTTACAAGAGTCATGTGCTTTCTCAGCTGGAATATTGCTAACTCCTGCGGTGTGGATGTGGTGTGGTTGCACTAAATCAACTGGACAAAATCCAAAATAAAGCTATAAGGATTATTAGTAACCCTGCAATTACTAATAATCTACCTTCCCTACATGTAAGAATTAATGTTGTCTTCCTTCCATTATTTTAGAGATACTTTTAAGGCAAATGCTCAGACGAAGTTGCATCCGTTGTGCCACCTCTCCGCGCCTTCTCCCGTGCTACACGGGCATCTGGTAGCACTCATGACTGGACTGTCATATTGCCATATTGCAGAACTTCTGCCTATCAAAATTTTTTATTCGCCGAACTGCATCTCTTTGGAACTCGCTTCCCCAAAATAGTTTCCCCCCAAACTTCAACCTACAGCGGTTCATGTTCAGCTGTTACAAATTTTTTATGAATGGAGGACACCTGAGATCTGGTGTATGAATTATTTTTCTTTATCTAATTTATTTTTCCTACAACTGTTCTTCTGTTAAAAAAAAAATAAAATGAGGATGGGCATAAAGATGTACTAGCTTCATTATATGTCATGCCGGTGCTAATTACCTCGCAAGAAAGTTTGAAATCAATATGCACTAAATGTAGAAAAATCTTCTGATACCTTCAAAACAAGAGTAATCACTAGTTTTTAATGTTTTGTTCGTGTGCAGCACCTCGATCTTCGTAAACATCATGTTTTCATTTCTGAAAAACTTCCAGTGCTGCTTAATGGTTAAATTCGCCTCGATGGACACCTGGGACTTAATTCATAAACTTTCTTCAGATTAAGTTGTGTATAACGATCATCATTAAGCGCACACACACACACACACACACACACACACACACACACACACACACACACACACACACACTTAACTACCGACAAGTTTCACTAACCAGTGTTGTAAGCAAGGTATTAGAAAAATTTATAAGAAAAGCTTGGGTAAATCACCTAGAAGAACACAGTATGATAACAGAAAGACAGTTTGGTTTCAGAAAAGGAAAATCATGTGTTACTAATCTGTTGAGCTACTATAACAGAGTAACAGACATATTACAGGAAAGAAAAGGATGGGTGGAGTGTATCTATTTAGATTTCAAGAAAGCATCTGACACAGTACCACACCAAAGACTTTTATGGAAACTGAACCATCAACGAGGAATTCGAGGCAAACTGTATTGTTGGATGCAAGATTTTCTCATGAAAAGAAAAAGGGGAACAGTACTAAGGGGAAATTACTCATCATGGAAAGAAGTGACTAGTGGAGTACCACAGGGCTCAGTGCTGGCACCAATCATGTTTTTAGTGTATATAAATGATATAGACAGTAACACTGGAAATGAAAGCTATCTAAATATGTTTGCAGATGATGCAAAAATACAAAGGAGAATTACTAACACAGACTCTTGTAAAGAGCTACAAGAAGAATTAAATAAACTTCATGAATGGAGTACGGTAATACATGGCAAATGGAATTCAGTGTGGACAAGTGTCATGTAATCAAGTTTGGTAAAAGTGGAAAAAGACCTGATTGGGATTATACATTAGGAAATAAAACCCTACACACATCAGAAAGAGAGAAGGACCTAGGTGTGATTGTCAATAACAGACTATCTCCGGCTGACCACATCAGTAAGAAGGTACGGAACATGTATATACTGCTTGCCAATATGAGAATAGCGTTTACATACATAAATGAAGACATGTTCAGAAAGATAATAACATCATTCATCAGACCAACCCTGTAGTATGCATCAGTAGTCTGGAGTCCTCATCTCAAAAAACACATAGACAAGATTGAAAAAGTTCAAAGGGCCGCTACAAGATGGATACTAAGTTTAAGGGATCTAAGCTACGAAGAAAGACTAAATAAACTGAATCTACCAACACTACAGGAGAGAAGGAAAAAAGGTGACATGATTATGCTATATAAATGCATATCAGGGAAGGAGAAAATAGACATAAATGATTACTTAACGAATGGGGAAGCATCAGCAAGAGGACACTGCAAAAAACTGCATAAGAAGAAAGGTGATAAAGACGTAAGGAAATTTAGTTTCCCAAATAGAGCAATGGATCAGTGGAATGCACTTCCGTATGAAATAGTGTGTGCCAAGACAATTCACAAATTTAAGGATATGTACGATAAATATGGTTTAAGACACGGGACAGTACGAGCTTGACTCATTCTTTTAAAGATACAATTAGGTAAGAATTAGGTAAGAACACACACACACACACACACACACACACACACACACACACACACACACACACACACACACACACACACACACACACTCTCTCTCTCTCTCTCTCTCTCTCTCTACATCCCCCCCACAGAAGCAACTCATCTTCACACCTCTCCCAACACACACATACTTCTCATCTTACATTTTGAAGCCCCCATCTCTCTCTCTCTCTCTCTCTCTCTCCATGCATTTTATATGCTTAGATTCGTACCTTAGATAACTGACACTGAAATATACAGTTATAGCGTTCTTTACTTCTTGGGATTTGTAATACTCCTCTGTATCCCTCCTCGCCCATACACTTGGAGTGGATTCACCTTTGGCTTGCATTTTTTTTTTTTTATGCGAGGAAGAAGGAATCAAAGGCCATGAGCCCGCAATAACAGTTCCCTCCAAGAGAAAAACAAAATACAAGAGAGCTTTCTGTCAGCTGCAAGCAAACACAGTGGCTTGCACCTCACTGGATTTTTTTTTTCTTTGTACGGGGGTTGGGGAATGGTAGCTACAAAGTGTTACAAATTTTAGAGAGGGTATGATTGACTAATTATACCGTACTTCATTTATTATAGACTTATATAGTAACAGGCACTCTTACACCATACTTTTCAGGGTGCATGGAATTCATGCCAGGCAGCCAGGGTACTGTGATCTGCAGGACTGGGAAGGAATCCAGTCCTCGGATTGCATTAAGCTGTCGAAATCCTCTAGAATATTTAGTTCCTGGTAATTTGTACTATGGTTACCTGCCAGGCAACTGTGGAGTCAGGGCAGCTGATGGGTTGGAATAGCAGAGTTACGTTTTGATGTACAGTTACTTAGAAAAGATAATCGCCCTCGGCTCGCGAGCTGGATGCCATGTGGTTCTGGTAACACTGCATGGACTACACACACACACACACACACACACACACACACACACACACACACACACACACACACACACACACACACACACACACACACACACACACACACACACACACACACACACACACCAATTTGGGCGTATCCTAAGTAAATACAAGTTTGATGAAATCACCACGCATTTACGCAGTCCACATCATACTCTGCCACCCATATATAACAGACCTACTGTACATGTATAAGATCATGTTTCTCTATATACTGCGCTACAATAATAGTGATGTTCATACACTGGTGGGCATGTTTTCTCCATTCAAATCCTCTTCTAGAACCTCTCAAATGATTTATTTTCTTTTTTTCTGGAGCAGATGGGACGGAGTTTGACAGTTAGCGTCGATTTTTATCCACAGTATTTTCCTCTACTCAGTGCTGGCACCAATATATAATCTGTTTTAATGACAGATTATATATGACATTTTTATACTAAATCTTAGAACCATCACACTCGTATCCCCTCTGAGGGGGTCACCTTGACAAGGTGGCGGGGCTTGAAGTGTGGCTGGCACTGCCACCTGCTCTGGAGGCATGCCTACCTTTGTAGGTTCGGCATCTGTTGGCCTCGTAGACCAAGCACCCCCTACATTACTGGTGGAGGAGGCCTGCTGGTGATGTTAGTCCATGCCCAATCGCCATTTAGGGCAGGACTGTTGCCTCTCCACGTGTCTGCCGTGTGTGGCGTCCTGTAATGCTGGGAGACGAGAGTCCTGGGGATTGAGTGATGCTGCACGCTGTGCCCTGCAGCTAACAGTACACCCCTTTGGTTCTGGCTAGACAGGCGGCCTGGTTGGGCCTGACCAGGTCAATCAGCTGTTCATGTATTGGCTAGGGTCAAGTGGGCACCAGGAGGCCTGGTGGCTCATATTGTCCTGGAGTCACCCTTGTCTGGGTCCCCAGGTGGTTACCTGCATATACTCTCCCACTACCTCTGGGGTCGCCAGTGTTGTTTATCCCTGGCATATGACCTCCCCTTGTTGGGCTCCGTGGTGGGTGGAGGGATGGGGAAATGAAGTTTGTGTGTTTATATATGGCTCAATTAAACAAAAATCATGTTGACGACCTTGTAGCTGTTCCTGGCCATTCCTCGGACTCTGCATCCCTTATTGCCACCCTGGAGCCTTTCCAGCCCCCTGGAGACTTTCCTCCTCTTTCCCAGCTTACAACTGGGACTAAGAGGAGGCCCTGTCGGGTTGGTTGGGCTCTGGGGTTCGGCCCAGATGATACAGTCCCAGAGAAGTCTGCCAAATATTTGGTAACGAAGCCTTCTGCGAAAGGGTCAATGCTGGATTTTGACATCTTCGTTCTTCACCAAGCCATTGCCTCGGCTTGCGGCAAGGAACCTAAGATCTGTTCCCAAGGAGATGGAAGCATCCTTACTTAGGTGTCCTCCCCAAAGGAGGGCTCCCGCTTACAGGCTCTGAGTTCTATATCTGGTACTGCAGTTGATTGTGCTCCCCATGCTACTTTTACCAGATGCAAAGGTGTGATTTTTTTCTGTTACCTCCTTTGATACCCAGAGGCACGGCTGTTGGAGGAACTGAGCTCTTATGGTGTAATCTCTGTTGAGCGGCTACAGAAAAAAAATGATAGTATCCTGACCCCAACTCCGACGCTCTTCTTGACTTTTGACAGGTTGACCCTTCCTTCATCTGTGAAGCTGGCTTGGCTGTCCCTTCCTGTGAAGCCATATGTGCCCACCCCAAGGCGATCTTTCCACTGTCAAGGGTATGGACATGTTGGCAAATTTTGTCACTGTGCATAGGCTGGCCTTCCTGGTGTCTGTGTCTCCTTTGGTGGACCAAGCCATGCCAGTGATTGTACAGGACCCCTTAAATGCTATTACTGTGGAGGTCCTCATGCTGTCTCTTCTAAAAGCTGTCCAAGATACTGCCTGGAAAAGGAGATTTTGTCCATTTGTACACGTGAGAGGGTTTCGTTTCCTGAAGCAAAAAGAAGAGCCCAGACTCTCTTCTTTCAGTCAGGGATTACTTATGCTTCTGTCCTTTCTGGAACGCCAATGCATCACCCTGTATCTCAGAGGCAGCCTCGACCCATTCCAGTACCCACTCCAACTCGTGATTTGCAGGATGCTGTCCCCATGGTTAGTACTGATTGTGAGAATGATGTTTGCCCAACCGCTACTCCGACTGTTTCTGTCCCCACTTCGGTGGCTGACGGCTTACACACTTCTGTGGTGGTGGCAGATGTCCACGTTGACCAAACTCCTTCTCCTGTCTTACCCAGTATGACCGAGGCTCCATCTGTACCTGGCAAACGTTACTGTTGCTCGTCAGAGTCCTCTGAGTCTGAAGACCGGCCACCTAAGGTCTCTGTTGTCGACCCTTGTGTCAACCCCTCTCCTGTTCCCTCTGCCCCTCAGGTTAAGGGATCTAGCCAGGTTCACCTCTGGTCCAGTCTCCACCTGGGGATGTTGGACAACTCGTTGGTGCTTCAGATCTGAGGCATAAGATGGCCTCCTCAAATGATTCGAGTCCTGTGGACTCTACTTCCATCTCTGGGGCTTCTGATGGGGGCACTGGCCGTCTTACATATCCAAAGGCGGCCCCCAAGCCGCCTTCCAAACAAACTCGTATGCCCTCTCCAAGAAGGAGTGTTGTAAAACCTACTACCTCATCCTCACGTTTGCCTTCGGGTGTTCGACAGAGCATGCGGGTTTCTACTTCTGGGCAGGCTCCTCCAAAAGGCCTTCATAAGCATCAGTTCAAACCCGCTTGCTTGCCAGGTGCACAGTCCCGCACTTAATCGTCATCCCTCCACTGTGGGTTCTGTCATCCAGTGGAATTGTCGGGGCTTACATGCTAACTATGAGGAACTGTGTCATCTTGTTTTCCAATATACTCCTCTGTGTTTGAGCATCCAAGGTGGGTGATGCTGTTCCTTGCGGTCCTTCTGGCTGCCATGCCTTTTATTGTGATCCTGTGCCGGGCCAAAGTCGTCATGGAGGCAGGGTTGGATCAAATACTGATTTTTAAGAGGTCAAATACAAATACAAATACTTGTGACATTATGATGCAAAAATACAAATACAAATACAAATACTTTTTCTTCTGGGTGCCAAAATACAATTACACATACAAATACATTGAAAATGTATGTAAATATAATTCAAATACAAATATATTTGTATCTGATCCATCCCTGGTGATAATATAGGAAAACTCAAGAGCTCACGGGACTCGAGACTCGGGAGGCACGGCTACAAGTCTGCCCAGATGCACGTTGATGTTCGATCTGAACCTGTGATCTAAGTCAGCGAGTCAGACAAAAGTGGCGTGGCATTTAAATTCGAAATACAAATACAAATACAAAATACTTTTTCTTCTAGGTGCCAAAATACAAATTACAAATACAAATACATTGAAAATGTATTTAAATACAACTCAAATACAAATACAATTGTATTTGATCCACCCCTGCATGGAGGTGCTGCTATCTTCCTTCACCAGGATATTCTGTACAGTAATCTGGACATCTCCATTCCCCTGCAGGCTGTTGCTGTCTGAATGTTTTTACATAGGCAGTATACAATTTGCAGTCTTTATCTTCATCCTAGTGCTACCATTGAAAGGACGGATCTGGAACGCCTTATTCGTGGCCTGCCTTCTTCCTGTCTGTTAGTGGGGGATATGAATGGTCACCATCCACTTTGGGGAAATAGTGAGGCCAACCCTCGGGGTGTCATGCTGGCCTCTTTACTGGAAGATGAGGAGTTGGTCATTTTCATCTCCGATAAAATGACTCATTTCCATAGCCACACTGGAACATTTGCTGCAACTGATCTGTCCTTATCCTAAGCTGATGCTGTTTTAGATTTCACCTGGGATGTGTTGCCAGACGTCTATGGCATCGACCATTTTCCGTTACAGTTAACTGCAAATGCAAGTGGACCTCAGCCACATCGTCCTCGCTGGCTTCTGAATAAGACTGACTGGCCACTTCTCAGGGAATTAAGTTCCACTTCCCTTTCGGTCAATGAGTTTGGCTGTCTTACTGAGGCAGCGTCATATTTCAATGACTTGTTGCACTCAGCAGCCCTCTTATCTATTCCAAGAACTAAGGGTGAATTTCCTAAACGTCCAGTTTCTTGGTGGAACTCTGAGTACAGTTCCACAGTGACAGCCAAACAAGTCACCTTTTCTCGACTTTGTTATCACCGTGGGGATCCTTGGTATTTGGTGGGGTATAAGAGGGCACGAACTCATATGAGGCGGGTTTTAAAGGAGGCCAGGCGTTCATCCTGGAAGGGTTATGTTTCCTCCATCAATTCGAGGACTTCCATTGGTCAGGTGTGGAACCGGGTAAGGAAAATTTCAGGAAATTTTACTGTTCCCTCCCCTCCTCTTTTATCGGCAGCAGGTGGAACTGTAGCCGATCCTTTTGCTGTTGCAGAGTTGCTTTTCGATCATTTTGCCAGTTTGTCACAGAAGGATGCAGATACGCCTTCAGCTTGTCACCATCGGCACCTACAATCTCGTGGTCTCAGTTTTGCCTCTTCTTGGGGAGAGTCTTACAATGTTCCATTTTCTATTTCTGAACTCCAGGCTGCTCTGTCGCAGTGCCGTGATTCCTCTCCTAGTTGTGATGATATTCCTTGTGCTTTTTTACATCACCTGTTGGATGAGTCCCTTTTGTTTTTGCTTTCATTATATAATAAAATCTGGTGTTCTGGGGAGTTTCCGGCTTGTTGGGGTGTTACTGTGGTTATCCCCATCCCCAGACCAGGTAAGGACCACCTACAGGTGACGAATTATTGGCCTATTTCTCTGATTTCTTGTATATTCAAAGTTCTGGAAAAGATTGTCAATGTTAGGCTTGTGTGGTTTCTGGAAAAAGGTGGCTTCTTATCCCCTGCCCAGTATGGCTTTCGAAAAATGCGATCTACCTTTGATGCACTAATGTCATTGGAATCTTTTGTCTGTGAGGCTTTCTTCACTAACCAACATCAGGTCACGGTCTTCTTCGATCTGGAGAAGGCATATGACACTGCCTGGCATCATGGCATTTTACTTTATCTTCATGAATTTGGTCTTAGTGGGTGCTTGCCCATTTTTATTCAGCAGTTTTTATCTAACTGTTTTTAAGGGTCTGAGTGGGAGGAGTGCTTCTAATGCCTGTGCACTAGAAGATGGAGTACCACAGGGGAGTATCCTTAGTGTTACTCTCTTTGCTGTGGCCATCAACAGCGTAATCAGTGTACTTCCTGATGGTGTATGAGGCTCACTGTATGTCAATGACCTCTTAATTTCCTTCACCACATTTAGAATGTCTCTGATAGAGAGGATAAGTTGCAGCAGGCCCTTAATAGAATTTCTGACTGGGCAGAGTCTCGTGGTTCCCGTTTTTCTTTAACAATGACAGTGGTTATGCATTTTTGTCGTTGTCGGGGGTTCACCTAGAACCTTACTTGTATCTCTATGGTCGGAATATATCCTGTGTGGAAGAAACGCGGTTTCTGGATCTTCTGTCTGATAGACGACTAACCTGGGTTCCTCATATTTCTTCTGTTAAGTTGGCTTATCTTAAAGCTTTGAGTCTTTTGAGGGTCTTGGCTCATAGCTCTTGGGATGCTGACCATCAAACTCTCCTCCTCTTGCATAGGTCTCTTATTCTTCCTTAACTTGAATATGGGTGTGAGATCTACTCCTCTGCAACAGATGCCCATCTCCAGTTGTTAAAATCTGTGCATCGTGCTGGTGTATCTGGCAACCGGGGCATTCATGTCATCCCCGATTTCAAGATTGTTTGTGGATGCTGGTGTTCTCCCTTTGGATTTGCGACGCCAGTCGTTGATGATGAGGTGTTGGTATCGTCTTCACTGCATTCCAGACTCAGTTTCTTGTGCCATCATTTCCCAAGATTCCTGATCTTCTGTTTATGGCATCCGTCCTAGTTTCCCAAAGCCCTTTGGTTACAGGGTCCGATCTGTTATGTTAGCCCTCACTGTTCCTAGACTAGCAGTTTGTCCACATAGCAGGGAGTAGCCAAATGCCCACCCTTGGGATCCTATGACATTTTGTAGGTCCGTTGTTAGTAAAAAGGGCTCACTTCCCTCTCAGGTGTCCCTCTCTCTCTTTCTAGAACATGCCTCCACTCATGAGGGTTCTATCCCTCTCTGTACTGAGGGGGTCTAAGACTGATACTGGAGTAGGCTTTGGTGTTGTCTTCCCTTCCTTTAGTAGGGGCAGCAGCCTTCCTGGTATCACTTAAGCGTATACGGCCAAATGACTGCGATTTTATATGCTCTCAAAACCATTTTTAATCTCTCCCAATCAGTTTTTGTGATTTTTAGTGACTCCCGTAGAGCTTTCTCCACACTGGAGTCTTTTAATGCATCACATCCATTGGTTTTACCAATTTTAAAGTGGCTTAAACTTCTTGGCCGTCGTGGCGGCCATGTGAACTTCTGTTGGGTTCCCTCACATGTTGGTGTTGTGGGCAATGATAGGGCGGATACATTGGCTAAAGCTGTCTTTTCAACAGCCCCCAACCGACTAACCGCTTCCTGCTTCTGATGTAACACCTTACTTGCGGTACACAATTCGTATGTGTTAGCAGAGACACTGGGATGGTGTTGCTGATAATAAACTAAAAGATACCTTTCAATGGTTGTACCAAGGGTTCTCCTCTCCATGCCTCGGCGACTGGAGGTGGCTCTTGCCAGGCTTGGCATTGGGCACTTTCGACTTACACATGGGTGGTGGGACTCAACCGTACTGTGATGATTGCACTGTTACCCTTACCGTCAGTCACATGCTGGTCGAGTGTCCAAGTCTGAGGGACTTACGTTAGAGATTCCTCCATGGGAGGAGCTTGGTGGAGCCTCTAGTGATTTTACTGACGTTTTTAGTTTTCTTCAGGAGACGGGCCTCCTTCCACTCTGATAAGTAACTGGTATTTTATAAACTATTCTTTTGTTGTTTTCAGTGTTTTATTTCTATTAACGGATATTAACTTTATTTTGAATATGCACTTTTTATTTGCTGCGTATTTTACTTTGTTGTCCGGCGGCATATGACCGTGGCAGTTGCACCGCCAGATTTTAATTATATTCAGTCAATCAGTTAATCAATTACACTCGTATTCTTCACTATTGATACTTAAGCTGCGTTTTAATGATATGCTTCATTATAACTGAAGCATTATTTTATACATATAAGACATCGTTATTATCTAGTGTTGTAAAAGCAATGAAATTTATATTATCATTTACATAATGTGATTATAATTTTATCAGCTTTTGGCAGTGAAGGTCAGTGGTCCCATCATTAAACGGACGCGCCTCATTTCACTATCAGGCTGAGCCGCGCTATAGTAAGTGTCTCCACGTTGAATGTGTATTTTAGCCCGATAGAACCTGTTTTATTCGCATCTCGAGAGACAGCCATCATTCTAGTATTTTATAATTTCATATTTTCCCGAGCGAATACCATTTACCGAAAATCTATACCAATATAACTTCCACATACTTGTTATTTTTTCTATTACATTAGGAAATTTTCTGCCCTCATTACCTTCGCAAGCCATCCAACTATGGCATTACTTCACCTGTGTGTGTGTGTGTGTGTGTGTGTGTGTCTGTGTGTGTGTTTTGAAAGATATAAACTGAGAATCTCTATTAACTAACCAGACTAGTTCAGAATCTTTGGCAGCAGACCCTCGGAGTTTCCCTAAGGTGACTGAAATACGAGGACGTATGCATAATAATGTCCTTTAAGTGCTATCTGTCTATTGCCAGACGCCTTAATCCCGTAAGGGGTGGCCACAATCAAATCGCCTCCGTGTCGCCCTGTCTCCTGACATTGCGCTGCCCTCCCACCACCCCCTCTCTCATATACCTCTCCTCTCCATCCCTCCATCTCATCCTCGGCCTCTCCCTCCTTCTCTTCCCCTCCAACTCAGTCACATACACTCTTCTCGTTAGTCTCTCGCTCTCCATCCTCTACACATGGCCAGATCACCTCAATGTATTGCGTCCAACGCTTTCTAGCGTTAAAGATAATTGGAGATATTTCTTAGTTATATACTTCATATTCACATCCTTGTTTTTGTCGCTGATTTAAATTATCTCCCGCAATATATAACGCACTATGATATTACTGTTAATGTATCCATACCTAAGGTGACATGGTGGTGGGATGAGGGGTTAGAAGCTGCAGTTACGGAAAAAAGGAGGCTTTCCCATGAATAGAAAAGGGGTGGTAACAAAAATAAGTACTTAGCTGCCAAGTGTAGAGTTAGAAAAGAGGTATACAGGGGAAAATCTGAGTCTTAGAGACTTTGAACAACATAAATAGCGTTCAAAGGAAGGAAATGATATTTACGGTGGCAAATCAGATGAACAGGGAAAACAGGGACATCACAGGTGAACAGCCCGTGAAGAATCATGAAGGGAAGATAATGATGAACAATGAGGATATTAATGACGCCTGGAGAAAGCCTTATAAAAGGTTGCCGAGTGAGGAGTTTGACTGGAATAGGGAAGGTCGGGAGTCAGCGGATCCAGTGTTTGGCCCTTGCCCTTTGATTGACGCAGCTACTGTGAGCAGGGCAAGAGGCAGGATGCAGCTGGGGAAGGCGGCAGGTGTGTCTGAGTTGACTGCCAAAATGCTGAAGGCCTCAGGAGATATAGTAGTGGGTTTAGTTACTGATTTGATGAATACGATTGCATTTGAGTGTGTTATCCGAGATGTCTGGCTCCAGAGTGTAATTGTAAATGTATAAAAAAGAGAAGGGTGATGCCCTGGAAAGAGGAAATTATAGAGGCATAAATCTTTTGGGTCAGATAATGCAGGTATTGGAGAGGGTCCTAAAAGATACGATTAGGAAAAGAGTCAATACTGATGACATGCAGTTTGAGTTTATTCCAGGCAAAGGGGCCACTCATGCCACATTCATTGACCGACAGCTGGAGTAAAAATATATAGGGAAGAAAAGAGATCAGGACATTGTTTTTGTTGATTTGGAGAAGGCCTTTGACAGAGTTCCCAGAAGGGTGCCGAAGTGGACGATGAGAAAGCTTGGTATCGAGGTGTGGTTTGTTAGAGCGGTTATGGCTGTGTATGTGGGCGCTCGTACCAGGTTAGAGTGATTTGGAGATGGTCCTTGACAGAGTCCCTAGAAGGGTGGCGAAGTGAATAATGAGAAACCTTGGTATTGAGGTGTGGCTGGTTAGAGCGGTTATGGCTGTGTATGTGGGCGATCGCACCCAGGTTAGAGTGAACAGAGATTTATGGCTTTTCCGTGAATGATGTTGTGCATCAGGAGTCTGTCTTGTGCCCTTTACTGTTTATCATGGTGCTTGAAACTCTCTCAGATGACTTCAGAAATGGACTCCCATGGGAGATGCTTTATGCTGATGACTTGGTGTTAACTGCGGTTAGTGAAGGGGAGGCGGAAGAAAGATTTAGGAAGTGAAGAGATGGGATGGGGCACAAGAGCTTGAGAGTAAATGCAGATGAAGCTAAAGTGATGGTATCTAGAGCTGGTGGCAGTATTGTCAAAGAATAGGGAGAGTGGCCTTGTGTAGTTTGCCACAAGGGCGTGGGAAGCAATTTCATCTTGTGCAGTACTTGTAATAAAAGGGCGCATAAGCGACGTAATGGTATTAGAGGTAGACTGCGATATAATGCTGAATTTGTGTGTACGGTGTGCCGGGAAGAGCTTGTGGAGATTGTCAGGCGAGCAAGGACTGACCTTGCTGATGAGTCTCTTGAGTGTGTGGAAGAAAATTTTGTTACTTGGGAGACATGTTATGTGCTGGAGGTGAGGCTGGAGCTAGCTCTGTGGCTGGAGTGAGGAGTGGTTGGAAGAACTTCAGAGAGCTCCTGTCTCTCCAGACATGGAGGGGCTCTCCTTCCATGCTAAGGAATCTTTGTATGCGGCATGCGTTTGGAGTGCAATGCTGTATGGTAGTGAGACCTTGGCAGTAAACGAAGAGGATATTCGTAGGCTCAGACGTACAGAGATGATAATGACTAGGTGGATGTGTATGTGTTCTTGAACGCAGTTCATCCAAAAGGTAATTGACAATGTCCTTCGGGGATCTGTATGACCCTCCCCTTAACAAGTGGATGAGTTTCGTGTGTTTATTTTCTGCAACACAAAGAATGTTACAAGCAGAAAACATAGTTACAAACTGTAGGTTTAGTAATTTCTTCTCTGCTTCTGTTGTCTTGTGCACAAATCCATCAATTTCCTCCTTCAAGAAAGAACACGAGGCAGCCGAGTCATTGCACATCTTTTGATTGGTATGGAAGGTGTGCCTGTTGATGTGCGTGGCATATTTTCTTCACTGGGTATACTTACGTCCTCCTCTTCCTCCCCCCCCCCCAGGGATTTTTCGTGTAAAGACGTTTCCTTGACAAACTGAGTGCATCTCTTCAGGTATTCTCTCAGCCTTTCTACCTTACAAGTTATTTTTACACTACAGTGTCTACATTTCTGTTTCCTGTTTTCTTTCTCACGATTCATAGCCTCAACTCCCTCCATTCTGTTTGTCTGTATTTACCTTTATTTGCCATGATCCACTATACTGTACTGACCCTGCAGTAACTACTGTCCAAGAAAGACTGCTTAATTGTGGTGTCCTGAATGGAGTATTTATGCTCCGTTTTTCATACATGTCACAACATGAATGTCTCTATAGGCTAAATAGCCTGGACTGAATCATCTCTTACACATGTCTCAACATGCATTGTTACAATATGGTCAGATAACTCTTTGATAAAACAACAATACATAATAGTGTTCAACATAGAGTATAGTGTAGATTACAGTACAGCACTGTATATTCTTTATTATGCTGAGCCCTAAAAGCAACTGTTTCATTATTATCTTCTGAATTAATTTCCGTATCGTACAATATAACTAGAATTAGTATTTTTAACAAGTGTCAATATGAATATCTTCACCTACAAATTTATCTTGTACTGTATGTTCCACCATAAATAGCAGTACAGTACTGTACTGTACAATATATTTCTAAACACTAAAATGTTTGATAATAATGAGACAAAAATATTTACTTTAAAAAAATTGAAGGTTTGCAAAGTAGACGAGACTTTACCCTGGTTTTATTGTAAAATACCCATTATATATATATATATATATATATATATATATATATATATATATATATATATATATATATATATATATATATATATACCATATATATATATATATATATATATATATATATATATATATATATATATATATATATATATATATATATATATATATATATATATATATATATATATATATATATATACCATATATATATATATATATATATATATATATATATACTCGGATGGGTTGGGTAAAAAAGAACGGGGGAAGGGTTTACAAACCCTGGGAGGATAGGTGGCATGTGACTTGGTGTATGCGAGCAGAGGTTGGATGTAGCCTTGTCTGTGCCAAGACAGGTGGGATGTGACTTTGTGTGTACGAGGAGAGGTGGGATGTGACACTTTGTGCGAGGACAGGTGGGATGTGACCTGCTTTGTGCGAGGACAGGTATGATGTGACTATCCTGGGACAGGTGTGATTTGACTTTATGTGTGGGAGGAGACGTGGGGTATGGCATTGTATGAGAGGTGGGGTATGGCATTGCGTGAGAAATGGGGTGACAGGTGGGGTATGATGTGATTATTATATAGGCAACTCATTGATGTAGCTGGAATTATCGTACGTTTTGCTTACCTACCTGTATTTATTGTGACTGTTACACATCAGCAGTCTTTTTCTTGGTATTTAGATATTTTGAATCCCAACACTGGCTGCATAAAACATATAGAAGAGAATGTTAACGTGCTGCATACAGAAATAAACTGGTAAGTATGAGGTTTAAACTAGAGGAGACTAGTGGTTAGAGGATGTAAAAGGTGTGAAAGACGATAGTCTATTGAAAACCGGTGGGGGTCAACCTTGCACTTAGATTTATAAACCTTTTATTGTTGCTGTTGATATTTTTTTACATCCACAGCTCGCCGATAAAGAATGCAAGTAACAACACCCTGCGGCAAATTTTTGGAATTACACCCAATTAATGGACACTTAATATTATGTTCATTACTGAATTTCAATAATTTTCAGCTCTTTTTCCTATATAAATATCTGTTCCAAATGCTTCTTCACGTCCTTAGTAAATAAGGAGGTGGGATGTGATTTCCCAACTCCATCACCGTCTATTATTTCATCTGCATTAACCTAACCCAGCCAACCTAACCTAACTTAACCTAACATTAATCAAATTTAGCATAATTATAACCACGATGCGGTAATGGACAGAGCTACGAGCTGGACCCGCCCCCCTCATTTTCTTTCTACTAATGACTGTATTCGCAATGTATGTGGACAGAACAGAAATTGCTTAAACCTGCATAACCTAAATGGTGAGCATATTAATTTCATTCCGTGTTAACTGGATGTAATTCAGTAATAATACCAATCCTTCTAGGTTTGAGCAATCTGCGTGATATGCAAATTAATTCGGCCTTTCCCGAAACTCCATGTTTAGTTATATCTCTACGAAAATAATGGATTTCATGGAAAAGGCCTATTAGAAGTCTAGAGCAAGGTTTTCATGGTTAACGAATACAATAATACAATAGTTTCAACAATGCTGGATGACCACCATCTTCGATTCCAGGATGGCTAACGTGTTGCCAACATGAAGTCATTATTACCTTCTCCAGAGCTGCATGATGAGTTTTGTTGGGAATGTTAGAAGCCTGGTAGTCAACACTGGCCTGGTAGACCTCATGGAAGAAAGCTTTGGTGGGGTATTATTGGTGTTCACTGAAAAAACTACTTTAAATGAAAGAAAAGCATTCGGGAGCCGAATGCGAATCGTTCGACATAATATGCTGTCAGCCAAGTCCAAGCTATTGGACATGAATTGATACCATGAAGGTTTCATGTTGATAGCTCAAGCCGTTCATGAGATATAATGATGCTAAAGGCGGACGATAAAAACTAGTTGACCTTTGGCAGCCATTTTGGTGATTTTGACCTTGACCCCAAATGCCCATTTTCGAACTCGGACAAGATTTTGGCCATATCTTGATACCTTGAAGGTTTCATGTTGATAGCTCAAGCCGTCATGAGAGATATTGGGACCACACACACACACACACACACACACACACACACACACACACACACACACACACACACACACACAGAAGCGGGCAAAAACATTATCACACTGTCTTGTAAAGGCGGGAGATAAATATGAGGGCGCTTCCCTTTGCAGATGAGCAGGTCATCAAAGACATTGCCAGGCATTGATATTCAATATATATGAGGACTGCACAGCCGTGGGTGGACTATCATAAAGCATGTCTTTCACATGACGATCTAAGTATGAGCTGAACGTGAGGCTGATTGGCCACTGCATTTTTACATAGTCAAGGAAATATTATCATAGTTCTTTTCTGTGGCTAACTGTTATTTTGGCCCTAATTACCCACGGTATACACCCCAATGACACTTTGGAGCATTTAGGTGACCATGTTATGACGCAGAAGCCTGGTCTCTGGAACGAAATCTGCCATTCATAGATAACAAATTCATTTGATATGGCCATGGTGCCAAAACGATGGGTTCTAAGTAAGCACACGTGAACCAAGATTATCAAAGGTGTTGCACATATGACAAGTGCATACATGGAGATTGATGTCGCCACCCACAAAGATGACAAATCATCTAAGATCTCTGCCATGACTGTGTGATTTTGGCCACCATATTAGAACACCAGCACTCAAACTCAAATTCAAATACTTTATTTCCACTAAGCAGTAGTTATTAACCCCTTAACCACGAGGTGTCACTTTCGTGATGCTCGGGCGCAAGGGATCATACCATGGGGCGTCACTTTTGTGATTCTGTGTTATTTAGATTTCGCCCGGGCTTTCAAGTGGTGACTTGTATCATCTATCAGTACTGCCAGTGTCCAACAATAGTCAGTGCTGCCAATGTCATCTGTACTCCCATCCATTGTTGACAATTTAGCCATTTTTTCCCCATTCTTGACTCCCCTCCCTACCTCCCCTCCATTACCATCTCCTCTTGCCTGCCCGGCTGTGCTGCGCTATGCAAATCTTCCCCGGATTTTTCCACTGATTTTATCCATTGAAATGAGCCCTATGCCCTATTCTTATACAAAATAATATATATAAAAAAGAAATAAGGTAATTGATAGTGCCATGGACCCGGAATTGGCTAATTATCACCTGGCAACACCCCACGTGCACTCGTTCGCTAATTTTCCCTGCTTATTTCCCGTTGAAATATGCCGTATGACCTATTCTCGCAATAAAAATATAATAAGAAAGGAAGGGAGAAGCCTAAGTGATATTTACATTCACCTGGAACTACCTAAATTATTATGTATTGTCTAGATTTCCTACCAATCATTTCATAGCATATAAATTAGCAGCTGTCATCACACTGACACTGTCAACCCTTGGCTGCCCATATATGCCACGTCATTCAGTTCGGTGTCATCCTTTGAGGTGAAACCATGTAACACTCGTGCCCCTCCATTTCCGCCGCTTCTGCGCCCATTGCAAAGGGCTCTGTGACCTCTATCCCTACTAAACTTCGTGTGGGAAGCGGTAAAGGACTAAGTGACTCTGCTGTGGAATGTGAACTGGCTGAACTATCGATGATAATGATGGATAGTGACTTTGATCTTTTGGGTGAATTGTGTGATGAGCCTGGGGAGGAAATCGTGACAAAAACTGCCAGTACCAGTGCTTTAGTGTCCCAAGTTTGTCCTAGCTCCAAGGGAAAGGAGCCCTTAGTGCAACAAGGGAAGGAATTTAGTAAGGGAATGAAGAGGAGGGAGGTTAGCCCTGGAACAATGGCCCCGCGTGACCCAGCCCACCATGAGTCCTGATGTGAATTACCTCCCCGCTCTTCCAGCCCCACTTCACTAATATCTTCCACCTCATCAGCAGAAATTTCTCCTGAGCCTTCGTTGTTGGAGTCTCCATCAGCACCTACAGTGAAGGCAGGCCACAGGGGACAAGGTAATTCCCTGACTCGTCATAAAAGCAGAGTAGCATCTACAGTAAGGGCTGCTAATGGTACACGGCAAACTAGGGTCAGTTGGAGTGACCTTGAAATGGCCCAGTATGCCTCACAGCCACCCTCATCCACCCTCACCCAGCCTACACCGCCACGAGAGGGAACCCTGGACGCCTTCGTGTGGACGGAAGGTTCCGATTTCGTCCCTAAACAACTCCACTTTGACGAGAGTTCCTCAGGGATACAGCCTGCCTTCACTCTTGACCAGGATGCTGAGTGTGTGGACTACCTTTTGGCTTTTCTTGATGACGAAGTCATGCAGCACATATGTGATGAGACCAACAGGTATGAGTCACAACGTGCTGCAAGTAGTGCAGGTGCAGCAAAACTGCAACAGTGGACCGTGCTTGGAGTGCAGGAACTGTATGTGTTCTTTGCCCTCATGCTTTTCATGCCTCATTCAAAGATGCATGAGCTGGAAGATTACTGGTCCATGAATCCCTTACTACCCTCACCCACCTTCAATAAGTACAGTCGTCAGCACAAATTCGCTGCAAGCATGCTCGTGTGATGTGGGTCGTTTTGTCTGGCAACAGTGTATGGGAACTAGTTGCCACAGAGGCTTTTATACGCCTTAAAAATATGTTTGTAAGAATTAGTACTATAAATCGCCCAGAATGAAATAGTCTTTACATCCGATTAGCATAAAAATGTGCGAAAAACGACAGAATAATGTCGAATAATGAAACTTCCGCTCTCTCCCCCGTACCCCCCCCACCGGATGATCCTCCCCGGCCTACCTCTCACCACACCTCACCCCCTGCTCTCCTTCTTCTCCAATCCCCTCTCTCCTTACCCTGCCTACCTCATTATTTTTTATTCACCGCGCTAACCTACGTAATTAACCGGACTCTTCTCTATTTCTCATCAATTCCTGTAACTTTTTTGTTTCCCTACAATCATGAGATTCTTGCCATGCCAGTCTTTTTTCTCACTCCTTACTCAAAACATGATGCATAAGTTCGAAACATTATTGGTTCTGATACTGCTTCATGAATCAGTGAACAGTATGAGGTGAATGAGAACATCTTCTTAGGGAAGAGAGAGGGCGAGAAGTAGGAGGAATGGGCACAAATGTTTTAATTACGCCTACTGAAATAATAGCCACCGACTGCCTGGCTCACTCAAACAAACACCAGTAAGGAATCTATCACAAGAACGAGGCCTCAATGCTCCTATATCTTCTGGCTGCTGATAGTGACAAAGGGTGGAGAAAAGAAAGACAACTGGAATAAAAGAAGTGGGAAGGAGACGGAGAGGGTGAGAATGGGACCCGAACAGGAAGGGATATTGATAATTAGCCTTGTATATAGCTGGCAGTACTGCGAACAACTGGCAATAGGGCAGACTGGGTTTAGCAAACAGTCGAGAGAGAATTGCGATGCGCCAGTGGAGTTAGTGCCGTGGATAAACGAATGAAGGTAGAGAGGGTGAGGAGAGGAGTCAGTGGAGAGGCAAGAAAGTGAGTGGGGGTAGGAGGGAGAGGGAGGGATGGGGGGACATCAGGAGGAATAATGGGGAGAGAGGGGAAGGGAGCTTAGACACGGTTATAATGAGGAATACCGGAATATTACGCTGATTCGTCATTCCATAACATTCTTGTCACCTTTTGCACTTTTTATACTAATCAAAAACGGTATAGAGAATATTGTACTCTAGGCAGTCACTAGTACCACTTCTTAGAACTACGTTTTCTATCTATCTATCTATCTATAGCCCGATGCCCTAATCCCTCAAAGGGTGGCCGCAGACAAAACGCCTCCAAGTCACTCTGTCACCCACCATTTGACTCCCCTCCCCCCAACTCACCCCCCCCCTCCCTCATATACCTCTCAACTCCATCCCTCCACCTCATCCTCGGTCTACCCCTCCCTCTCCCTCCCTCCACCTCACCTACATACACCCTCTTAGTCAGTCTTTCATTCTCCATTCTCTCCACATGTCCAAACCACCTCAGTGTATTTCTCCTAATCTTTTCAACCACATCCACATCTACCCCACAACGTTCCTTCACTTCTGCATTCGTCAACCTGTCCCTCCACGTCACTCCACATGCTCCTCTCAAGTAACTCATTTCCACTGCTCTCAATCTTGACTTGTTCCCCTCTTGCAAGGTCCACGCCTCGCTCCCATACGTCAGGGTAGGGAATACAATACCATCATGCAGTGACTTCTTAACTTCCATACTCACCTCATTATTTCTCATCACTGCTTTTAGTGTACCAACAACCTTTCTTCCCTGCTGTACCCTTTCACGTACTTCATCCCCCAAAGTTCCATCCTTA
The DNA here is from genome assembly GCF_032717465.1 of Coenobita brevimanus. Taxonomy (NCBI): domain Eukaryota; kingdom Metazoa; phylum Arthropoda; class Malacostraca; order Decapoda; family Coenobitidae; genus Coenobita; species Coenobita brevimanus. Next base: position 19,256,210 of record NC_136972.1, read on the forward strand.
CTCATCACACTACCCAAGTACTTGAATGCACTCACATTCTCCATATCCTCACCATCCAACCTCACTGCACACTCTGTGACTTCATTCCTCTCAAACACCATAACTTTACTTTTGTTTACATTAACTTTCAGCTTCCTCCTCCTACACACTGTCCCAAATTCATTCACCAAACCTTGCAACTCCCATTCATCTTCACTCAGCAATACTGTATCATCAGCAAACAGCAACACCGGAAGCTTCCAAATCTCACCCTCATTCATTAGGGCCACCCCCACATCCACTGCCCTACCTTGCACCTCCTTTACAACCCCATCCATATATATATTAAACAGCCATGGAGACATCACACACCCCTGTTTCAGTCCCACACTGAGATCAAAGAACTCACTCAGCTCACCATCCACTCGCACCGTAGCCCTAGCTCCCTCGTACATACTCTTCACAGCACTCAACAATTTCCCCTCCACTCCATATATTCTTAATACCTTCCACATACCTTGCCTATCTATTCTGTCATAAGCTTTCTCCAAGTCCATGAAGGCAGCATACACTTTCCTTCCCTTCTCTAGATACTTCTCCACTAAACATCTTAGAACAAATATCTGATCTACACACCCTTTTCCCTTCCTAAATCCCCCTTGTTCTTCTCCAACTATCTCCTCTGTCATATGCCTAACGCTATCAATGAGTATTCTACCATATATTTTACCAGTCACACTAAGAAGGCAAATACCCCTATGGTTACCACATACTTCTTTCTCCCCTTTTCCTTTGTACAGAGGAACAATTATACCTGATTTCCAGTCTTCTGGAACCCTTCCCTCTTCCCAAGCCAATCTACACAACTTCCATATCCACTCCACAACAATCTCACCCCCATACCTAAGCATTTCACCACACACTCCATCAATTCCTGGGGCCTTTCCCAGCTTAATCTTCTTCATCGCTTCCACTACTTCCGACCTACTGATCTCTTCCTCCCTCCTCTCATCTCTTCTTCTCCCAGCCATTCCCCAACCACTTATACTCACACTGCTCTCACTCTCTACATTCAACAAATCCTGAAAGTGCTCCTTCCATCTTAAAGTATATAAAAGTCTATGTGGCAACTAGTCACCTGACACTGTTGCCAGACAAAAGGGCTCACACCACACGAGTAGACCTGCAGCGAATTTATGCTGACGACTGTACATGGCCAGAGATCGCTTCCGTAACATCATGGGAAACCTGCACTTCACCAACAATGATGTACCTTCCCAGACTGACTCACTCTGGAAGATTCGGGAGATTCTGAACAGAATGCAGGATAAATTTATGTCATTCTTCCACCCAGTTCAGAATGTTGTCATAGACAAATCCTTGGTTCTGTTCAGAGGACGTCTGAGGTTCGTACAGTACATTCCAAGCAAACGTCATCGCTTTGGAATCAAGTTCTTTGTACTGTGTGACTGTAAGACGGGGTACATCCTAGACTTCGTCATCTATTCAGCCAGCACTTCCGATCTGGACAAAACACACCCCCTTGGCTTCTCAGGCTGTTAGTGAAAGTGATGCTTGAATGGTATTTTGGTGGGAATCATGTGCTGTATCCTGACAACTATTATACAGATCCAAAACTTGCTAAATACCTTTCAGAGCACGGCATCGGCTCTTGCGGCACTGTCAAGAGCAATCGTGCCCACTTCCCCAAATTCCCTGAGGCAGGAAATTCGCAGCGAGGAGACGTGCACCTACACAAGTCTGATAAGATGCTGGCAATACGGTGGCATGACAAGAGGGTCGTGTACATGCTCACCACCGTACACAAGGGGGAACTGAAAGACAGTGGGAAGATCGACCATAGGACAGGCGAACCTGTGATGAAACCTGATGCTGTCATCGACTACAATATCAACATGCGGCTGGTGGACAAGTCCGACATGATGACTGCAGAGATCAACTGCTTCAGGAAGAATACTAGGTGGTACAGGAAAGTGTTCTGCATCTCATTGACATGACGATGCTTAACGCCTTCATCCTGTACAAGATGAAGGTAAAGCCACCCAAGTCCTTCTCCCTGAGGTTATTCGCCAGGACTTGTGTTCAGCAGCTGCTTGAGAGGTATGGTAGGGTGACAGCAACAGCTCCAAGGCACCATTCTGTTAGACTTCCTAACAGACTTGAGCAGAGGGCGTACATGGATCGGCACAGACTGGTGCAAATGCCTGCCACAACGAAGAGGAAGGCTGTGATCCGCAGGTGCCAGGTGTGTGCACATACCACCAGATGCACACCTGAGCACAAATGCACCTCTTGGCAGTGCGCTGAGTGCCAGGTTCCCCTCTGTGTAATATGCTTCTTTGATTACCACAGCCTGAAGCAGTTCCAAAACAGTTCAAGTGGAAATGTAAATAATGTGTAAATAATGTGTGAATAATGTCTAAATAGCAAGTGAAAGCAGTGGATGTAAATATGATTGAACAGTGGAATATAGTTTTATAAGTTACCACAAGTGACAGTGCATAACATAGTGTAAATAAAATATAAGTGTAAATAATGTAAATATAATAGAAAATGTAAATAGAAATGTAAATAATTAGTAATATAAGAATATGAGTACAAATACTTGGGGTAATGACAGTGAAAGTGAAAGCTTCGTTTTCTACGTAGTTTACTGAACAAGAAAGTGAATGCCTGGAGTGAAAATAAACTACTATTACTGAAGGAAACTTATGGATAAATACTGTAGATATATATAAGTGTAATAAAGTACTAGGAATATGAAGTGTGTGTTTATGAATAATAAATGACAGAATACCAGAGGGGAACCAGAGCGGATGGGAAGCTTGTATGTGCTCGTAATTTACATTGCTTTCACAGTGTTTTTTTTTTTATGGATTCCAAACTATTTGAAAATCATAGAATAGTGTTTGTAGTGATAATATCAGGCTGTGGTAATCATATTACGGGGTGTCAGGAAGTGTAAAGTGGAGACTTCGTTACCCAACTTCAGAAGTCTCCACAAGTCCTACGGTAGTCAACGAAGGCTCAGCAAACATCCCAGAAGAAAGCTGAAAGTATGTGCCATAGGCATATAAAATTATAATATTCTTGGACTACTAACTGATTTTTGGCAAATATTTTTAAAAAGTCAGTCGGAACGCGAATATCCCCGCGGGACGTGCAAGGACCGCCTCTGACATCCCCGCGGTTAAGGGGTTAATAAAGATACACTTGTGGCTTATAATACAAAAACATATATGGATTATGATTATTTTTCTGTCTAGTTCAACAAAATATATCAGGTACATTTATCCAATGAGTATAAAACAGGGATACTAGGGAAGAATCTTCCCACCCCACCCCAGGGGGACAGAAAATGTTATAGAATTAGCAACCAGATATATTTATTACTTGTGAAATGTACCGTAACGTCATCTCTCTTCAGTGAATTCCTATGCCCATTTTTGTATCCGTAAGCTCCACAGTGGACCATGGCACTATAATTTCTGGAATCATCGGCTGCTTTCAAAAACCCACAGAGCAGCTCAGTACAAAAACGGGGGCATCAGGCGTGGTGTAACATGGCTGCTGCTACATTAGCGCCACCCTGGCAGCGGCTACATAAATTATGCTGTGTTACCCATCACAAAGCCTCTCCATATTATAGAGCTCAGTGATCCAGACGGACAACCAAGACAGGTTCAAGATGCGTGATATGGTGCAATCATGAATCCAGACCCTGGAGAAAGATAACCATCCAGAATGCCTGGTGAACATGCAAAGGAAACAGATTACGCCCTACTCCGTTGTTGAGCAAGCTATTGAAATAGACAAATTACCATCAGGCTTCAGTGCTCCAATCTTGAACAGTTATCGTACTGGCAATCGCCAAAAAAATCGATCAAAGTCGGGAGTAAAGACGTGTATGACGTCATATTTATCTACTCAAAGGTGTTGAGGTATCAATTGCTGTATGACATAAAACTGACAGCATTTTTGTTGTATGAACTGATCCACGTGCAAATCGCCATGTTTACTGAAACTATGGAAAACTGTATTCCTTCATCAAAGTTAAAACTGAAGACACTCCAAGTGTTGGCTTCCTCATATATGGCTCAGTAATATTATCCTATCCTTTGCTTTGTGGTCAAGATACTGTCAAAGACATCGTCGACAACGTATGTAGTTTTATCAATATATAATTGTCACAGACTGATGTTTATATTGTTTTTGTCCACTGCTTCGATTTCAGCATTAAAGGTGCTACCTGGCTAAAGAATGTGGCCAGAAAATCAGTAATGTGATGAGTAAGGATGCAAGTTTAGAGGGTGAAGTGCTTGAAAGGGTACAACAAGGAAGAAAAGTTACTAGTTCCTTAACAACAGTGATTAGAAACAGGGAAGTGAGCATGGAAGTGAAAAAGCTACTATATGACAATATTGTGATACCAACTCTAACGATGGAAGTGAAGCGTGGACCTTGTTGGAGAGACGGAAGTCAAGAGTGAGAGCAGTGGAAATGAGTTATTTAAGAGGAGCATGTGGAGTCACATGAAGAGGCAGACTGACAAATGAGGAAGTGAAGGAGCGTTGGGATGTGGATGTGGATGTAATAGGAAGCGTTAGGAGAAACACACTGAGGTGGTTTGGCCATGTGGAGAGGATGGAGAATGAGAGACTGACAAGAGAGTGTATGAATGAGGTGGAGGGAGGGAGAGGGAGGGGAAGGACAAGGATGAGATGGTGGGATGGAATGGAGAGGTATATGAAAGAGGTGGTGTGTGAGCTGGGAGCAGGGCAATGAAATGGCGGAGGACAGGGTGACATGGAGGCGATTTGTTTTTGGCCGCCCCTTACGGGATTAAGGCGTCTGGCAATAGACAGATGGAAGTCAGTAAACACCATTACCTAAAAATGCAGAGCTTCTTCCACCACGAACTGTCATCCTGATTGTAGTTGACAACAAACCTTACTTTTTAAGTTGATATGAACAGATCTGGTAGGCACAGATTGGACTAAGAACAAGGTCGACCTAATTAGTTAAGACTCAGCGCCTATGGAAATCAGGTCTTGCGTCCTGAGACAGAAGGAATGTTTAAAGAACTACTAGGAAGAACAAACTGATGAAATCGTGATTCATCAAATCGAGAAGCATGCAGAATGTGGTAAAACACATATAAGTATTATTTAATAACCCGGAGGTTTTTGTAATGATCATGCACTTTTACCACAGACTTGGCCTCAACTGTGGCATGACGACTGAAATCTCCATTTATGAAAGGGCGTTGGCTGACGTCTCAACATCTGCTGACAAGCACGCCAAAATTGCTCCACAGATTCCCATGGTGCACGACCTTTGTAAGTGTGATACTGTCGCACAAATGTTCAGTGTTGGTAACGGTCATCAATATGCGTTATGCTGCACAGACACTTCAATACTTGGATGAAGTTAATGCTTAAATGTCAGCTGTAAGAATTGAAACCAATAAATTCATAGTCAAATGCCGTGGATGCACATTTGAAACACGAGACATGTCTGACATAAAGAGTCCAAGTATGGTTCTGGAAAATGGGTCGCAAGAGGACGACTCGGCACCTTAACTGAAGATTTTTCTTTTTTATGTGTCCTGCCTCTGGGGATAGGCTTCACAGCCTGCTCCCAAGGCCCAGTAGCCCTCCTACATACCATATACCCTTAAATGCCATCGAAAAGCTTTGCACTGACTGAAAATGTTCGGCGTTCTCCTTTTCAGACAGTTATTTGGAAGGCAACACTTGAGTCAAAATCTCGTAACTTAAATCTAGAGTACCTATATACTGAGAGTAGCGACAAGTCCGCGATAGGCCGCAATTTTCCTGCCAAACGTGCAGCGCTCACCGACTCCCTGCCCGGGGACCTGCTGTCCCCTCTCTCTCTCCTGCTGGTGATAGTTGCTATAAATACTGACGAAGGCATAATATAAGAGAAGGTGATAAATGAGAAGTAGGATGCTTACAATCAATGTTTATATGCGAATATTTAACAATATACTATACTAAAGCAGTAACCTGTTGAGGGACAGGACTTGATGATTACATTCTGTACAAGTTTCCTCAAGGCTACACTTTTACTACTAAGTTTTGTATTTTTCTTCTGTGTGTTTCTTTTGTCTTCTTCATTAATCTTTTTGTGGTAGAAATGCAAGCGAGCATTGATAAATTTGCTTAGAAGTTTGTTTTTGAGGTTGTGACAGGTAGGATTACCATAATTTTTGGTTAGGTTTACTGCTTCATTCATCAGGGTTTTCATAATGTTATCCTTTCCTGTCAAATCACACTGACCTTTCCTGAGCATCAGCTCTACTTTATGCAGCATCTCATATACTTTAACTTTATGCAGCATCTCATATACTTTAACTGACACAGCAGTAAGTCTTCCTTTTTTGTATTCCCTGAGTAAAGTGAGGTCTGCTGCTTTATGAGCTGTCTGATGGGGTGATGATATTACATCTCCCAGGCACTCGTCACAGGTGGTCTCCGTGTTTTTTACACTATGAACACAGTAGCCTATAAGGTTGTACAAAGAATCACTCTGTGTTCCACGTATTGTCACAACACACGAAATAATATGAGTACATGTAGAATACACATCAAAAGATTCTGTACGAATAATGCACGTAAGAATACGCGTAAAAACACGAGACATGTGATGATAAACACACGAAAGGTAAACGTCATACACATATGAACAGCAACATACGATAATATAAAGGTAGGATAGTATAAAGGTAGGTTACCTTGGTATGAAGAGTGCACTATTATTTTGTGAATACTTGGTAATACTTTTTTCCATGTAGGCATAATACACAAGTAACACAATGCACTCATATGAACAGGAAGTATAATAATACATATGCAAGATATGCATAAATAACCATAAACAACTAATATCAACATAGTATGAAAAAACCGTGAATTTGTGAATCATCACTTCTTACGCAAATTCATTCTCAATGATTAACCGTCCTGATACTCTTATCTACTTTAGTGGTTCCCTCTTACACTGACAATTCTTTTATTTCTACGGCAGAGAGGAACAAGCTCCCAGCAAATTACATGAAAACATTCATTAAGCATACCATACCTCACATAAGACTGATTTAGAAGTTGGTTCCCACCCCAGACGATTGACTTTATTCCTCAACAATTTCCTTCTTTCTGGATCAGATGGAAATGTGAACACTTAAAAGCCTTTCTCCGGTCGATTGGCACACCCATAGGCAGAACAGCCCAGCATCACGCCCACTCTCAGGAACAAAAAAACATGAACTAACGGAATGTCTGTGCGTGAGTCTCAGTCAGGGGGCGCGCGAATTTGGCAGGAAAATGGCGGCCATCAGCTGAGCGTCCGGTACCCCCTATGTCGCTACTCTCCCGGTATATAGGTACTCTGCTTAAATCATACTGAATATGGATGGCCAAGAGATGAAGCAACAGTCTCTTGCGTTGGTCCCACTGCCTACAGATATTAGTCTTCCTCCTTCAGAAATACTGGAATTAATAAGGTATGATTGTGTTTCAAGCACACCATACAGAACATCATGTAGAGGTCTATGGTATATAGGAGGACTACTGGGCCTTGGGAGCAGGTTGTGAAATCTATGCCCAGAGTCAGATACATTAAAAACAAAGCACAATGGCTTTTGTGATGCTCACTTACCATGAAGATTCTTCAACGCAAGTAATAGCACAGATTCAAATAGTTACTTTAAAAAATGAGCACACAAAGCACGAAGAACGTGACACTGACAATGACATTTCTGATGATGAAACAGTTGAACATGGCGAATGATTTCTGTATTTGTTACTAATGCTTACAAGCAATGATAGCAACATCCAGTGCTAATATTAGATTTTTAAAAGAATCACTCCTGCCTTTCAGTCCATGAGAACATGGATCAAAAAATAAATCACGAAACACCCAGTCTCTGAAATACTGGCATACAAGTAGCGGGAAGTAATTGATTTGCAATCTACAATGATCTGCAATACTTTTCAGTATAACAGTGACTGAGGCATATATTGTTAGGATTTAGTCATTTTTAATCCTAGAAAGCTTAATATCCCTATAGGCCCAATTTTCACATTTCTGTTCCAGCTATGATGGGATACTGAAATTTGACCATTTGGGGCATGAGCTATGGCTGCCATTTTAGAATTCAAGATGATGGTTACCCAACATCGTTTAAACTAAGATTATTATTTTTTGAACATGAAAATCTAGGGCTACACACCATTAATTCTATCCTCCCCTATACTTCTGTGGAGATGCGGCAAAAAGAAATATCTTCAATGTCCAAATTAACAAACACAAACTGCCCAAACCTGGAAGGATGTAGTCATACTGACTCATATTTAACACCCTTGAAAGATATAAGAACTGCAGAAAGCTTAGTAGGAACGCAATTGTAAGGGCATCCGGAATTCTGCAGGAGTAACAGTTGGGGTATGGCTTGGAATCCCCTACCCCACCCAGAGGCCATCTCCTGCCTTGCTGCTAACCATGATAATATTGACAAGTTTGCACAGGGGAGGGGAGAGCAGGCAGTGTACAGATTAGCATCATCAGTTCACTGTTAGAAGAGCCTGAGTTTGATCCCCGTGCTGGTCAGACATTTTGAAAATTCTTTCTTCAATTCTATTTACCAAGCCATACAGTTGGAGACATCGATATAAACTCGACTTTTACATATGTCTAGGGATTTATTGTGACTTGGTAAACCTAGATTGACTGCCATCATGACCCCCGTGGAACCAATAACCATCAACAGTAACTTGAAGCAGAAAAGTAGTGAAGACTCGCTTGATATTCGGCCTTACTGATTATGACGTTGTCAGTACTCAAAGTACCTGGTTGAATGGGAATGAGGATTCGTTTTCGTTTTTAAAGGCTCCAACATGCTTGTATGCGTCGGCCTTGGTCACTTCATGGCGGCTTTCCATGCTGATCTATCTCTGGCAGCTTCCCTATGACCTCGTCTCAGGTCTCTTTCGGTCTACCTCTCGCAACCCTACCCCTAACGTTAACACTTCTCACTTCCTGCACTCAGTTATCATCCCACATCCTCTCCAAGTATCCAAACCATCTCAGTCTACCTCTTCTCATCACAACACCAATACACTCCGGTCCCATCCTACCTCTCAACTCCTCCATCGTAAATCTAGCCCCTCAAGGGCTGGCACTCAAGGACGCACTGCACATCCACCTAATCATTGTTATTTCAGTACGTTTGAGCCTGCAAAATCCTCTTCCTTGACTGTCCAGGTCTCACTACCATACAGCATTACACTCATAACGCATGCAGCATACAAAGATCCCTGAACACGGGGGAAGGGCACTCTCAATGTCAGGAGGGGCAACAACTCCCTGAACTTCTTCCAACCTCAACTCCCTCCAGGACCATCTCCAGCACATAACATGTTTCCCATATAACAAAACTCTTCCACAAAACCAGAGTGTGTGGAATCATATTGCCTTTTAATTCTTATGACCATAATAAACCTAAATTTGCGAGGAAAACAATGTTCATGGATTTCCTTATTTTTATAACCCACCCGTTGTATAATATTCTCCAGACCATTCCAGTAATCGGAGTTGTTGCCGTAAAGAGCAAGAGACACCACCTTCTGCTTCGGCCCCGCCAGCCACGCCCTCCACCCACATGTCCCTCCCACTGGAAGTCCTGTGCTGCCCATTATAGAGCCTGTGCCGCCAACGAGTGCTTCAGGGGCGTTTTCTTCACGTGTAGAACGACACTGCTTCCCTTGACAATTGCAGCCGGGTCCTCCTTCCCACCAGGGAAGCTGCAAAGCCGTAACAAAAATGTACATTATCATACCAGGCCAGTTAGATTGTTAGACAAAGCAACATATTCTCAGTTACTTTCGAGTGTTCATATTACATTTCCTTAACCTGTATATTTGGTTTAAAAATCTTATCTTCCGTGGTTTACTTAAAGGTATCTCTCGTTCGTATTACAAGCGAACGAGCGATGTTTACTCTCATTAAGTATGGAAATGAGCCGCCCGGCCTGACCCGACCGCCACGATAAGTAGAAGTTAATCTTTATTCTTATGTGAAATAGAGCTGAAATTATTTCTGGTTGTGATACATTCATTCAATAAATTTCGTTATCAATTAAAAACTTACCCATAAAGGAGTAGGAACCCCCTTGGAATTTCGAGTTTTCCAAGGGAGTGTTCGACGCTAATCGGCGAACGCATCAATCACAAAATCATCTTAAAAAAAGATATTCCGTCCTAAAACTGTATTTTTACAGCAACACTAGCACTTAAACATGGGATCTTCAGCCTGCAAAATGCACACTAACGTTTTTGCTGTTTTGATGGTGAAATCGCAAAGGGAAAACACCCTATTTCTGACTTTAATCATCTCCCCAGTAACCAAGTCTATCGTTTCTGTTTTGTTGGCACAGCAGGTTGGCAGAGGAATAGAATTTAGCACTTGATAAATGCTACGGTGCCTCGCTTTACACCAGCACTCACGTACCATTGGGACCTAAGTCGCTCAAAAAATCCCTGAGCTATATTATCGTTTTCACTTTGACGTGTGTGTGTGTGTGTGTGTGTGTGTGTGTGTGTGTGTGTGTGTGTGTGTTCTTACTTAACTGTTCGTACCTAATTGTATCTTTACAGGAATGAGTCAGGCTTGTGCTGTCCCGTGTATTAAATCAACTTTTTATCATACATATCCTAAAATTTATGAATTGTTTTGGCACACACTATTTCATTCGGTAGTGCATTCTACTGATTAATTGCCCTATTAGGGAAACTGAATTTCCTATCGTCTTTATCACCTCTATTATTATGCAGTTTTTTTTACAGTGTCCTCTTGCTGATGCTTCCCCATATGTTATATACTCATGGCTATTTTCTCTTTCCATAAGACACATTTACATAGCATAATCATGTCTCCTCTTTTCCTTCTCTCCTGTAGTGTTGGCAGATTCAGTTTTTCTAGTCTTTCTTCGTAGCTTAGATACCTTAAGCCTGGTACCCAGCTTGTAGCAGTCCTTTGAACTTTTTCAATCTTATCTATATATTTCTTGAGATGAGGACTCCGGACTACTGATGCATACTCTAGGATTGGTCTGATGAATGATGTTATTATCTTTCTCAGCATGTCTTACTTTATGTATGTGAATACTATTCTCATATTAACAAGCAGTGTATACATGTTCCGTACCTTCTCACTGATGTGGTCAGCCGGAGGTAGTCTGGTATTGATAATCGCTCCTAGGTCCTTCTCTCTTTCTGATATGTGCAGGGTTTTACTTCCTGACTTATAATCCCAATCTGGTCTTTTTCCACTTTTACCAAACTTAATTACATGACACTTGTCCACATTGAATTCCATTTGCCATTTATTGCTCCATTCATGAAGTTTATTTAATTCTTCTTGTAGCTCTTTACAAAACCCTGTGTTAGTAATTCTCTTGTGTATTTTTGCATCATCAGCAAACATATTTAGATAGCTTTCATTTCCAATGTTACTATCTATGTCATTTATACACACTAAAAATATACTTGGTGCCAGCACTGAGCCCTATGGAACTCCGCCGGTCACCTCCCTCCATGATGAGTAATTTTCCCTTAGTACTGTTCTCATTTCCATTTTTCTGAGAAAATCTTACATCCAACAATACAGTTTGCCTTGGATTCCTCCTTGATGGTACAGTTTCCATACAAGTCTTTGGTGCGGTACTCCATCAAATGTTTTCTTGAAATTTAGATAGATACTGTCCACCCATCATTCTCTTTTCTGTAATGTTTCTGCAGCTGTGTCATATTAGCTTAATAGATTAGTGTGGTAACACATGATTTCCCTTTCTAAAACTAAACTGCCCTTCTGTTATCATTCTGTGTTCTTCTAGATGGTGTACCCAAACTCTTCTTATCAGCTTTTGTAATACCTTACAACACAGGTTAATGATACTGGTCGGTAGTTGAGTGGATTTTATTCATTACCTTTCTTGAATAGGGGAACAACATTTGCCTTCTTCCAAATATCAGGTAGTTTACCTTGACCCAAGGATTCCTTGAATATTAAATATATTGGCCTACTTAACTCTTTTGCACATTCATGTATCACCCAACATGAGATTCGTCAGGACCATTTGCTTTTCCTTTGTCTAATTTACATAACTCCCCCTGTATTTCGTTTTCTGATATTTGTATATCTGGTAATATGTGTGGGCATGCTTGTTCCATATCATCTTTCTCAGAATTAATTTCTTCTGTAAAAACTGATTGGAAATTTTTATTTAGTGCTTCACAAATATCTTTCTTTTGTGTATAGATTACCTCCTCGTCTATATTAGACTGTATTTTATCTTTTACTTTGGTTTTGCTTCGGATGTAGCTGTATAATAGCTTCGGTTGATCATTATTTTTGTGGTGGCGACCATCATCCACTCACTTGATGTAGTGCTGCCTACTTCTTCCTTAGCCTTTATCATTGTTTTTCTGCGCCTGCCCTTCTCTCTTCCTATTTCTCCCATCTTTCCTGTTACTTCTTACTGCTTTTCGTTCCCTTACATGTGGCTTTACATCGAGTGACAAGCCAAATGGTTTCATGTAAGCCAAGAAACCATTTACAACGCTGGGTGGTAACCATATAACCAAACCATACGTGCTCCCTACGTGTCAACAAGTGGGTTGGTGGAGGGTTAGTGCCCCTCCCCGTAAAACAAATAACTCAGAGTCAAATGACCACCCCTTACGGGATTATGGCGTCTGGCAATAGATAGATAGATAGATTTCCTCAAACTGGGCTTCTCTCTGTATTCTTGTATAATCGTTTCTTGCCTGTTTATAGTTATTACATGCCCTCTCACTATTATGTCTTCTGTATATGTTTCATTGTCAGGACTCCATATTATAAATACAATTAATTATGGAAGTGAAGCTTGGACGTTGTTGGAAGGACACAAGTCAAGAGTGAGAGCAGTGGAAATGAGTTATTTAAGAGGAGCCTGTGGAGTCACATGGAGAGACAGGCTGACGAATGAGGATATAAAGGAGCGTTGTGGTGTGGATGTGGATGTGATAGGAAGCGTTATGAGGAACACACTGAGGTGGTTTGGCCATGTGGAGAGGATGGAGGGTGAAAGACTGAAGAAGAGAGTGTATGTGAGTGAGGTGGAGGGGGGAAGAGGGAGGGGGAGGCCGAGGATGAGATGGAAGGATGGGGTGGAGAGGTATATGAGAGAGGGGGGTGTGAGTTGGGAGCAGGGCAGTGAAATGGCAGGGGACAGGGCGACTTGGAGGCGATTTGTTTGTGGCCACCCCAAACGGGATTCAGGCATCTGGCAATAGATAGATAGAATTATAGAAAACATGATAGATAGATAAATAGATAGATAGACAGAGCACCAGGCAAGCCTGGGAACGGAAAATGATCTTGCAAGTGTAACTGAGGAAATGTTGACAATACACAGGAAGTAGCAAGTCAGGGGATGATATAGGTAGTGTGTCAGTGAGATAGCATATGAACAATGCCTAGTGACCATACACACACATACAAACATACTCACACACAGGTTTCTAGAACATTACAACAACAGTGTAACACACATGACACGACCCCTGCTACACCAGAATTTAGGAAGCAGAGCTCACAAGGAGACAGGCCATAGAACCGGCAGGAAGTAGGGAGAACGAGCCTAGCAACATGGGCGAGAGAGAGAGAGAGAGAGAGAGAGAGAGAGAAAGCGAGACAAGGAGGTAGCTCGCGGGACTCTACTTATACTTCACTCGTGTGTGTGAGACTTTGTTAATATTTCCAAGACAAATAAAAATAGTCCCATACTATTCTTTACCTCTCCTGTCATTGCATGACAAATGGGAACGAAGATTATCTACTTACAAAACTACTCAAGTATAACAACTGCTCGTCCACAAGTTCAATATATATATTACTAAACTACAAAACTCCACTACAAGAAGCTACAAAGTTATTGTGAGATATGGCGGCAGCGGCAGCGGCGATCATCACGTTGATGTAGTTTAACAAAATATTGATACAAACAATCTTGCAATTTCTATGACGAACCAACGAACTACAACCATCTACAATCAACTACAAGTAACAACTCTACGAGTCGTCTGTATAATCTTCTACACGCACCTACAAGTAGTGGCAGTCTTCATCCCACAACGAGTAAATCACAAGAAAAAAGGACCAAGAATACATCGAGAAAGAAAAACAAAACAAACAAACGAAGAGTGAGACACGACTCACAACTCACAACCACCAGACCTCACCCTCCTCTCTCTGCTACCGCCACCCAACCTCCACCGCTGACGCAGGAGTGCGAGGTCAAGACGACGAAGCACATACCAAGCCCATATTCACAACTCATCTTACTCACTCATCTTCACTCAAGTTACTCATCGCTACTCAGTTACTCACCACAGCTACCAGTGTGGGAAGTCGACGTCACCATACGTTTTTGCTAAGACGACAACACGTCAATCAACCCGTGAAGGACAACGCTATCACCACGTGCAACACCACTCACACCTTTCCCACCACGGTAAAAACTAGTGAGTTACATAGTTACTTCATTTATACAATACACAGTGATAGACAAAAAACTTCTGCACAAACATATAAAACGTGCTGTATAGTTACAACTTACATACACATACTTACTTCAGTTATCTTCATAATTCAATCATTAAATACTTGCACCAACAATAAATATTCTACACTATATATATTCATTCATTTATTATAGCATTTATTTACTACCATCGAGTGTTACCATTTATACCTACATAAAATACGTGTTTCATACATACAGCTATACATTATTATATCTACAAGCGATAAAGAAAATATACCATCACAGTTACTCAGTGAGCGATTAAAAGAACTGTATTAAACATTTATTAATTAAAGCTACCTAGTGGAAACAGATAAATTAAGTTACAAGGAAAACCAGGAAAAGAAAAAAAAATGGCCAACACAAATGAGGTTAGCAAGAGTGAACATCTTCCACACAGTCGTGAAGACAAAGATTTCCACACAGTGCTGACACACATATTGCCCACGACAGGTACAAGTGAACAACAAGTCAGTGTATATAGTTAATACTGTACATAGTGTATATATATTTTTTATATAAAATAACAAAATATGGGGCTATATAATATCATTTTCAGTAATATCTGTGCAATATAAACTAAACCTTAAAAAAGGGTCCCAAGGGAATTAACCAACAATTATGCAACCTCCAACAACACCGAAAAAGCGTAGACAAACGAAGAAAAACAAACTATAGAAAATCAATATACAAAAAAAAAAAAGTACGATCACATAACAAACAAATGAAAATACGCGTAATTGTTACTACAAATGCCAAAATGCCACATAAACTCCTTCTATAAGTGAAACAAAAAGCAAATTGTTGTCTCCACAAGCTAGTGGCATGGCACATCATCACATAAACTCCTTCTATAAGTGAAACAAAAGGCAAATTGTTGCTTCCACAAGCTAGTGGGATGGCACATCATCGACCGCAGCATGACCGGATTCAGTGTCAGGACTGCAATTATTACAATTATGTAACTACAAACGATATGTAACTACAAACAATATGTAACAATTATGTAACAGTTGCATTCACAAGATGTAACTTTTATGTAACTTTAACTACAGTTATAAGGCCAACACAGTTATGTAACAGTTGCATTAACAAAATGTAACTACAATTATAAGGCCAACACAATTATGCATTACCACAATATTATGTAACAATTCATAAAATATTACAATTATGTGTTACTACAATGTTACTACAATGTAACAATTACAATACAATTATGTAACAATTCACAATGTTACAATTATGTATTACCACAATGTTACAATATTATGTAAAATCATACAGTTTTACCACAATTCTGTATTACCAGAATCATCATACAAGTTAGGTGAAATATTAGACATCACTAAAGGGATAACTCAATATGTAATGTAATAACCTAGCAGTATTACCATTGCACAGTTATATGCGTATGTCTGTTATACATACACATCTTACAAAATGTCATACAACAACCATTGCATTTATTCAAATATGTATACAACTTGTTTAAAATGGATCAGTACAATATTAACATGAATATTATATGTATACATTATTATTATCAATATTATGTACTAATAGATTAGCATATGTCAATGATGATTGCTGTCGGAGGACCTCCAGTACGTGGCTGAGCAGTGTCAGGACTCCATATTATAAATACAATTAATTATAGAGAACATGATAGATAGATAGATAAATAGATAGATAGACAGAGCACCAGGCAAGCCTGGGAATGGAAAATGATCTTGCAAGTGTAACAGAAAATGCTGACAATACACAGGAAGTAGCAAGTCAGGAGATGATATAGGTAGTGTGTCAGCGAGATAGCATACGAACAATGCCTAGTGACCATACACACATACACACAGGTTTCTAGAACATTCCAACAACAGTGTAACACACGTGACACGACCCCTGATACACCAGAATTTAGGAAGCAGAGCTTAGAAGGAGACAAGCCATAGAATCGACAGGTAATGGAGAGAGTGAACAAGAGGAGGGGTCCAACTAGACTTACTTAGTGTATTCAGTCTCTGTAATACATACACTGCTCAACTTAAGATTTTCTCTGAAGATAATAAATCAAGATAAACTCTCTGTATTCATCATTAACTCCTACAAGAATCGAAAGTTACACCACAACAAGTCTTTTTTTTCTTTTGATTTTTTACATTCTGTATTAAACCATTTCCTTATTTTTTGTGTTTCTTTGTGCTGTGGGATGTAATTTTGGACTCCTAGTAGTTCATAAAGTTCGCAGAATTTTCTATATATATAACATTTAAATCTTGTCCTCTAAGCTCCTTTTCTCAATCTGTTTCTAAGAAGTACTTCCATAGGTCATGGTAGTTTCCCTTTTTGTAGTTTAGGCTCTTTTTGTAACTCTCATTACTGCTAATTATGTCATATGCAATCCTGAAGTTGCAATTTAATACTTCATGGTCACTTTTGCTGAGTGGGGATGATACGTTATATTGTCAATATCATTTTCTTGCCTAGTAAATATAAGATCTAGTACTGATGGATGATCAAGTCCTCTTTTTCTGGTGTTTTTCTTCACATTTCCTTATTTCTATTTGGAGTAAAAGTAATCTTGTTATTTTTAATGCATCAAAAGCGTAGTTCTTACATCGTTCAATCCATCAAAATCTTCTGCAGGTGTATCCTCTATTTTTTAACAGGACCCAACTCAATCCTGAATCATTTCTGAACATTTTTTTTACTTATTTCTTCAGAACGTTTGGTGGAAAGATCATATTACTTCTCTTGTACAATCTGCTTTTAAGAGATTAGGTGTGTTAGGCCGTCTACTGTATGTGCTTTCTTTACTCCTGCACAGTTATTGACTTCATACAGAGGCCTGCTTCGCCGTTATGTATAGTACAACTCTTATGTTTGGGAAGGCTCCCCACATACAGCCACTGTCAACAACTTGAAGTCAGAAGTTTTTTATTTCTTTAACTCATCTCCTGTTATTGGCTCCCTTCAACCTCTTTCTCTTCGCTGCACTATTGTATCTTTATCTCCTTTTTATCGCTACTTGAATAGTCACTGCTCCTCTGAACTGTCCGCTTGAATCCCTGCACCACTACGGCATGCATGTAGCACCTGTCTAGCAGCAAACATTTATATCTTTTCTATCCAACTGTTTATTGCAAGAGATAACCATTACTACCAGCCCTTCATGTATACAGCAGGTCAGCTCTGGAAATGACTTCCTATGTCTGTATTTTCAAATACCTATTAAGTCCAGTCTTTCAAACAGAGTGCATCCAGGCATCTTGGAAAGAACGGATCTCAAAGTTGGCTCTCTTTCGTCTCGTTTCTATGTTTGGTTGGAGGGAGCAATCTGGTGGGCTTGTAGTCTGTGGTTTCTTTTTCCATACATTAAAAAAAAATGCAAACCCTAGAGAATATACTCCCTAAATGCTGATAAACGATAGATAACTTACATGAACCAATGGCTTACTAAAACCGTAATTATTACAGCGATAGGGTTAAACCTTACACTCAAGTAATACCTGACAGGGCAAAGGTATATTAAAGGCAACAGGAGGAAAATGACCAGGATTTTTTTTTTCTATCAACCAAAGGCCCTGCAAACAAGGTCATTAAGCCTGATTTTATGTTTGTATATGAAGGGTGGTGTGTCAGAAGGGGGCTAAGTGCCATTTTGGGCAAAATCCGTTTTTCTGCATTTTTCACTTTATTCACCCTTCTTCTTTACCCTGGTAGTGATTTGGTACCTATCCAGCACAAATTTTAAGGTTGAGAGTCCTGTTAGTGAAAGTAACTTTTTTCACTTTTCCACCTGCAGTTCAGAGGCTATGAGAATGCTGGACAAATCAATAAGGGATAATATCACGCTATAAGCAGGGCCACACGTTTTCTCGCCATGTTATTGTGTGCCACTAGTGCACGGGCCAATGAAAACTTGCGGGAGCTTCCTGCTTACCTCGCTGCTTGGGACTTGTCCACACGAATTAGCCATAAGGATTCCCAGCACACTAACTTATACTACACTCCACCCACCACTCTGTTGCCCTATGTCTGGATCCACCTGCCCTGGAGTACAAAGGATTATATACAACTTTTACTTACTTCACAATCACCTACCAACATCCTGGATCAGCCTTACCTGCAGAGTGAGTTTGGTATAATGTTCTACCTACTATCTACCTTCTAAACCTTCTTATCTTCAATAGTAACTCCATACTTGTGCCCAGTTACCAGTACTGTTAGTACAATACCTAATCTACCTCCCATCTACCTCATCTACCTCAAATGTACCCTATGTATCTTCTATCTAAAGTGCTTGGTCATGCTTTATGATATTTTATATTTATATTTAATGTGTACACATTCATTGTTTTGTACTTGCCTGTTTTCAGATACTTACCTGTTGATTACATACTAACCTGACTTACCTGGAATATGACCTGGGGTTAGGGATGGGTGGGAATCATATATATATATATATATATATATATATATATATATATATATATATATATTGTTACGGAACAGAGAAAGATAATGTACACTTTAAGTGAGAATACTAAAAATCACTACTGTCCCGTAAAGTTCCAGGTTCAAAACAAAAGAGTTAGATAAAATTACAAGTTAAAGTTTAATGCTCAAACTAACAACAAAACATTCAGGACTCATAAGGATAATGTAATGGCAAAAACAGGTTAAATATATAGTTAACTGCAATAGCCTCTATTAACACGAAATTAGCAAGAGTAAATTTACCTAAGTCAGCCCTGTTAAAATGAAAATACACTGGGTAATGCTCAGTTAATGCAAGATAAATTATTACAGATACAAAATATTATTAATGATGACTGACAAAGAACCCTTACACAAATTACAAAAACCTTACTAGGCCTAAGAATTAATCTTATGCTACACAGTACAAGAAAAAATGCAACAACACTTATCCTCAAATTACACAGCTGCTAGATGGTTGGAGACATCCTGAGCACTCAATAATAACTGTACAGGGGAGGATAGAGATGTGAACAAAATGAGGAGCAGATCTAAGTGGCAATGATGCAGAGACTGAGCTCATTATATAGGTGCCAGCAGAGCTTGATACAACTTGTAAGAAGGACGCGCAAATGAAGCCTAGGGGACAAAGAGCTGACAATCCTGCACTGAACAACAGAAAGGACGACTCACTCTACTATAACGGTAGAAGGGGGGGACTGAGGCAGAACACGCTCGTGATCAAACATGCAGCATACTGTGCGTTAAAACTACACAAAGGATGATGAAATCATAGGCTATGTAACACCTCCCCACAAAGAAAAAAGAAATTTACAAAGGAAATTTCTTATTACTGTAAAACAATCTGTATATGGCATTACAGAACATGCAAAGTCTTTCCTAGTGTTACAAAACATGAGATCTCCCTAGCACGTTCAGTCATAGGTACTTGCCAGTATCCCTTTAACAAATCAAACTTATGTACCTAGCCTTTCCGATCTTGTCTATGCAATCTTCCACACGAGGGAGAGGGTAAGTGTCTGTTTTAGTTATCTGATTAACACGTCTGTAGTCGATGCAAAGCCGCTGTGACCCACCCGGCTTAGGGACCAGAGTGACAGGAGAACTCCACTCGCTCTGACAGGGCTCAATCATCTTGTGGTCCAACAGGTAGCCAAGCTCCTTCTGGATGAGAGGAACTTTCACTGGGTTCACACGGTAAGGAGGCAGTTTAATTGGCTTTGCGTCTCCAACATCGACATCATGCATCAACACAGTAGTTCTTCCTGGAGTGGCACAGAACACTTGCGTGTACTCCTGCAGTAATGCCGAAAACTCCTGCCTTTCCTCGGGAGGTAGATGAGAAAGCTTAGTCTGGAGATAATTCATGATATCAGGATTCTTCCCCAAAATATCACTCAGGCTCATGCTGCATGGGAGAGCTTCACTTGCAGACTCGGGTGGAACAGCTACAGTGCAGACTGGATTATTTTCGTCCCGCCTGTGATATAACTTTAGCATGTTGATGTGACATAGTTGCTTGTTCTTTCTACGATCCGGTGTGGCGATGACATAGTTGACATCACTGAGTTTCTTCTCCACGAAATAAGGACCACTAAACTTGGCTTGAAGAGGTTGCCCATGAACTGGTAGCAGAATCAAAACCTGATCTCCTGGCTGAAAGTGGCGTAACCTGGACTTCTTATACCAAGTCTTCATCTTCTCCTGAGCAGCTCCTAAATTCTCTCTCACCAGTTGTAAAGCAGTGGACAGCCGTTCTTTGAACTTCATCACATACTCCAGCAGGTTGACGTCATCTTCCTCCGACAGCCAGCATTCCTTGAGTAACTTAAGAGGTCCTCTTACTTCATGGCCAAACAGTAGTTCAAAAGGTGAGAAGCCCAGTGATTCATTTGGAGATTCTCTTGCGGCAAATATGACGAATGGAAGACGTTTATCCCAGTCTTTCTGATGTTCCAAACAGTATTTATTGAGCATCGATTTGAGTGATGATATCTCTCCAACGCTCCTTGGGTCTGGGGATGGTAAGCTGAAGACGTGATCTGGGTGATGCCCAACTCTTTCAGAGACTGCTTGAAAACATTTGACATGAAATTACTTCCCCGGTCTGACTGTGCCTCCTTGGGCAGACCAAACTTGGTGAAGAACCCTAGCATTTCCTTAACCACATTCTTTGCTGAGATATTTCTAAGTGGAATGGCTTCAGGATAACGAGTAGCCATATCAATCAGGGTCAACACATAAGAAAATCCTGAAGAAGTCTTAGGAAGAGGGCCCACAATATCCACCAACACACGGGTGAATGGCGCCTCAAAAGGAGGAATGGGAACTAGAGGTGCAACCTTTTCGGTCTGATTACACTTCCCCACAACTTGACAGGTGTGACAAGACTTACAATACCAGGAAACATCTCTGAAGATACCTGGCCAGTAGAAGTGTTTCAAAATGCGTGCCACAGTCTTCCTCACTCCAAGGTGTCCTGCCAAACTGGAATCATAAGCCACTCTAATGATATCCTGCCTACAAACACGAGGGATGGCAACTTGATGTACAACCTTCCATTCACAGTCGGCTGATGCTGTTGGGGGTCTCCACTTCCTCATAAGTACTCCTGACTTTATACAATAACAAGTAGAAGCACCAGCTGACTCTTCCTCACTGCAAGCAGAGTTAGCTAGACCTTTCAACTCAGGGTCAGCAACCTGCAACTCAACCAACTCTTGACGAGACAAATTATCAACACTACGGGGTACTGTTTCATCTGGTGAGTGGTCCAAATTAGCAAGAAAAGTGTCAGCTAGGATAACATCATCATCATCATTATCCTCTAAGTCACCAGTAACTTTAGACTTAGCCCTAGTGACAGCACATGCAGAGAACACATCAGGGACACCACAATCCTGGGTCGAAGTCACTGGTTCACTAGGCAACTGAGGAGCTGGACACACTTGACTTCCACCAATATCATTTCCAAGTAAGAAAGTTACACCTGGTATTAGGAGTGTCTCAACCAACCCAACCATAACGGAACCATTAACAAAACCAGACTCTAAATTCACTCTGCACAGAGGGACAGAGAAGTAATTATTCCCTACACCTTGTAAGATTACAGTTTCATCAGAGGAATTAACATTAGAGCCTAGAACACTGGTCAGCATAAGGGATTGGGAAGCACCTGTATCACAATATATTATAACTGATTTCCTGTCATTACTGTCCAGAGGACTGACAAAACCATCAGACAGGAAATTAGCACATGAACTCTTGAGAGTGTCACCCACGTTACTGCTCAAAAGAGGAGCATCATCATGAGAATTTAATTTACCCCTCAAAGCAGGTTCAGTTAACTCGGTTAAAGAATTCTGGGATCTCTCAAGGGTGGACACTAGACCAATTGACTAAATATTTAAAGACTCCTTTTTGTTCACATCACGCTGTCTCCTGAAACATTTCTCCGTAGTATGACCAAGCTTACTACAATAAGCATATTTACTTTTCTGAAATCTAGAGGTGAAGCTGGTATTTACATCCTGAGAAACATCATCTTTATTCTTTCCTGTTACCTGTACTCTGAGTAGAGGCAACGTACTTACTCTCAGCTTTCCTTTTTTCTTTAGAATATTTCTTGTGAGTGAGAACATATTCATCAGCTAAAACTGCAGCATCAGACAAATTATCTATTCTTTTCTCATCAAGATATAGGCTTACATCTTTATAAATACACATCTTGAAGTCCTCCAGCAAAATCATCTGCTTAAATTTATCAAAATCAGAATTTACATTCTTAGCCACTGCTCTAAAAGATCTTCTTTGATTTTTGCGTACTCAACATGGGATTGCTTATCTTGCTTATAAGTTGTCCTAAATTTTACTCTATAGGCTTCAGGAACAAGCTCATAGGCCTTAAGAATCAAGCTCTTAACTACATCATAATTATCAGATTGATCCTGAGGCAAAGATGCATAAGTTACTTGAGCTTTACCGGTGAGAACACTCTGAAGGAGTACTGGCCAATACTTTTTGGGCCAATTAAAACCTGTAGCTACCCTCTCAAACAACTGAAAATACTTTGTTGAATCAGATTCATTAAAAGGAGGGACAAGTTTAACATTTTTAGCCACATCAAAATCATCAGAGCTAGATAATCCAGTTCCACCTTGTTTCATGCGATACTCATGGTCTGCCTGAATCCTAGCAAGTTCAATTTGTACCTGAGCCTGTGCCTGTGCCTCCTGAATACGAGCCTGAGACTCAGCCTCCTTAGCACGTGCCTGAAACTCAGCCTCCTTAGCACGAGCCTCCTGCAGGGCTAGCTGTAACTTAGCTATATCAATCTGCGTTTGCTCATCTGGAGGAGTTACATTAAACAAGCTTTTATTAATCATGCCAACAATTTGATCTTTAGAATCATGAGAGCGAACAGCGATTCCTAATTGTTGAGCAAGAAGCTTAAGTTCATTCTTTGTTCTGTTTTCTACATCACACACTGTTTGCACATTTGACAAAAAATCTTTGGCTTCATCAAAAGTAGTAATAGTAGACATCATGAATAAATCAGAGTCACAAAATATCAAGCAATATCCTTATGATAATATCCTGAATATCCTGATAAGAGGTCGCCAAATTTATGTTACGGAACAGAGAGAGATAATGAACACTTCAAGTGAGAATACTAAAATCACTACTGTCCCGCAAAGTTCCAGGTTCAAAACAAAAGACTTAGGTAAAATTACAAGTTAAAGTTTAATGCTCAAACTAACAACTAAACATTCAGGACTCATAAGGATAATGTAATGGCAAAAAACAGGTTAAATATATGGTCAACTGCAATAGCCTCTATTAACACGAATTTAGCAAGAACAAATTTATCTAAGGCAGCCCTGATAAAATGAGAAAACCGGATAATGCTCAGTTAAAGCAAGATATAATATTATTACAGATACAAAATATTACTAATACTGGCTGACAGTAAAAACTTTACCAGACTTACGAATTAACGCCTTATGCTATACAGTAAAAGAAAAATGGTAATAACACTTATACTCAAATTATACAGCAGCTAGATGGCTGGGGACTTCCTGAGCACTCACAAAAATAATAATATAACTGTACAGGGGAGGACAGAGATGTGAACAGAATGAGGAGTAGATCTAAGTGGCAACTAATGCAGAGACTGAGCTCATTATATAGGGGGCCAGCAGAGCTTGATTCAACTTGTAAGAAGGACACACAAATGAAGGCATAGAGGATGAAGAGTTGACACTCCTGCTCTGAACAACAGAAAGAACGACTTACTCTACTATAAGGGGGAGAAGGGGGAAGTGAGGTAGAACACACAAGCCTTGTCACTATGGAAGCCAAGTGGCGAATCGTGATCAAACATGCAGCATACTGTACATTAGAATTATACAAAGGATGATGAAATCATAGGCTTTGTAACACCTCCCCACAAAGAAAAAGAAATTTACAAAGGAA
The DNA here is from genome assembly GCF_032717465.1 of Coenobita brevimanus. Classification (NCBI taxonomy): domain Eukaryota; kingdom Metazoa; phylum Arthropoda; class Malacostraca; order Decapoda; family Coenobitidae; genus Coenobita; species Coenobita brevimanus. The sequence goes on from NC_136972.1 coordinate 19,280,835, forward strand.
ATTTCTTATTACTCTAAAACAATCTGTCTAAAGTCTACATAAGCAATCTGCAGTAACATTTTCTTTCCCCTTGACATGTTGTATGTCTAATGAATACTCCTGAAGAAGTAGACTCCATCTTGTCAATCTCTGATTTTTATCTTTAAACTTACTATGGAATTTCAGTGGGTTATGATCGGTATAAATGACTATGGGGTCAAAACCAGAACACAAATAAAATGAAAAATGCTGTAAACCCAAAATCAAGGCCAAAAGCTCTTTCTCAATAGTTGAGTAGTTCTTTTGAGGTGGAGTGAACTTCTTACTGTAATAAGGTACAGGGTGTTCAATACCCTGATCATCCTCTTGCAGCAAAACAGCCCCAGCTCCTGTATCATTTGCATCAACAGCCATCTTAAAAGGCTTAGCAAAATTTGGAGTAGCGAGCACTGGCTGACTTAATAGGATAACTTTAAGTTTACTGAAAGAGGATTCACAGTTATTGGTCCAGACAAATTTAACTCCCTTTTTCAGTAGGTCTGTAAGTGGTGATACAAGAATTGAAAAGTTAAGAACAAATCTCCTGTAATAACCTACCATTCCCAAAAATCTTTGTAGCTCTTTCCTACTTTTAGGTCTGGGAAGATCACTTATAACCTGAACCTTAGCTCCTGGTGGTGCAACGTGTCCATCACCAATTACGTACCCAAGGTACTGAACTTTAGCTTGACCAAACTCACTATCTATCTATTGCCAGACGCCTCAATCCCGTTTGGGATGGCCACAAACAAATAGCCTCCAAGTCGCCCTGTCCCCCGCCATTTCACTGCCCTGCTCCCAACTCACACCCCCCCTTTCTCATATACCTCTCCACCCCATCCCTCCATCTCATCCTCGGCCTCCCCCTCCCTCTTCCCCCCTCCACCTCACTCACATAAACACTTTGATAAATAAGCTACAAGATTAGCCTGAACCAAACGCTCAAGAAATTTACTGACATGGCACAGGTGATCTTTCCAGTTGTCACTGAAGATTAATACATCATCAATATAAACAACACACCCTGCCAAACCCTCTGTTACAACATTCATGAGCTTCTGAAAAGTGGCTGGTGCATTCTTCATACCATTTGGCATTACAGAGCATGCAAAAGTCTTTCCTAGTGTTACAAAACATGAGATCTCCCTAGCACGTTCAGTCATAGGTACTTGCCAGTATCCCTTTAAACAAAAAGCTGTACTTAAGAAAGTAATTTGCCTCTGTCCAGAGAGGGATATCCAGTTAATGAGAAAAATATTGATGAGGTTGCCAGAAATCTCCAGATGCCAACACCAGTTAAAAAAAAAAAAAATGCGAACATAAGGCATTTAACAGAAGTTACGCGCCCTGCCTAATAATTTGTCAAAGTCAACTGGCGTTACTCAGAATAAAACCCATCTTTCATTTTGTCCGACGAGACGTTATCCTGGAATAAACTCCTTCGTCATCAGCCAAAGGAAAAATTCCCTGTTTAGCTCGAGCACGTTATATACTCTTATCGCATAAAATCATGTGCATGTAGCCGGAATGAAGCCCATTATCTACGGCCTGGCAACCTCTCTGTAAAGAGTAATATTTTCTACCGACAGAGTTAAGCGGTGAGACTCATCTTTCGTGTAAGGAAATCTACCCCGCCTTTGTGTGTGTGTGTGTGTGTGTGTGTGTGTGTGGAATTGCGAGTTATCTGACTTGTGGAGCATGGTATGCGGGTTGGTAGGTTGGCGACTGGGTGGGTGGATTGGTTAGTGTAGGCTGGTGGTTTCACAGGTGGGTTAGGTGGAGTGGGTGGGTGAGAGGGAGGGAAAGGGTTGTTGGGCTGGTTAAGTGGGGTAGTGTGGGGTTCGTGCATTAAGTGGGGTGGGTGGTGGGGCTACCTGTAGGACAAGGCAAAAGACGGGTGTATGTCGTCCTACAGTTAAGACATATTGTACTGAGTAAGGTTGTGGGTATGTGCGTTGATGGGTGAATGTGTAGGTGGATGGACAGATTGTGGGATAAGAGGCCTCTGGGATTAGGTCACTCAAGTGAATATGTCCGAGTTGGGAAGAGATCAGGCTGTGGAAAATCGGTCCACAGGGGATATTATTCTGGGATCATACTGAAGTAGGTATATTGTATATATGCAGTGGATTACAACAGATCCATAGTGAAATACGTCTGTTGATTAAGAGGTCTGTGTTTCAACTGCACGCATCAGTGGGTGATATAACCACGTCGGATTACAGGTTTATGGGGAAAATAGGGTCACTGTGAAAAATACATCCATGGGTATACGACCATGTAGGAAACCTGCATCCATGGAATAATTCACGGTCGACAGAAAAATTGGTCCGTGGAAAGAAAATACATCAATGGGGACAATTAGTTCATGGGAAAATAGGTTTGCGTAGAAAAGTAGGCGTTAAAAAAAAAAAAAAAAAAGATTAAGGAAAATAAGTCCATGGGGGATTTTGTTCCGAGTAGTGAAAATGTCCATTGATAAAAATATTCATGGAGTGAAAATAGGTCCCTAGGGGTATACACGTACTGTAAACATGCTTGGAGATATTTAAAATAAATGGGACTTAAAGTATCCAACTTTTAACGGCGACCGTTGCCTGGAATTAGGCTTACCACTGCACATCTTGGACCAAACAACCATTAGCCAGACCCTATTACCACTTCGTCATCCAGTTATTATAATTCATAATTTACCTTCATTTAGTCATTTAGGCATAGAAAGCCAACTGAAACGAAAAATCCCTGTTTAGGTGTGTTGAGTACCTCATTTCTCCACCTCATTCCTCTACTGTAAAATTCACAGGCACCCACTACTCTCTCTCTCTCTCTCTCTCTCTCTCTCTCTCTCTCTCTCTCTCTCCTAGTAACAAACGAATACTTCGAACCTGTTCACTCTGTGTTCGCTGATTCAAATCTACAGGAAGTCGTGGAGTGGAACCAAATATACATATTTTTCGCTTGCTTGGCTCTATGCGAGAACAAGTTATTAAATAATCAGTATGATATATTCGTGTTATCAGAGTCAAAGCTTCAAAGTAAACATTACTACTACTTTATCCATTAGTACAAGCCCAAGGGATATTTTTCGACAGAAATTCATCGAAGGCAACTTCTGTGCTCGTGAATGCGACTCTGCCACATATTAGGGTTGGCTGGACGAGGGTGGCTAACAACTCTGGCCGCAATAGTACCTAGGCTGCTTCCCCCAAGAAAAGGGAGGTAGCCGAGACAGGACGACACACTCACAATTTACTCATCCACTCAAACACTTTCATTCGCATCTTAGCCCCAAAGGGGAGAAGGGACAGATCCTCACCGCACCACACCACACGATGGTCAACTGCGCAGTGCAATCAATGACATCCGCTGCCGGGCCCGACAACAGAGCTGGTTTACCCCTGCCACATCATAATGGACACATAGCCGTACCTACATCTGACCTGATCAGCTGATCAGACCAAATACGGGAGAATATCCCCTCCGGGCTGCGTCGTGGCTCAGTGGGTTAGAGCGCTCCGCTCTGACCGAAGGGTCGGAGGATCGAATCCACCCAAGGGTCATTGGTAGATATCAGGAAGGGCATCCAGTCATAAAATGCTACACGCTCCAGTCCAAAGTCTTCTACCCAGGGGCAACGCCTTAGCCCTTCGGGGATACCAGGCGTAAAACCAAAATTATTATTATATATATATATATATATATATATATATATATATATATATATATATATATATATACGATATATATATATCTTTTGTCGATGAGAATGATGCTGGTTTCTAGATTATTTAAAAGATTTTGAAAACTTTCAGTCTTCATAACCGTAAGCTGAAAAAAAAAATGTAAATATCTCTTTAAATTCTAACAGAAAATTATTTCCTGAAGAAAATGTCGCAGAAAAGCATCAAAACCCATTAATAAATAAGGAAGTTATAGGTATTCTAGTGTCGAGAAAGTAACTATTTCGGAAATTTAACTCAACATTTAAAAATATTTGTTCTATTTCTCACTTTTTCTTCTAACGACTTGATATTTGGTATGGAAGTAACTACATGCATGCTGGTGATTGTACACAAATATGATTATTGTATCTTGAAAAATAAAATTATAAATAATATACCTGTAAATGGCTGACTCGAGAGAGTCGCTACTGGTAAGTGTTGGAGCCCTCTGCCTGATGTCTGGAAGCACCAGTTAAGAGAATTGAATGTCTGAATACTTATTCTGAGGCTTATACTGGTTAAAAAATTTGGTAATTATTTACGATACGGGCCCACCGATTCCACCTGTATTATGATAAACTCATTACCTCAAGGAAAGTAATTTTGGCACAGACGCAACACAGATAGTCAACTGCAGAGTTATGACTGCAGGAAGAGACTGGGAACAGGCAAAATTTACCTATTTTGGGGTCGCCCAAGCCATGTGTTTATTAACAATCTCCCATGATGTTTGCCAACCATCGCTCCGATTGGATGCGTCAGTGTATCATACTTAAATATGCGTTTAAAAAACACCAATAAGTGTCAGAGATATGGAAAACTTGGCGATTTAACCAAACCTAACGTAACCTAATCTGACTTGGCAAGACTTCCACACTTTTAACCTAACCTAACCAAACCTACCCTAATCAAATCCATCCTAGCTAAATCTAATCCCCCCCTAATTGGGATTGCCACGAAATATTATATTGAAGATGCATAACACATCAGGGCAAAATGCAACTCAGTAAGAACCTGAACTAACAGAAAAAAAAAAAAAAAAAAAAAAAAAAACGAAAGTAGAGAGAAGTTAATGTGCAGGAGGATAATGAGCAGCTGCAGCCAGAAGCAACTCGTGAAATGCCACTTCTTCCAGTTTGTTGTGTCCTTGATAAGCAAATGGCTGCGTATTAAAGGAAGAAATTGATGCAAACCACCACAAATAACACACAATTTCACCAAAGTAATCGTACATCCTTGACACACCACTTGGAAATCGCACCAAAAGTAAAACGTGCATTCGCAGCATTTGGCATTCAGCGATGAATATGGCGATGTCGGTGGAATATTTACGAATTCAAAATCCTAAATAATTGCCTTAAGAGGTAAGTTTAAAAATTCCCCAGCAGGTATGGTAATCCAGGAGAGGTGCCATGTGCCAACATGGCCTCCCGCAGCCATCACTGCAGTCACCGCAAACGCCGAGGGCCTCGACCTTCTGATCATACCTACACTGCAACATGGCCCAGTCTGATGCCCATGATAGTCTTCCATCCTCGAAGAGTGACGGGAAAAGGCAAGAAATGCCTCAAATGCCAGAAACAACCGTGGATGGTGGTGCCGGTGCCACAGCAGAAGCAGCATCATGTGTCACATGTGACATAGGACCGAGTGTCAGCAAACGACAGCGCACAGGGGAGGACGACGATGTGGCAGCTACTGAACGTGACAAGGACTTCGGTGCCCCGGAGGAATGAAGTGATGCCAGAGTGAAGCTGAATTTTCTCGCGGAATTGTGAGCTCTCCCTCTCACCAAAAGCAAAGTGAGACACTTCAGTGGCAAAACAGTTTCCTGATTTTGAATTACTGTTCAATGAAAGTAAGACATCCGTATGTGACTGTGAACAGTGGCCCTGCAGTAGACTGCCTGACCATGGATAGACTTCAGGGCTGTGATCAACCGCCCTCATTCCAGGATTATTATTCATAATGTTCCTGTCTATTGGGCCATGGAGGACCTTGAGATACCAGAAAATGTCCTGTGGATGAAGAGAAGAAAGGTTGGTCAACATCCCAGATCGCAGCTAATTGCCCTACTAGAGGGGGAGATCCCCGAGAAAGTGTTCATCGGGACTTCGGGGTACAGGAAAGTTGCATGCTATGTTTCGGAGCCTGACCTCTGCTACCGCTGTAGCGGGTGGGGGCACCTGGCGTGGACATGTAGTGTAGCATACAGGTGCTGCTCCTGTGCTGGGAAGCACGAGGGTAACACCTGTCTGTATCAACGATTTTTAGTTTTCGAGAAAATAGCCAAAAGCTAAGAGTAATTACCTAAAGGGAACTGCCTTTTTTTTTTTTTTTTTTTTTTTTCACGGTTGTCTAGCGAAAAAGTTTTCTCGCAGATGTTACGTTCTTATTTCATGTACTACATACGGAGAATTTTATGTGCCTTATTATGGTTCTTTCGGGAAATCGATACGTCCATTATTTTTCGCGTAAATGGATGACAAAGGTAAAATACTCCTCGTAGCTCGCTGCATATTTTGCCTGCAAGCGAGATAAACACTCTCTTCCCCCACCTATACCTAAAAATTTTACTCGCAAAGGCTGTTTTTTGTCATGTACAGATGTAGAATTATGCTTTCTCATGATGTTCATCGGCGCGACTAATACACCCCAAGTACCTGGACGACAAAGACCGATATACTGTACATCCTAGCGCGCTGTCAATATTTCCTGCCTCACCCACATCAACATTCGTATTTCGCTCACTAGATTTAGTTTGTGTTTTGTTCAAAGTATACATGTAAAATTTCATAAACTTTTTTTTTTTTTATAGTGCTCTCAGAAACACGACATGACCACTTGTCTTTTTGCTAGCTACTGATACTGAAGCTGTACTTATACTTCCATCTCATATGTGTATATGTAGATAACAATATTTTATTTGTGTGAAATATACAAATATAGAAGTAGGTAAACATACAAATCAACACAAGGCACACTTGAGCCTCCTCTGTTGCGCTGTATACGTATATTTCACACAAAACTATACGTAATCTATCACTGAGAATGGTGCAATACATTTAATGCAAGTAAGTGGCTGGGTGGCGTATTTGACACCTCTCATCCTTCCGCTATGTTGGCGCTGACTCAGGCAATGCACACAATATATTTCTCTACGAATACTCGTTGCACTATACTGTACGCGTATATTTCACACTAAACCATATCACTATCACAATGATTTCATTCCAACCTCCTCTATAGTCCTTTCCTGACTATGTCGTACGAAACGCCTGTTAACGCCTGCGAAGGTAGAGCAGTTAATTCACTAATCCAGGCACGATATCATTCACACAATATAAACACTTGCTTCACTATATAGGTAAAATACTCTCATCATTTGGAGCAGGGTGAAGCAGAGTGGCAAACTCCGCTATAGCAAACGCGACTCCTGAATTTTAGAAGGCCTTGCTCCTGCCCAGGCTTAACGGCTCATAACGGGTCCCAGTGCTTTATGAACAACGTATGTATGTCCCATAGACACAATCAGTTCACAGTATATTCACAAGCACTATACAAGATCGATATTTCAATCGTGACATTTCATTTGTGATAGCATAGCAAGTGGCAGCACTAGCTCTCTTCATTATGTAAATGTGGCTCAGAATACTGCAGTAACATATGGTCAAAAAGGTGAACTTTATGACGCTGTTGTCATGAGACAGTGTAGTCTATAAATATTACTGGGAACTCACCAGAGAAGATCCACTACTACGTGCAATGTGTGGGGAGCCGGCGGCACACACAGTGCATCATTACTTACTGGAATGTCCACTAACTGCTAAGTATAGAAACCCCCAACAATTGACGATTACTGAATAAATCACATGGTTAATTAATGAAAAACTGTTACTCCCCATTCTCCGTGAATATCAAGAATATGTACCACAATACTAACAAACATTACATTCAGACATGTTTATTTACACATACAAACACTTCTAGCCTTCGTTCTAACTTACACAGACCAGCAACATTCATCAAACACTCCGCTACCTAGCAGCAGCCGCTAGCAACTGTCCTCCAATTGAGTCAGTAGGCTATATGGGGAAAATACATCATCTACAAATGAGGGTCATGTACAGACTGTATGATCGACTAAACAGTTGTGATGACATGAAACGGAGAAAGAGAGGTGCGTTCCTTTACTACTCTAATACTACCCCTTACTCCTGTACATAATACATCTTACGAATGCCTCTGTATTTTATAACACAGAGTATATCATATTTTTATCAAAGGGCGTGTGGCTACACCCAAAAACCACTGTGTGGCCACACCCACGAATGTCCAATCACTAACTGTATGTAAATGTATTGGCTAAAGGAGATGTGTGGCAAGACCCACCACCTTCTTTTGTTGTATTAGTGTTCTGTACCTTTTACAACCATACCTATTACAATTCATTTCAATATGGAAAGGCCGGGCCCGTTTGGTAAAAAGTTACCAAACGATAAATTTGTAAAAAAAAATGTAATAATATTATACCAGTCTCGCGCTCACCTGGAAGCACCACGTATCGGAAAAAAAAAAAAAAAAAAAATTGTGGTAAAATATTAAAATAAAATTGTTTACCCTTCAGTATTCTCTACAGTAACTTCATTGAAGAAAGCCCTATTCTATGGCTAACACAAGAATTTTTCCTAAACTAGTCAGCCGCGCCGTAAATCTTACGACTTTTCGTCGTTCACGCCGCATTGGGCGGCAAAAGTGTATTGTTTTATGGCAAAATAAGCTGTTTATAAGGGAGGTATGACATTTTTACTGCTAAGAATGTAAAATATAAGAGTCTGAACAAGCCACTGGTTGTGAAAACCAATAATCGATATCCTAGGCCTATTTAGGACTCAGTCGAAAAAAAAAAAAAAAAAAAAAATGTATTTCCAGGAAGATGGCCAAAATGTGAAAATAAGGCAACACTATCAATGGGCCCGGGTGGAGGACCGTAGAGAGAGCAAGTGGACAGGTACCTGTTATTTAATAACATTACTCTGCACGCAACAGCTTTCAGAGAAAAATTTAGAACCACTTTTGTTTGTGGGTGTGGTTTGTGTGTGTATATGGCAACAATTTGTGTGTGTCTAACAACCACCACTATATGTGCTTCTTTATCTGTTCAAGCCCAGTTTTAGTAAAATAAATTCTCCAGTTAGTTCCAAGAACATCTACTGAAATGTCAGGATATATTCCAGACACCAAAAAATGCCCAGAGATCGCACTGCCGCTTTAAATATAGCCCAAACCTCCCCATGGAAATTCTAAACATTTTGTATTGGATAATATATACGATTACAAACGTATTGATAAATGTTTTAAAATATGCCCACAAATACAATAATTTTCATTTCAAATCAATACTGATGCAAAATAGAGGTCTGTCAAAGTTAGTTGGCGAGCTGAAGGTGAAACACTCTGCTAACTTTAGCATAGTTACCTTCTAAATCCTGATTTTTTACGTAATAGTTAAATGAAACTCAAAAATTTTCAAGATTTCCGGTAATTAAGGTATGTACGATCCTATGTGGTCATAAAAATGATAATATTTTCCAATTAACAGTGCCGATTCGGTAAATGGCCGTCGATTCGGCATTTCGTCGCACCCAGACTCATACGATACAGCTTGGTCATCGTGAATCTGCTGTCATGGCGCTGGATGCACGTATGGTGCCCCACTGGCTTTGTCTGGTCCCGTGATTATCACGGGACTGACAGACCAAGTCGACTGAACTTGTTTATGCCTGTCTTCACACTTCATGGCAGTGTCTTTGCTACTCAGTCACGCGCTTGACCTTGTTGGTAAGCGTGTGAAAAACTGCACTGATGTGGCGGTATTTTACATCAGTATGGCACTGGTGAAATAGACAGATGATCTAATATCTCTCGTTGTGCAGAAGCCAGTATTATGGGACAAGAGCCTAGATGATTCGAAAATAGTTTTTTTTTTTTTTTTTTTAATTCATGTCATGGTTTCTTAGTTCTTCAGAGTATTGCAAATACTCTGTCTCTTTGTTACCCGTCTCCGTCCCGATGGGGCTCGGGGACGGGTGTTGTTTTCACTCGGTTTGTGTGTTTGGTTATTGTGTGTTT
>NC_136972.1:19295706-19303033 GCF_032717465.1 Coenobita brevimanus
ACACAGCAGTTAGATGGCTGGAGACTTCCTGAGCACTCACAATAATAACAACTGTACAGGGGAGGACAGAGATGTGAGCAAAATGAGGAGTAGATCTAAGTGGCAATGATGCAGAGACTGAGCTCATTATATAGGGGCCGGCAGAGCTTGATACAACTTGTAAGAAGGACGCGCAAATGAAGCCATGGGGACAAAGAGTTGACAATCCTGCTCTGAACAACAGAAAGAACGACTTACTCTACTATAACGGTAGAAGGGGGGACTGAGGCAGAACACGCTCGTGATCAAACATGCAGCACACTGCATGTTAGAATTACACAAAGGATGATGAAATCACAGGCCATGTAACAATATATATATATATATATATATATATATATATATATATATATATATATATATATGGGGGTCCTCAAAATTCATTATTAATATGTCGAAAGTGCTTTGCGTTATTTTATTTACATTCACTGAAATGTTGACCTTTGTAAAATTTCAATCATTTTCCTTAACTTTTACTAGTCACATGATCTGCATTACCTTGTATCAGGCGACTGAGATGTAGCTGAGAGTAGTGTTTTGTCATGACCTTTTTCAGTTTATCTTGGCATTCATAAAATTTTACTTTATCTTAGACATAACAACTTTCAGTTTAATTACATATAAGATTTTAAAATACTTAGATATAATATGTTTAATGAGTTTGGTTAGACACCAAAATCTAACCTAATGGCATTACATCAGCCGGTCCATGGTAAAACGTTCTGGAACATTCTATCATATTCTGGCTTGGCCTGGACAGCCACACCCACAGCGTATATAAATGATCAGCCACAAGCCGTTCACCAGTTATTGGATGTTCTCTCTGATTACATCGTCTCAAGTTGAGTATATCAAAACACCGTCTCCAACGAACCCCAAATAAAGAGGCGAAACTCTTAGATTGTCAAGTTAAATTCCGGTGAAATACCAAGTGATGTTATGTCAGGTAGGAACTAAGCATTGTAACTAACCTTCGTGTTTGGTCTCATTCTAGGTTTTCATTTGTGGACTTACAGTATCTTGTCCTGTCATGGCGTGTGCGACCCGAAAACAGGATCATGTGTTGTTGATTGGCTTTCCAACTGACCTGATATCCGAAAATCGTGTCCCATTTTGGGTAGAAGTCCTGCAGCGGTATTTCAAGTCACACCAATGCGAAAATTTAGAAATAAAAGGTGCAGCAACGCAAGTTGTTCGCGAAACAATGTGCATCTGAGAAAAGACATGAATCCCATCTACAGAAGAAGAGAATGCCATTTCAAATTGGAAAAGGTGAAACAGTACTGGTCTATCCGTAAGGGAAAAACTCAACTATCTACACAGCTAATAAAGTGAGTTTCAAGCAAGTCTCCATGATTTGATACTGACCACATCGAGGCTTTTCGGCTGTCAAAGGTTCATATGACCGCGAATTCCTCAGCGCAGTGGGAGCTAAGGGGACGTGGCTTCATAGTTGGCGTCGTCAAAGTCCTAGTAGAAAAAGAGGAGTGGGCTCTTCAACGTAACCAGTTGATGACAAAGAGAGTGTAGCAAGAAAAAAAGGAGCGAGCAGTGAGGGAGTAGACTTGCCGAGTTGACCTGCTCGCCCAACAGCTGCGACAGCAGCAGTGATGAAGCCAATGATAGCGAGAGTGATGGCACTCCTTCCATTGGAAAGAGGTTGTGTTGTGCAAGGAACATTGTTACATCTGAGCTGACTGCAGCACTTGACCGCACTTAAGTCAGTGGCCGATCAGCATCTCGTGTACTATCCGTGGCAGCTTCTGCCTTGAGTCATGAATGCTCAGAGTTGGCAATCAGTTAGTCATTTATCGGAAAATCTAGGTGATCCCATCACAAGGCAATCACGGAGAAGATCCGGGAATCTTTTCTTAGTGACAGGAGCCTAATCGTCCACTGGGATGGGAAAATCCTTCCATATGATGCTAAGGAGAATGTTGACCGTGTACCTGTCACTGTCACCGACACAAGAGAAACTGCAAAGCTTCTCAGTTTACTGAAGAGTTTTACGGGGACTGGACAAGCAACGGCTAATGCTGTGATGTAATGTCTCAAGGACTGAGAGTTATGAGAGAAAGTGGTCAGTAAGAGCTTTGATACGACATCTAGTAACACTGGATCAGCATTTGGTGGGTGCACTCTTCTGTAGCAACAACTGGGATGCCCACTATTTAATTTTGCATGCCGTCATCACATCTTGGAATTGGTTGCAGTAGTTTTCACAACGTGCTTCGGCTCGACTTCTGGTTCGGATATAGCCATATTCAAGAGTTTCTAGTCAAGTTAGAAAACTATCAATCAAGAGAAGTTTGAGCCATTGTTGCTCGTTGATCAGGGTCCTGCGATGGTCAGCACGTTTTGCAATTGCAAACAAGTTGTGTCTTTTGCATCAAGGAATTCGAAATTGCCTAACCTAGAAATGAGTACCTAGAACCTGAGTTAGTCACTGTTCTCTCTGGTTAGCGTCCACCAAGGGCATCTTCCCACTTCCTCCCACCAAGTGCCCTTCACTGTGGATGGCCCTCACGATCTACAGAATCAAGAAGTACAGTATTTGTTCCGAGCTCAGTTACAAATGACTGGTTCTGAGCTCAGTGGCCTGAGATGATTTGTGACGTTCATTGGAGTGTTGTGTATCAAAGCCTGGTTCGATGCTTTAGCTGGAGATCAAGCATTCTTGAAAGGACTGCTCTCCTATTCTGATTCCAACATTGCCTCGGTCACTAGCAAAAAATCCACCAATCACTTGTAGTACCCGAGCGAAGAGGTTGCCGAACTCGCTATATTCGATGGGAAAATTAACCTCGATGTTAAACTTAAGATGGTGGTCGCTCCCAAGTGGGAGCACGACGATAAACCTCAACCAAGAGCACAATTTGACCCACCAGCAGATGAAGTCGTCACTGATAAGACTGTAGCTAATTTTGTCACATCTGCCTCAAGCCCGATTTTTGAGGCACTCAACATTAACATGGACTTTCTAGACAGAGACCCTGCTGATTTGTGTGTGTGTGTGTGTGTGTGTGTGTGTGTGACTCTGGGCATAGGCTTCACATCCTGTTCCCAAGGCCCAGTAATCCTACTACATATCATACACTTCCACATATCACCACTTCGGCGCTAACATCTGCTGTCCATACTGAATACATGCTAGGGCTGTCTCATACTGGACTGGTGTATTAGTATTAGTGGGGGTATTTTTACAACATATCGGCTGGTCTTCTGGCAAATCAGTAAAGTCTGCTTTAATGAAATTCAGATCTTTCAACTGTTCATTGCCCCAACCAGGATTCGAACTTGGGTCCATTAGGAATGAAGGCCACCTCTTTACTGATTCGGCCACCACCACCCCACTTGGGAGGACGACTCCTCCTTCCAGTCAGAACAACAGGTACTGGGCTCGGTTGCCATAGTAAATGACATTGCCGAGCGTGAAGTACTTCTTATCCAGGACTACATACTATAATTAAGTCATTATGAAAGACGAAGAGCAACTTCAGTATCTATGCAAGCTGTTAAGTGGCATTGTCACCAATAGACGAGTTTCCAGTTCTGGAGAAACATGGCAAGTACTTAGATGCATACAGTATATGTATCTTTTATTTTACATTATCAGTTGCATTGATCAAGCAGTGATAACTTTGATTCCTGGGGCTGGAAGGAAGCAGCCGCCATATTGGCGATGACGCAGGTATTCACACTGCAGAAGACGCTCCAATCCATCATACATAATACTTTACCAGTAACAGGGATAGTAGTTGTCAAAATATTTACCGACATGGCCTCTAGATCCAAATTACCCTCTTCAGGTATGTTGTGACGGAATACTTTCACGGTGTAAATGGGTGATACCTGTTAGGTAAGTAAATTGCAGTGAAATCGACTAGAAGTAGCTAACAGCTACCACTGTTTACACCATTCCCAAGCTGCATTCGTATCTCATGAGAGGAAAGTGTTTGATGTATGCCCTAGACTGCCTACAGTATCAGTTGTATGGGTTTATGTTGGTATTATGCTCGTGAATGTTTAATATTTTACCTCTTCATTATTAGTTTTCGGAAAGAACTGTTTCAGTGAGTGCTCTGAACTTGATGGATATAGAAGTACCTTTAGGAGGGTCCCTGCTGTAGAGGGTCACCTTGACGTGGTGGTAAGGCTTGAAGCGTGGTTGGCAGTGCCACCTACTTGGGAGGCATGCCTACCTTTGTAGGGTTCGGCTTTTGTCGGCCTCGTGGACCAAGCACCCCCTACATCACTGGTAGAGGAGGCCTGCTGGTGATGTCAGTCCCTGCCCATTTGCCATCTAGGCCGGGACTGTCGCCTCCCCATATGTTTGCCGTGCGTGGCATCCTATAATGCTGGGAAACAGGAGTCCTGGAGGTTGAGCGATGATGCACGATGCACCCTGCAGTTAGCAATACACCTCTTTGGTCCCTTATTCTGGCTAGGCAGGCGGCCTGGTTGGGCCCGACCAAGTCAATCGGCTGGTCATCCGTTGGCTAGGGTCAAGTGGGCACTGGGGGGCCTGATGGCTCCTATCGTCCTGGAGTCACCTTTGTCCGGGTCCCCTAGGGGTTACCTGTGTATACTCCTCTGCTACCCCTGGGGTCGTCAGTGGCTCTGTCCCTGACATATGGGCTCCCCTTGTTGGGCTCCATGGTGGGGGGGGATGGGGGAATGAAGGCATTTTCTTTTTTCATGGCAAACACTCCCCCCAAATTTGGTGCTCGTGTGGAGGACTGCCAAACCTTTGAGTCCCCTGCCAGTGAAAACCCGCATTTAAGGGTTCTTTTCTGTGCCGGAATCAGAGAAAGAATTGCTTATGATACTCTTCATGCTGCCATGAGGCTTTATGGTGTCATGAGCAGGTTAAAGTTGATATTGTGCCAGGATGGAGTTTCATTTGACGCATACGATACCTTCTGTGAGAGTGCTTCTGCATTGGCTGCTCTTCGAGCTTCAGATGAAGGTACTGCGTTATTTAGATGCAAGGCTAAACTTTTCAGTATAGCAAATCTGTCTGATGATGATTTTGACTTCATACATAAGCCTTTTGTGGATGACGACGGCATTCCTGACATTCCGAGAGACGTTCCTAGGCCATACTGGCATGTCACCACATATAGGGATGGCCTCAAGAATTTTATCAAAGGATCAGAATGCCTCGAGAGGAAAACAGGAAATATCCTTGAGGGGAATTTGAAGAGGTATGGGAGGAATTTGTTAGTTCAAGTGGGGAATAACACACAGGCCGCCCTTTTGTCTAAATTTATTCCATCTCCTGACTCGGTTCTTCAGTCTGTCTTCCCACATAAAACCTTCAACACTGCTAAAGGAGTAATTTACAGCAGTGATCTTTGTGACTTTAAGGATGAAGAGATACTGCATCGTTGTCCTGCGAATGTTATTGAGGTACAGAAGCTGAAAGGCGCAAATTCCACTATTTGCCTAACATTTTCATCACCTCATCTGCCGGACTACATCAAATTTAGACATCTGAGATTTCATGTCATGAAGTTTCGCCGTTGGCCAACACAGTGCTGTAACTGTTTCGAATATGGTCATGTGAAGGACTCCTGCAAAAGTCAGAAGACATGCTTCATTAGTTCTGCCAGTCACGACCCTGAATGATGCTCTAACTCTAAGTTCTGCAAGCATTGTGGTGGTGATCACTCTCCGAATTAAAAAACGTGCCTGCGGTACCAGTTTGAGCAGGAAATCATTGCGCTCACAGATAATGAGCATATTAGCTATGGAAGTGCTTGACATTGGTTGTTGACGGCCCACAAACACCCTAGCTCCAAATTTGCAAGTGTCATCCAAGGGTTTCGATCCCATCGTTCTGATGGACAGTCCCCTCAACTTCCTCGCAGCACTAAGCAGAATAATCCTCAGTCACCCACCAAGCCTCTTCCAGCTTCTGCTGACAAGTCTTTTGTTGGTCTTTCAACTTCAGATTTGCATTCATCTCAAGCCCTTCGTGATACTGGTGTTGTCTCTGGTAAGGGACCCTCATTTTCTCGGTCGTCCTCTGCCTAGTCATTGTCATCTCGTACTTCAAAGGCCGTCAGTAAGCAGAGTGCAGTTGCTCCCTCTGTGCGGGACCACTCTCAAGCAATATCGTTGTCTCCTCGTACTTTAAAGGCCATCAGCAAGCAGACTGCTGTTGCTCCCTCTGTGGGGGAGCACTCTCGAGCAATGTCGTTATCACCTCGTCCTTCAAAGGCAGTCAGAAAACAGAGTTCGGTTGGAATGCAAAGGCTGACAATGACTCCACTTGTCCTCCCCATTCTAAGAGATCCCAGAACTCTTCTTTCCCTTTGGATACTGGAGGTATTCCACTATCCAATAAATACTCAAATCTTGATAAGGACTGTCCGCCTGACGACCGTTTGATGGATGTCTCTCTTTTACCTTCTGTCTCTGGCCCCATTGTAGCATCTTAAGCAGTTGTCCATCCCCTCCCGAGGCAACAAAAACCCTGTGTCTGTTTCGTCTGAAACTTCCAAGTTTCCAGTCACCAAATCTGATGCTGACAAGTCCGTGAGGAGCCGTCGTCTGTCACTGCAACTTGATACCCAACGTGTGCCTTCATCTTCCCAACCGTGTAATGGAAAGGTTGGGGCTTCTGACGTTAGTAGGTAATGTTCCATTCTGAAATCCTGCAATGGAATTGTAAGGGTCTTCGCCCTAGGTCTGAGCAGCTAAAAGTTCTGGTGCATGACTTTGATCCAGGTATCATTTGTCTCCAGGAGACCATGTTGGGCTCTGAGGTATACAATCCTGGATTGAATTATGTCTTTCACGGGTCTCCCCCTCCGCCAGGAAATCGGGCACATGGGGGTGCAGCAATAATTGTTCACAGGTCCTTGCAGCACTCTTCTGTTCAGTTGCAGACGACTTTCCAAGCTATTGCTGTTACGGTTGGATTGGAATATTCGCTCACGGTATGCTCCTTGTATCTTTCACCTGGTGGTGGTTTCAGTGAGCAGGACATTGAAGACTTAATCCGTCAGTTTCCTGCCCCCTTTCTCCTTCTTGGGGACTTTAACACCCATAATCCACTATGGGGTGATACAATTTTGGATGCTGGTGGGAGGATTATAGATGACGTACTCCAATCATATAATATCTCAATTTACATTGATGGCTCTATGACTTACCACAATGTCTGTAGTGGAGCATCCTCCGCTATTGACTTGAGTTTGTGTTCTCCCTCCATCCTTATGGAGTTTCATTGGTCAGTAAATCCTTTTCTGAATGGAAGCGATCATTACCCAATCCATTT
>NC_136972.1:19303133-19480633 GCF_032717465.1 Coenobita brevimanus
AGTGTGTGAAAATGTCCCTGCTCATTCCTCTCCTAGGTGGAGGAAGTGGGAGGCTGATTGGTTGAATTATAAAAACGGTATACTTTTGGCTAGGCATTTCGAGTCCTTCTCTATTCACTTGGAAGCCTATGATTATTTTGTTGCTGCAATTATGGGCAGTGCCCGTGTGGCCATCCCTATGTCGAAAGGTAAACCGTGTCGACCTGCGGTCCCCTGGTGGAATAAAACCTGTGCCATACTAAGGAAAACTACGAGGAAATGTTATCGGCGTTACAAGACCAATGGCTTAGCTGCCACGTGCCAAATTTACCAACGTACCATGGCAAAGCAGCGTCGCTACTTTCGAAAGGCTAAGCGGGACTCTTGGATATTTTACATCAACGGCATTAATTCCATGACTCCCTCTAGGGTTATATGGAGGAAAATTAGAAAGCTTTCAGGCAAATTTATCTCATCTCCCAACCCGACATTGAAAATAGGTGGCGACCTTCTCACTGATCCTGCTGAGGTTGCTGAGACCTTAGGGAGACATTTTCCTGATGTCTCCAAGTCCTCTCAAATATCAGGGAATGGTATTTCTGATATGCCTCTACCTTCTCCGTCTTCTTGCAGTGCTGCCTATAATGCTCCGTTCACACTTAGGGAGCTGGAAGACGTTTTGTCATCGATTACCTCTACGTCTCCAGGTGAGGACAACATCCTCTATTCAATGCTCACAAATTTGCCTGCCGTGGCTACCAAGGTCCTCCGAAAGATCATTAACAAAATTTGTGAAACGGGCATTTTTCCTGCCAGTTAGAGACTTTCCCTCATTATTCCCATTAGCAAGCCAAACAGAAATCCCCTTTTGGCTACCACCTATAGGCCTGTTGCACTGACCAGCTGTGTTTGTAAGAT
Organism: Coenobita brevimanus; assembly: GCF_032717465.1. Taxonomy (NCBI): domain Eukaryota; kingdom Metazoa; phylum Arthropoda; class Malacostraca; order Decapoda; family Coenobitidae; genus Coenobita; species Coenobita brevimanus. The sequence goes on from NC_136972.1 coordinate 19,304,031, forward strand.
GATGGAAAAGCTAGTTAATGCAAGGTTAGTGTGGTACTTAGAATCCGAAACGCTGCTTTCTCCTTACCAGTTTGGGTTTCGAAAGAACCGTTCGACACTAGAGCCCCTCCTGATCCTCTCAAATAAAATCCAGCAAAGCTTTGCCAACCATTGTCAGACTATTGGGGTGTTCTTTGACCTCGAGAAGGCGTACGACACAACCAGGCACACTATACTCGGTTTCACGGAGTCTGACGCACTGATTATGCCAGCCGAGGACAGGTGGATTTGGTAACACTGCGTAATGCACTCGGGCGGTGATTGGTCAATTTCCGTCGTGTTGAACATGCACCAAATTGACTTTGTATTCCAACCAAGGCACTCATTTATTTGTAAGATACCGGAATATACAGATACAAATTAAAGCAATGATATCTTTAATGATATATATGTGCCTTTTAAATTAATAGAGATAAACCTGAACTACAATGATAGCAAAACTAAGTAAAGTCGCGACTGGACGCATACAGACAACAGTCAGCGACTGATTTGTTTAACCCGTCACGTCCCGAGGTTTTCCGCACCTCCAACATCCCCCAGTCCCGAGGTATTTTCGATTTTTTTTTTTTTGGCTAAAACCTTCGCTTTTGGTGAGAAACATCGAAAATTCATAGAGAAATCGCTCACCTGAGGTTTAAAGTGCCCAATCCAGGTAGGAGTTCCTCCTTACCTGAGTGGGTTTTCTAACATGCTGGCACCAAAGAAAACGAGTTCTATGGGAAGGTAACTATTTTATCCACTCATAAACGGTATTTATTTATTTACTTGGTACGAATGTATATGTAGTATGACACTATATTGGTTTTCAAGCAGTAATAAAGGCATTATAAGCATTGTTTCACTCACTAAACTTCAATCACCATACCACCAATACTAGGCTATGTGCCACACTACCTGATCATTATTTCTTGGCTGTTTTCTTCTTCTAATGCCCTAACTTCCTGTAAACATTGTCCTCCACATTTGTCATCGATTGAGGAATCACTTCTAGCCCTGAATAACTTTACTAGCCCAGGTCACTGGTAACAGGTCTGCCAAGACATTGGCATGAGGGGTGGAGGGGGGAGGTTAGGCAGTGTAAGGCATTGACCCTGCTTGATATCTTGTACTGGAAGAGAGGAAGGTGTCCCGTGTGTACTTACCAAAATTCACGTGCGAAAATTGAAAATTGTGCCAATTAGGTACCTTGCAATTGCACGACGTACTGGTACGTCGCCGGGACTGGCAAATGCAAATCGTGGTGACGTACCCATACGTCGTCGGGACGGGGCGGGTTAAATTCATTTCAGTATGTTTGATTTCGTTCACACTGCACGCTGTTTTATTATAGCAGCATAGTTCAACTATTATTTTCTCATGGGGGCTGCTTTCATCTTACTTTCCTTTCATTCACCATTGACAAAAATTCGTTTCATTCTACAGTGATGTAATATCCATTACTTTCCCGGCTCTCTGTCGAGGGGACAGAGATACATCTTGCTTGAGGAGAGGGTGCATGGTGGCCAGGGTTAGGGTGTCCGTCTGTCTGTCTGTATGTCTGTCTCATGATACTTATGAAAATGTTAAGGAAAATTAAACACCAAACTTATTCATATTAGAAATAATTTTACTGAATCTGGCTGTGAATACAAACAAATGCAGATTTTTAAAGCTACTGTTACCTCTGAAGGAGTAGACTGTAGCACCAGTCGAACAGGGCAGTACTCCCGAGGTTGATGGCAAGCTGGTGATAGGGAGAGCTGGAGCTCCTGTTTCACCAGCCCTCAGGACTTGATCCTGACCATCTCCCTTTTCTGAACATTTTCAGTGCACTCATTTACACAGAGAGTAGGCCAGCATGCTCTCATAATACCTCTGCCACACTACATGTGCATAACATATCACACCTTCTATTCACATCTTTAGTAATGGCCGCTGCAATCTTACTGTCAAATGAGGTGGTACCTCGGATTGCCACCACCGGCAGGGTAGGGCTGGAGGCACAGGGTCCTCCCGGTCGCCATCAAGCGACTGTGCCGGCAGCGACTATTGCTATTTCCGGGAATGCTCGTCGGCGAAGAGGTGACGGTGCGGCCTTATTCTTTACCAACATCCGCGGCCTTACCACAAATTTAAACTCAGTTCATTTTTTCCTTCAGTCCATATCCCCTTTGGCCCTTTTCCTCACAGAACCACAAATCTCACCCTCTACCGATATATCTCCATTTTGTTTTCCCGGTTACCATCTCCTTACAAACTTTCGTAACAATCAAATCCCAATATGCAGTTGACACTATTTTAAACTTCACTTCATCCAGTTTTGATTACTCATTATATAAATTAATTTGCCAAAACATTACCAAATATATCTGTGTAGTTTATTGTTCCCCCAGTGCTTCTTCGGAACCCAGTGTATTTGATTCCATATCCACTCAGTTGAGTAACCTTGACCTTGCCCTTGGCAATGAAATTACCATTTTGGGTGATTTTAACATACACAATGTTGAATGGTTATTGCATTCTGCCCGGACGGACGACGCTGGTCTAGAATGCGAGCTGTTTACGGAATCGTTTAATCTCACCCAGTTGGTAAAGCAACCAACCAGAATACCTGATAATCCCGACCATAATGCCCATCTCTTGGATTTATTCTTGACAAATAATCCAGATCAATACAGGACAGAGGTACTGTCACCACTTGGATCCTCTGACCACAATCTCATCAAAGCCTCATTAGTTAACCCTCCTACACCTCCCCACTCTGAACCTGTCAGGGTGACCCGATGGCACTTTGACAGGGCAGACTGGGATGGTTTTAGAAATTATCTTGCTGATGTTCCATGGCAGTCTTTCTTCTCTAGTGATCCCACTTCTACCCAGTCCCACATTTGCGACTTAATACTAGCTGGTATGGATTTATTCATACCAAGTCAACAATTCACTAAAAGATCAAACTCTCCAAAATGGTTTGATGGCAATTGTGCCAGAGCAACAGCCCAAAAGTCATTAGCATATAACTCTTACTTAAAATCAAAAACATCTGAATCACTCTCCCAATTTAAAATTGCTAGAAATCATGCAAAAGCTGTCTTAAATCTATCTAAATCAAACTTTCTTCAAAAGCAAGCATCAAAACTACTTAACAACTCTAATGACAATAGAATATTCTGGTCAACTCTTAATTCTTTCAATAATAACTTTAACAAGTCATCATCCATTCCCCCACTAAAATCTTCAGATGGCAATATTACAAATGACCCACGTGGGAAAGCAGATATCTTTGCTAGTACCTTTGCCAGAAACTCTACCATAGATGATACCAGCCAGAATGTCTCAGTACTGGAACTTGATTCTCCCGAAATTGCCCCACTTAAAATACAGACAAGATACGTAAAATCCATCCTAGACAATTTACCTACCAACAAAGCTCCAGGCCCAGATGGAATTCCGCCAATTGTTTTGAAAAAGTGTTCCCCTGAACTTGCCTCTGTCCTAGCCAAATTATTCAGACTATGCATATGTACTTCTTTATTCCCAAATTCATGGAAAGAAGCCAATATCCACCCAGTTCCGAAGAAAGGAAGTTCGTCTGACCCCTCCAATTACAGACCAATAGCTGTCACATCTTCTCTTGGTAAGGTATTTGAAACTTTATTTAATAAGCATATTGTTAAACATCTTGAATCCAACAACTTAATTAGTGATAGACAATATGGTTTTCGCCACGAAAGATCCACCATTGACATACTCATTCTCTTAACTCATACCATCCATCAATCAATTGATCTTTTTGGAGAAACTCATGCGGGAGCTCATGATATCTCTAAAGCTTTCGACAGAGTATGGCACCGTTCCGTGCTGTCCAAACTCCCTTGCTATGGACTAACGTCTTTTGTTCCTTTGATTTCTTCTTATCTTAGTGACAGGAAAATAAGAGTAAAAGTAGATGATGTATATTCGTATTTCCTTGTCTCTTTTAATGCTAGTAAAACTAAATATATACAGTTTACTAATAGACAGATATTGCCAGATTCGTACATTACCTTCAGTGCTACTAATATTCCCATCTCCAAAAGTATTGAAATTCTTGGTGTCTCACTTAACAGTGCCCTCAGCTGGACCTCTCATGTCAGATCACTTGCTAAAACCGCCTCAAAGAAACTTGGATTATTGTACAGAGTCCGTAACTCCTTCGCCGATGAGCAGTTAGCTATAATTTATAAGTCATGTGCGCTCTCAGCTTGAATATTGCTCACCCTTGTGGAATTGTTGTGGAGAGGTTGCATTAAGACAACTAGACAAAATTCAGAATAAAACTGTTAGAATCATTAACAACCCTGCCATTACATATAAACTACCTTCCCTGCAAGTAAGAAGGAATGTTGCCTCCCTTGCATTATTTTACAGATATTTTTTTGGCAAATGCTCAGATGAAGTTGCGTCCATGGTGCCACCTCTCCATGCCTTCCCTCGTGCTACACAGGCATCTGGTAGCGCTCATGACTGGAATGTCACTCAACCAAATTGCAGAACTTCTGCCTATCAGAATTCTTTCATTCCCCGAACTGCATCTCTCTGGAACTCGCTTCCCCAGAGTTGTTTTCCTCCAAATTTCAACCCACAACTGTTCAAGTCTAACCGTTACAGATATTTTATGAACAGAGGACACCAGTAATCTGGTGTATGGATTATTTTTTTTTACCCATTTGTTTTTCCTTCCTCCGTTCTGTTATTTATAAAAAAAAAAAACGAAAATGTGTATGTACACTATGTTGAGAATACCATGTATTGGCCCCAGTGAGGTGTGTGTGTGTGTGAGTGTGTGTGTGTGTGTGTGTGCTTACACAAATCATAATTATCAGAATATAAGCTAAGCGCATCTAGGGTAAGGTTGTATATTAGATGTGTAATGAAAGGCATGGTGTACACTACTGTAGACTGACACTGTGTAGTAGTGGTGGGAAAATCATTCGAGCCTTCACAGGACCTCGGACCCACTTGCTATGAACGTCGCTAACTGAGTCCATATGCGTCCAGTCGCGACTTTACTTAGTTTTGCTATCATTGTAGTTCAGGTTTATCTTTACTATTTTAAAAGGCACATATTTATCATTAAAGATATCATTGCTTTAATTTGTATCTGTATATTCCGGTATCTTACAAATAAATGAATGCCTTGGTTGGAATACAAAGTCAATTTGGTGGATGTTCTAACACAACGAAAATTGACTAATCACCGCCCGAGTGCATTATGCAGTGTTACCAAATCCTCTGCTGACATAATTAGTGCGTCAGACTCCGTGAAACCGAGTATAGTATTCTTCTTCAGCTGTCTCTATATGGCATAGAGGAAAATATGTTTCGTTTTATCTGCTTCTTCTTGTCGGAACGTTACATTAAGGTTTGTGTTGGCTATGTTGTATCCAGCCCTTATAGGCAAGAGGAGGGTGTTCCCCAAGGCAGCATTCTTAGTGTCACCTGTTTTGCTGTGGCTATCATTTGTATTCTTAATCAGGTTTCCCTTCCGTGTTGGGCTCCCTGTATGCTGATGATTTGGCAATTTGTGTGTCTGGCTACAACACAGTCGAGATTGGTCATCACCTGCAAAAGTCCATAAATACTATTTGTCTTTGGGCTGATAATAATGGTTTTTGCTTTTCACCTCCCAAGACTGTTGCAGTCCGCTTCACTAGAATCACACTTGAGAAGGAGGTTAAGTTTCTGGGCATGATCTTTGACTCACCTCTCTCTTGGTCACAGCACATTGATTATCTGAAGCTGAAAGTCAAGAAATCATTGAATATCCTTAGGGTGGTCTCTGGTTTTGATTGGGGTGCTGATAGGAACTCCCTTCTCAGGCTCTATAACTCTTTGTGTTGGTCACAGATTGACTCTGCATGCCAAATTTATTCCTCTGCCTGTAAGAGTAAATTTCAGGAGCTTGATGTGCTCTACAATGTGGGTCTACGACTGTGCTCAGGTGCCTTCTGCACTTCCCCTATGCAGAGTTTATATGTAGATACAGACCAGCATGAGTTAGGGCTTCGCTTCATTGTGTGATTTAAGAGCAGTCGTTACACCAGTCCTTGTGTTGATGTTCTGTTGCAGTGTGACTCATCTAAGTTCCGTGGTCCAAGAGCCTCTATACCATTCCAGATTCGCATGCTACCTGTGGGTGACGCATCACTGAGGGAGCAAAAGATTGAACCAGTAAACAACAGCAGTCTCCCTCCTTGGCTTATTCCAGAACCTAATGTGTGTCCCAAAACCATATGTAGGAAAACCTCTTCGGATGAAGAAACTAAATCGAAGTTTTCGCGCCATGACCTTCTCCACAGGGACTCAGTAAAGTTGTATACTGATGGCTCAAAGTCACCCCTTGGTGAAGGCTGCGCTGTTGTCCATAAAGGGGGTGCGCGTCTTGGATGGCTTTCAAACAATGTCTCTGTTCTCACTGCTGAACTAACTGCTATTGAGAAGGCTCTTGAAGAGGCTTACTCAATGCCGGGAAAGACGTTTACAATATATTCAGGCTCCTACGGAAGTTTGAATGCCATTAAGCAGTTTAATACGTTCCACCCTATAATATGGAAGATTCAGTCTTGGCTTTGGCGCCTGGCTGCAAAGTATAAATTTGTTCCATTCTGCTGGATACTGTCATATGTTAATCTCTACTGGAACGAGTTTGCTGATAAAGAGGCAAAATCGGCATGTTCTCTTCCTTTGGGTATAATAAGGTTCCCTATTCTGATTTGAAGACCGTTATCCGTAACTTTGGTCTGAGTGGCAGGCGAGATGGGCTTCCCCCTCCCTGGTCAATAACTTGAAGTATAAAGAGATCCAGCCTTCGGTCTATGCTTAGTCATCCTCTTCTTGGGCTTGTCGGGGTTTTGAGACGAGGTTGACTAGGCTGCATATTGGTCATACGCATCTGACTCACGGGCTCCTTTTGGACCGAGGGGTCCCACCTAAGTGTGACATTTGTCATGTCACAATAACTTGCAGAGATATTTAATGGACTGTCCGACCTATGCCCGTTCTCGGGTGAATTTATTAACAAATAGGGGATCCCTATCAGTTGTTTTAGGTAATAGGGCAAATGTTGCTAGCCTTATGGTGTATTTAAAGGAGACAGGGCTATACTGCAAGCTGTGATTAGTGTTGTCATAGTTATGTTTTAGGGCTTGCTGTCTACATCTGTTTTCATTTTACCTACGATTTTTAGTTGCAAAATAATTGTTTAGTAGTTTTACCTATTTTTATATCCATTTTTAAACTATTGTCTTTCATATCTCACTCATCAGAGCGCTGAATGACCTCTCAGGTCCCAGTGCTTGGCCTTCGGCCTAAACTTCATATTCCATTCCATTCCATTCCATTTCTTTAGGATGGTGCAACATAATATACCGAATGGTAGTCATTTACTGAATCAGCACTTTTAGTTGGTAAATATTTATAGTTTTTATCACCATATAGATTTATACACACCTAATTATCTGAAATCTGGTCATATTTTTGTGTTTAATTTAACCGTTCAAAAAATAAATAAAGAAATAAATCAGGATTCAGAGCAAAAACAACCTAAAGGTAGTGTTTTTTCTCCTTTAGCTCAACAACTCACCTGGGCAGATTTCTATTTTGAATAAATATTGATTTAACATGCAGCTACATTTATTTGTGCTCTAAAGAAATATTTGTGCAAAATAAAGTCTGTTAACCCGAGGGGTCCCATCGATGTCTGAGTACGTTGCAACATTTGGCATTTGCCAGTCCCATCGACGTACTGGTACGTCGCGCAATTGCAAGGTGCATAATTTGCAAAATTTTCAAAATTCGCGCCTGATTTTTGGTATGTACGGTCGCTTGACCTTCCCCTACCTGCCACCAGGCGGGGACACTCGGCGACCCCACATGACCTGCGCTCACCCTCAGCTAGGTCACTCACCTGTTAGCAACGGTTCTGCTCAGACATGGCGCATAAAGGTCTCTCAGGGGAGGAAATTCAAGCCACACTGGACACCTTTACAGGCTACAGTGATTCCTCACTGGACGACGAGGTTGTGGACAAGGATTATGTGCAGCCAGAGGAGGTGGAAAGCAGCAGCAGTGACGAGGAAGTCCCGTCCCCCAGGAAGCAGTGCTACATGATTTATTGTGCTGCTAGAGAAGGCCAGCCTGCACAAAAACAACATGCAACATCCTCTCGGCAGCCCCAACGTGATGTGGAGCCGGATTTTGAGGATGAGGACAAGGACGGAGCAGTGGGACGTGCTACCACGTGGTACGGCCCGGAAATAATCACTTATCGTGGCCCCGAGTGCACACCACGTCGTATGAGCAGGTATGGGCCTTGTTTTTTGTTTGAGGAGGTCAGAAGTGGCGTGGAGGGAGTGGGAAGTGAAAGGGAAAGTGCAGGGAGGAGTATTGAAAGTGAGAGTAGCGGGAGTGAGTCATCGCTCTCCCATGGAGGTGTGAGGCGGCGGGAAGTATCATGTTGGCGAGTGAGGGTGCCTCCTGAATCACGTGGGGTTGTGATGGAGGGGGAAGGTGGGGAGGAACCACTCCCCAGCACGTCTTATGCTCCCGAATATACCCAGACACATGGGCGAGTGAGGGTGCGTGTAGAGTAACGTGGTGTTGTCGTGGAGGGGGAAGGTGGGGAGGAACCATTCCCCAGCACGTCATATGCTCCCCAATATTCACAGACTTCATCCCCACAGCCCCTTAATGTTTCACAAGGCTGTAAGGGTAAGGGAAAGGGAAAGGATAAAGGCCAAGGGAAGAGGAGTGCGAGTGGGGAAGCCCTCCGCACTCCTCCTCCCCAACCTCCCACACCAACATCTCCTCCCCACCCAGACGAAGGCGACGATGGGGACGAAGGATTTGTGAGTTGGAATTGTGAGGAGGGGAGTGATTTTCCCCCCATCATTCACCTCTTAACTGAGGAGGGGCGTGCTGGCTGTACTGCTCCCGGTATTCACCCAAATTCCACCAGGCTGGATTTTTTCCACATTTTTTTCAGTGAGGCTTTTGTGGAGGAAATAGTGGACCAGACAAACCGTTTCAGTAGCAGCCAGCGCCGTGAGAGTGAAAGACTGGGCACTAGGAGCAGGCATTCTATCAAATATGATTACCCAGTCTCCCTTTCAGAAATGTTCTTATTTTTTGCCCTGGTACTTTTGATGGGTATAGTACGAAAGAACAGAATTCAGCGATACTGGACAAGGGACCCTGTTATGCTCACACCAATATTTGGCCAAGTCATGAGCTGTAATCGCTTTCAACAGATTCTAAGTCACCTCCACTTTTACGATGCTGATGATCCTGCAAATGTGAATGACACAGATAAGATGAGGTGAATTAGGTTGGTCTTTGATCACCTAAGGCAAACATTTCGTTCCTCATTTTATCCCTATAGAGACCTTGTCATAGACGAGAGTCGTGTTGTGGAGAGGCAATATTTCATTTCGGCAGTACAGTCGTGGTCATAAATAATCACCTATCCTCCAGTACCCCGTGCTTCAAACGGGCTCCTTTATGCGCGGCAAGTCACATGAGAGTAAGAGGGGCTGAGAGGGAGGGACCAGAGAGAGAAGGGAAGGTGGGTGCGTGGGACGAGCGATGGCGCTGGGGTGGAGTGAGGGAGGGGAGTAATGGTAGGTAGGGGAGGGAGAATGAAATGCGAAGTTGTAGCCGCATAATTTGCCTATTTTCATTCAGGGCATTATACGAAGTTACTATTCGGCAGATAAAGCTGCATTACACTTGAATAGCGGCGTCAGATGACAAACTTTAGATAGGTTGTGATATCAAAGACTGGCTCGTGAGAGAAGTATACTGACGTGACAAAACAAATAATAGTGTAGGGCCATCGAGATTGTGTGGGCCCAGATTGTCAATGCGTGGAAGCCAGAGAACGAGAGGAAACGGGCCCGCCTCCTCCAGCACACTAAGGACGAAAACCAGCAAACCATCAACAACATTGTTTCCCCGGTGCCGCGAAGCCTGCATGAGGTTTTTAAGGCATGAGGCCACTGGACTACTTACTAAGGCGTTCCTAGTTGCTTTGGCTTGACCAGTGTTGCTAAACATTGACATAGATATATTTTGGGAGTTTGGGTAGGTTTTAGTTTCATTTTCCCTCTAACACATTTTGAGAGATACTGTTATCATATCCACCCATGAGCAAATTTATTTACCTTTTCTACATAGTTCTTTTAATGAGCCTTTTCATATAGAGATGTCATTAAATAATTATTTAACTGACATGATGGTGACTATATACCAGTGATTCTCAAACTATGGGTCGCGACCCAAAGGTCACGATAGGAATTTCAATGGGTCGCATGGACATAGAATAGGCCTAATGCTTTCAAGGTATTTTATTTACTTGAATGAAATTGTAATTATCCTTATTACCCTATTAGCATATTCATAATAACGACAGGCTATATACCGATTTCTCTCTCTCTCTCTCTCTCTCTCTCTCTTTCCTTTTTTACCCTGTGGGTTAAGAAGTCTTGAAATATTCCAAATAGGGTCACACTCCATAAAGTTTGAGAACCGCTGGTATGGACGGAATGTATACCGAAAGGGTGATCATATTTACTGTGGACACTGCCATATCAAAGGTTGCATATAATATTTAGTTTCAAAAATTAATTACATATAAAGGTAGAGGATGTTCTTACACAAATATTACGGATGTCAAAGCCATCCAGATTCCAGTCTGCGTCTGAAGTCAAAATACACGGATAAACACATATACCTGGCTCCGCACTAATGTTTGATCTGTCACGTCAGTATATTTCTCTCCTGAGGCAGTCCCTAATATCACCATCCATCTAAAACTTGTTATCTGACGCCGCTATACAAGGTGTAATGCAGCTTTATCTACCGACCTTAAATTTGGGTCTCCATTGTATTGTTTTTTATTTCTTGGAAGGAACGGTTTGCAGGCTCCTGGCCTTTGGTTCCTTCTTCCTTGCATAAAAAAAAAGAATAGTAACTCCTTTATATGATGCCCTGAATGAAAATAGACAAATTATGTGGCTACAATTTCGCATTTCATTCTCCCTCCCCTACATACCCTCCCTCCCCTCCCTCACTCCACCCCAGCACCATCTCTCGTCCCCCCACCCACCTTCCCTTCTCTCTCTGTCCCCTCCCTCTCAGCCCCTCATACTCCCGTGTGACTTGCCGTGCATTAAGGAGCCAGTTTGAGGCACGGGGTACTGAAGGATAGGTGATTATTTATGGCCACGACAGTACATACCCAGCAAAAGGCACCGTTTTGGGTTCAAGATCTTTGTTATGTGTGACTGTAGGACTGGTTATGTGCAAGACACAGTCTTGTACACCGGTGCACAGACAGACATAATAGAAGATCGGAGTATTGGACTGTCTGGAGCAGTGGTAAAGACAATGATAGAAGACTACCTTCATCGTGGTCATGTCCTTTACCTGGACAACTGGTACACTCGCTCGTTATCCACACAGGCATGACACAGGAATCTGTGGTACCATCAAGGTGAACTGGCGTCACATGGTCAAGGTGGGGCGCAAACTTGACAGAAATGAGGTTGTCTTCTTCCAGGCCAACAATATACTTGCAACAGTGTGGAACCACAATCGAGAAATCAGCCTCTTGTCCACGGTTCACCGCCCCTTGATGCACCGTACAGAGTCCGTGAATTACCGGAGCGAGAACCAGCGCCACATATGGAAACCTGAGTGTGTCCTCGATTACAACATCAACATGCGCCTGGTGGACCAGTCAGACTCCATGATATCCACGGTCGAGTGTGCCAGGACCACGATGAAGTGGTACAAAAAGCTCTTCTTTCACTTGCTAGATATAACTGCCCTGAATTGCCACCACCTGCACGCCATGACAACAGGAGTTCAGGAAACCTTTGAAGGGTTTGTGAGGGAGCTAACACGAAAGATTTTTGCCCGGTATGTGGTTGAAAGGCCCCAACACCGCACACGCACTGCCCCTACTGCCCAAACTCCCCTGAGAATATCCGCCCACCATTTCCCAACTCCTTTACCTCCCCAGCCAAATAGACCTAGGCCCCAATGCAGGTGTCACGTGTGTAGTAATTCCCGGGTGAGACCCACCACTCAGAGAAAAGACACCCGCTATGAGTGCGTAGAGTGTGACGTGGGTCTCTGCATTCACCCCAGTTTTAGTATCACACCTTCATTCACTTCTGATATGGTGTGAATGCGATATGACGCTGATACTCAGAAATAAATATGACAAACAGACGCTCAGTGTAATTATAAGGCCCGTAGATCTGTAAATAGTAGAGTACGTAAGTGGAAACGGGTGTAATATGAGTGGAAAATTATTATGTAAGTGTATAAATATGATCTACGTGGAAACAGACTTAGTGAGGGTATTTTGATGTGATAATCTAACGCTCAGTGGAATAAATAAGGCCAGTAAATATGTAAATATTAGTGTGAAAAATGCAAACAGGTGTAATATTTGTTGCAATATTTGTAAATGCTGAAATTTTTTCTAAGTCAAAATATTCCTAGCAAGTGTATATAAGTGCGATTTTCTGACGCTCATTGGAATAAATAAGGCCCATATATATGTAAATAGGAGTATACAAGTGGAAATGGGTGTAATATAAGTGGGAAATTAGTATGTAAGTGTATGAGTAATATCTTAGTCGAAACATTCATTGCGAGGGTATTTTGGTGCGATATTCTGACGCTCAGTTGAATAAATAAGGCCCGCAAATATATATTGTGCAGTATTGGGTGTAAATAGGTGTAATGTTAGTGGGGAAGTATATTTGGAACTGAAGAAATAAAGTAGAAGTTGAAACACGAGTGGTAGAGATTGTGCTTGCTACGTGAATATGCGCTAGCATTTCGCTAAATGCCCTCGTAATGAATGAAAATACTTGAAAACATTTACAGTGGTGGAAGAAAGGTTCAATGTAAAGAAAACAATACTATGAAAGTGATAAAACAATATGGTATGTTGAAATACGAGTCATAGCGAGTGCGCTGAGTAAGCAGATGTGCACTATAGTTATCTACATGTCATTGTAATGAATGAAAACAACTGAAAACATTTACAAACAGTACAAAATGGTAAAACAGCATTGAAACAGTAGTATACATGTAGAAAAAATGATATGTTGACGGAAACAAGAAACTTAGCACATAGCGTGTTACCACTCTGACCCGACTCGCTATGCTCGCTTGAAGGTACAATGCTTATTTTTCATACATATGTCTATGAAAACCATTATATTGTTATTCTTATTGTTTCTTAGTTCAAATTCAATAAATGTAGAGATGTTGTTTGTGGTTTCTCCCAAAATTACCTACCGTAGAAAACGTGAGGGACTCACGTCGATGATAGAATACGATACCTGGCGCGGGGGACCTCACCTGTTCCGACCACTTACAGACCACGGCGGTAAGCCCTTTCTTGGTGATTTTCCTTTATTTCTCAACAAAAGCGGAAGTTTTAGCAAAAAAAAAAAAAAAAAAAAAAATCCAAAATAGCTCGGGATTGGGGGGTGTCAGAGGTGTGGAAAAGCTCGACGGGTTAAAGTGAGTTGGCGATCTTAAGTAGAAATACTTGCTAACTTTAGAACGTTTTAGTTTTCAATCCAAATTTTCCGTTAACAGTTAAATTAAGCACGGTTTTTTTTACCGGATTTCAGATAATCAGATGTGCATGAACATATATGGTAAAGAAAATTATATTTTCCTCCTAAAAGTGCCAATTTGGTAAATGACTGCATTCCAGCACTGGGAACTTCCGACATTAGCCAGCCATCACTGCTCTGGTTTATTTTTATTTGCTGGTAAACAGAGGAATAAATTTCCCTGGAGTAATTTTGTCTGTGCTGTACAGGTTGAGAATAAATGTCACTAATATTGCTGCATCTTGCACTGTAATACCTCATGCTTTTATACATTTTTACCATGATATTTTGTATTCTTGAACCGAATTGAAATATGTATTGTTGTAAAAGGTACAGTGTGCTTTACATCGATTCAGTATTTATCTTTTTCAGCTGAACACTTGAAGCGGATATGTTGTCAGTGAGTTCCTATATATTTTGTACTATTTATCCACATTTCTAAAAGAAAGTATCACAGATAGTTTAAAAGTGTTTTATGATAAGGGGAGAGATGGCAACACTGGTGAGGGAAGACAAGGATTCTGTGTACTGATTTCTCGGGAGTAGGATCATGGCCTCCTGCCTGGAGCTTTCCTTCTCCTAGTCTCATTATGAATATTGAACCGACTTCTACTCCGCTAAAAGTGGAGCAAGTCTTGATATAGGTCTGGGAGTGGACTTAACCAAGTTCTGGCAGAGTATTTTACTTCTGGCGCTGGGTCCAGCATGGGCATTGTCTGCTTTTTAAGCAGTTTGCAAGTCTTGCCCAGACCTGGAACAAGTCCTGTCTTCCTGTTGTCATAAAGCATGTACGGAGAAGCAGTACATATATACAGGACCAACTACAGTGAAGTGTTTCTTCGACCTTCTGCATGACCTTACTCTCCTTCCCAGAAAATACAATAGAAAATTCTCAGCAGCCAAGAATTTGGATGTCTCACAAATTTTAGGATCAAAGCAACCATGTATATCTTGTACCCTTCATCAAGTTATGGTGTTGACACCCCTTTATATCGGGTCTGTTTATTATTTTGTTAATGTATTTTTAATAGCAGATCCTAGAATATTTCATATACTCATACACTTATATTAAATGTACTGGTCACTTACTATTTGTAAGTGGTTGTTGTTTTTCTTATCAGTACGTAATGTTGATCACTGTAATGATCTTACACATTGGGACGAAACACCAGAGATTGTTCCTCTTGTCACTGAACATTCTTGGAGGTGAGGAATATGCACAGAGTATGCAGTCAACACCTAAACAAAGTTGACTACCGGTATGACTCCTCAGTATGAGTAGTAACCAATTAGAGGCCGTTTCAGAGTCACATGATTTTTCAGCAGGTTTAATTATTTGTTCATGTATTTGCACATTCTTTTGGAAAAAAATGGTTGGCAACGTAATTTTCTGCGTATTTTTTACCTATATAAATATCCTACTTAAAAAACTAAATAAATAAATAACCGGAAACTCGTCTATTCCCTTCCAGGAACAAAGCAGGAACTCCACTTAGCTCCTCCCGGAATTAATTATTGCTTGTGAAATGCGCTGGCTCATAATACTTTTGTGGTGTTTTATTATTACTTGTCAAGTTGTAAATGAACCAAATTGACAGGAGTGAAATTTTTCGCTGTTTAATAATCCATCCCAATGAAAAAAGTAAAATTTCCAGTAGTTTTCGTTTCAGTATAGAAAACAGGAATATAGCTATCCCCCGACTGGAAGACCAAAAAAAAAAAACGTAATATTCACTGCACATGTGACAGTGGTTACCGAATTTGTTTAAAGACAATATTTGTTCCCAACAATATTTTAGTCTGCATGACCTAGTTCATAAGGAAGCATCTTAACTTTTTTGGTTAGGTGTATGAATGAACAGGGAGGGTTTAGGAAGGGAAGAGGTTGTGTAGATCAGATATTCATTCTTAGATCTTTAGTGGAAAAGTTTCTAGAAAAGGGAAAGAAGTTGTATGCGGCTTTCATGGATCTGGAGAAAGCATATGACAGGGGGGATAGACAAGGATTGTGGAAAGTATTAAGAATATGTGGAGTAGATGGGAAGTTGTTGAATGCTGTGAAGAGTATGTATGATGGTGTTAGGGCTGCAGTGCGTGTGGATGGTGAACTAAGTGAATTTTTCTCTTTGAAGGTTGGGTTGAAACAGGGATGTGTCATGTTTCCATGGTTGTTCAATCTGTACATGGACGGGGTAATAAAAGAGGTGCAAGGTAGGGTAGTGGATGTTGGAGTGGCCCTGGTGAGAGAGGGTAGTGTTTGAAAACTCCCTGTACTGTTGTTTCCACATGATACTGTGTTGTTGAGTGAAAACGAAGGAGAGCTGCAAGATTTGGTGGATGAGTTTGGGAGAGTGTGTAAGAAACGGAATCTAAAGGTGAATGTAGCGAAGAGTAAAGTGATGGTCTTTGTGAGAGGTGAAGTCAGTGAATGTACAGCGAGGTTGGATGGAGAGGAATTGGAAAATGTGAGTACGTTTAAGTACTTGGGTAGTGTGATGAGTAAGGATGGAGGTTTGGAGGGTGAAGTGCTTGAAAGGGTACGGCAGGGAAGAAAGGTTGCTGGTTCCTTGAAAGCAGTGATAAGAAACAGGGAAGTGAGCATGGAAGTGAAAAAGTTACTACA
Organism: Coenobita brevimanus; assembly: GCF_032717465.1. Lineage (NCBI taxonomy): Eukaryota > Metazoa > Arthropoda > Malacostraca > Decapoda > Coenobitidae > Coenobita > Coenobita brevimanus. The sequence continues at coordinate 19,320,354 of NC_136972.1, forward strand.
TGACAGTATTGTGATACCAACTCTAACGTATGGAAGTGAAGCTTGGACGTTGTTGGAAGGGCACAAGTCAAGAGTGAGAGCAGTGGAAATGAGTTATTTAAGAGGAGCCTGTGGAGTCACATGGAGAGAGAGGCTGACAAATGAGGATATAAAGGAGCGTTGTGGTGTGGATGTGGATGTTATAGGAAGCGTTAGGAGGAATACACTGAGGTGGGTTGTCCATGTGGAGAGGATGGAGGGTGAACGACTGACGAAGAGAGTGTATGTGAGTGAAGTGGAGGGGGGAAGAGGGAGGGGGAGGCCAAGGATGAGATGGAGGGATGGGGTGGAGAGGTATATGAGAGAGGGGGGTGTGAGTTGGGAGCAGGGCAGTGAAATAGCGGGGGAAGGGCGACGTGGAGGCGATTTGTTTGTGGCCACCCTGAACGGGATTGAGGCGTCTGGCAATAGATAGATAGATAGTGTATGAATGAGGACCACCCTAATATATATATATATATATATATATATATATATATATATATATATATATATATGAATGAGGACCACCCTAATATATATATATATATATATATATATATATATATATATATATATATATTGTTACATAGCCTATGATTTCATCATCCTTTGTGTAATTTGAGTATAACTGTTATTGCATTTTTTCTTGTACTGTATTGCATAAGGTGTTGATTTGTAGGCCTAGTGAGTTTTTTTTTTGTAATTTATGTAGGATTCATTTTGTCAGCCAGTTTTAATATTATTTTGTATCTGTAATAATTTATCTTGCATTAACTGAGCATTACCCAGTGTATTTTCATTTTATCAGGGCTGACTTAGGTAAATTTACTCTTGCTAATTTCGTGTTAATATAGGCTATCGCAGTTAACCATATATTTAACCTGTTTTTTGCCATTACATTATCCTTATGAGTCCTGAATGTTTTGTTGTTAGTTTCAGCATTAAACTTTAACTTGTAATTTTACCTAACTCTTTTGTTTTGAACCTGGAACTTTACGGGACAGTAGTGATTTTTAGTATTCTCACTTAAAGTGTACATTATCTTTCTCTGTTCAGTAACATAAATTTGGCGACCTCGCCAGGATATTCAGGATATTATCATAAGGATATTCCTTGATATTTTGTGACTTTGATTTATTCATGATGTCTACTATTACTACGCTTGATGAAGCCAAAGATTTTTTGTCAAATGTGCAAACAGTGTGTGATGTAGAAAACAGAACAAAGAATGAACTTAAGCTTGTTGCTCAACAATTGGGAATTGCTGTTTGCTCTCATCATTCTAAAGATCAAATTGTTGGCATGATTAATGAAAGCTTGTTTAATGTAACTCCTTCAAATGAGCAAACGCAGATTGAATTAGCTAAGTTACAGCTAGCCCTGCAGGAGGCTCAGGCTAAGGAGGCGGAGTCTCGTGTTAAGGAGGCTGAATTTCAAGCACGTGCTAAGGAGGCTGAGTCTCAGGCTAAGGAGGCGGAATCTCAGGCTCGGATTCAGGAGGCACAGATACAGGCACAAGTTGAACTTGCCAGGATTCAGGCAGACCATGAGTATCGCATGAAACAAGGTGGAACTGGATCATCTAGCTCTGATGATTTTGATGTGGCTAAAAATGTTAAACTTGTCCCTCCTTTTAATGAATCTGATTTAACAAAGTATTTTCAGTTGTTTGAGAGGGTAGCTACAGGTTTTAATTGGCCCAAGGAGTATTGGCCAGTACTCCTTCAAACTGTTCTCACCGGTAAAGCTCAAGTAACTTATGCATCTTTGCCTCAGGATCAATCTGATAATTATGATGTAAGAGCTTGATTCTTAAGGCCTATGAGCTTGTTCTTGAAGCTTATAGAGTAAAATTTAGGACAACTTACAATCAAGATAAGCAATCCCATGTTGAGTATGGAAAAATCAAAGAAGATCTGTTAGAGCAGTGGTTAAATTCTAAGAATGTGGATTCTGATTTTGGTAAATTTAAGCAGATGATTTTGCTGGAGGACTTCAAGAGGTGTATTTATAAAGATGTAAGCCTATATCTTGATGAGAAAAGAATAGATAATTTGTCTGATGCTGCAGTTTTAGCTGATGAATATGTTCTCACTCACGAAAGATATTCTAAATAAAAAGGGAAAGCTGAGAGTAAGTACGTTGCCTCTACTCAGAGTACAGGTAACAGGAAAGAGAATAAAGATGATGTTTCTCAGGAAGTAAATACCAGCTTCACCTCTAGATTTCAGAAAAGTAAATGTACTTATTGTAGTAAGCTTGGTCATACTACGGAGAAATGTTTCAGGAGACAGCGTGATGTGAACAAAAAGGAGTCTTTAAATATTCAGTCAATTGGTCTAGTGTCCACCCTTGAGAGTTCCCAGAATTCTTTAACTGAGTTAACTGAACCTGCTTTGAGGGGTAACTTAAATTCTCATGATGAAGCTCCTCTTTTGAGCAGTAACTTGGGTGACACTCTCAAGAGTTCATGTGCTAATTTCCTGTCTGATGGTTTTGTCAGTCCTCTGGACAATAATGACAGGAAATCAGTTAAAATATATCGTGATACAGGTGCTTGCCAATCCCTTATGCTGACCAGTGTTCTAGGCTCTAATGTTAATTCTTCTGATGAAACTGTAATCTTACAAGGTGTAGGGAATAATTACTTCTCTGTCCCTCTGTGGAGAGTGAATTTAGAGTCTGGTTTTGCTAATGGTTCTGTTATGGTTGGGTTGGTTGAGACACTCCCAATGTCAGGTGTAACTTTCTTACTTGGAAATGATATTGGTGGAAGTCAAGTGTGTCCAGCTCCTCAGTTGTCTAGTGAGCCAGTGGCTGCGACCCAGGATTGTGATGTCCCTGATGTGTTCCCTGCATGTGCTGTCACTAGGGCTAAGTCTAAAGTTACTGGTGATTTTGAGGATAATGATGATGATGATGTTATCCTAGCTGACACTTTTCTTGATAATTTGGACCACTCACCAGATGAGGCAGTACCCCGTAGTGTTGATAATTTGTCTCGTCAAGAGTTGGTTGAGTTGCAGGTTGCTGACCCTGAGTTGAAAGGTCTAGCTAACTCTGCTTGCAGTGAGGAAGAGTCAGCCGGTGCTTCTACTTGTTATTATATAAAGTCAGGAGTACTTATGAGGAAGTGGAGACCCCCAACAACATCAGCCGACTGTGAATGGGAGGTTGTACATCAAGTTGTCATCCCTCGTGTTTGTAGGCAGGATATCATTAGAGTGGCTCATGATTCCAGTTTGGCAGGACACCTTGGAGTGAGGAAGACTGTGGCACGCATTTTGAAACACTTCCACTGGCCAGGTATCTTCAGGGATGTTTCCTGGTATTGTAAGTCTTGTCACACCTGTCAAGTTGTGGGGAAGTGTAATCAGACCGAAAAGGTTGCACCTCTAGTTCCCATTCCTCCTTTTGAGGCGCCTTTCACCCGTGTGTTGGTGGATATTGTGGGCCCTCTTCCTAAGACTTCTTCAGGATTTTCTTATGTGTTGACCCTGACTGATATGGCTACTCGTTATCCTGAAGCCATTCCACTTAGAAATATCTCAGCAAAGAACGTGGTTAAGGAAATGCTAGGGTTCTTCACAAAGTTTGGTCTGCCCAAGGAGGTACAGTCAGACCGGGGAAGTAATTTCATGTCGAATGTTTTCAAGCAGTCTCTGAAAGAGTTGGACATCACCCAGATCACGTCTTCAGCTTACCATCCCCAGACCCAAGGAGCGTTGGAGAGATATCATCAAACACTCAAATCGATGCTCGAGAAATACTGTTTGGAACATCAGAAGGACTGGGATAAAGGTCTTCCATTCGTTGTGTTTGCCGCAAGAGAATCTCCAAATGAATCACTGGGCTTCTCACCTTTTGAACTACTGTTTGGCCATGAAGTAAGAGGACCCCTTAAGCTACTCAAGGAATGGTGGCTGTCGGAGGAAGATGATGTCAACCTGCTGGAGTATGTGATGAAGTTCAAAGAACGGCTGTCCACTGCTTTACAGCTGGCGAGAGAGAATTTAGGAGCTGCTCAGGAGAAGATGAAGACTTGGTATGATAAGAAGTCCAGGTTACGCCACTTTCAGCCAGGAGATCAGGTTTTGATTCTGCTACCGGTTCATGGGCAACCTCTTCAAGCCAAGTTTAGTGGTCCTTATTTCATGGAGAAAAAACTCAGTGATGTCAACTATGTCATCGCCACACCAGATCGTAGAAAGAACAAGCAACTTTGTCACATCAACATGCTAAAGTTATATCACAAGCGGGAGAAAAATAATCCAGTCTGCACTGTATTGTTCCACCCGAGTCTGCAAGTGAAGCTCTCCCATGCAGTATGAGCCTGAGTGACAGTTTGGGGAAGAATCCTGATATCATGAATGATCTCCAGACTAAGCTTTCTCATCTACCTCCCAAGGAAAGGCAGGAGTTTTCGGCATTACTGCAGGAGTACCCGCAAGTGTTCCGTGCCACTCCAGGAAGAACCACTGTGTTGATGTATGATGTCAATGTTGGAGACGCAAAGCCAATTAAATTGCCTCCTTACCGTGTGAACCCAGTGAAAGTTCCTCTCATCCAGAAGGAGCTTGGCTACCTGTTGGACCACAAGATGATTGAGCCCTGTCAGAGCGAGTGGAGTTCTCCTGTCACTCTAGTCCCTAAGCCAGGTGGGTCACAGCGGCTTTGCATCGACTACAGACGTGTTAATCAGATAACCAAAACAGACACTTACCCTCTCTCTCGTGTGGAAGATTGCATAGACAAGATCGGAAAGGCTAGGTACATAAGTAAGTTTGATTTGTTAAAGGGATACTGGCAAGTACCTATGACTGAACGTGCTAGGGAGATCTCATGTTTTGTAACACTAGGAAAGACTTTTGCATGTTCAGTAATGCCATATGGTATGAAGAATGCACCAGCCACATTTCAGAAGCTCATGAATGTTGTAACAGAGGGTTTGGCAGGGTGTGTTGTTTATATTGATGATGTATTAATCTTCAGTGACAACTGGAAAGATCACCTATGCCATGTCAGTAAATTTCTTGAGCGTTTGGTTCAGGCTAATCTTGTAGCTAATTTATCAAAGTGTGAGTTTGGTCAAGCTAAAGTTCAGTACCTTGGGTATGTAATTGGTGATGGACATGTTGCACCACCAGGAGCTAAGGTTCAGGTTATAAGTGATCTTCCCAGACCTAAAGGTAGGAAAGAGCTACAAAGATTTTTGGGAATGGTAGGTTATTACAGGAGATTTGTTCTTAACTTTTCTATTTTTGTATCACCACTTACAGACCTACTGAAAAAGGGAGTTAAATTTGTCTGTGAATCCTCTTTCAACAAACTTAAAGCTATTCTATTAAGTCGGCCAGTGCTCGCTACTCCAAATTTTGCTAAGCCTTTTAAGATGGCTGTTGACGCAAGTGATACAGGAGCTGGGGCTGTTTTGCTGCAAGAGGATGATCAGGGTATTGAACACCCTGTATCTTATTACAGTAAGAAGTTCACTCCACCTCAAAAGAACTACTCAACTATTGAGAAAGAGCTTTTGGCCTTGATTTTGGGTTTACAGCATTTTTTATTTTATTTGTGTTCTGGTTTTGACCCCATAGTCATTTATACCGATCATAACCCACTGAAATTCCTTAGTAAGTTTAAAGATAAAAATCAGAGATTGACAAGATGGAGTCTACTTCTTCATGAGTATTCATTAGACATACAACATGTCAAGGGGAAAGAAAATGTTATTGCAGATTGCTTATCTAGACTTTAGACAGATTGTTTTAGAGTAATAAGAAATTTCCTTTGTAAATTTCTTTTTCTTTGTGGGGAGGTGTTACATAGCCTATGATTTCATCATCCTTTGTGTAATTTGAGTATAACTGTTATTGCATTTTTTCCTTGTACTGTATTGCATAAGGTGTTGATTTGTAGGCCTAGTGAGTTTTTTTTTGTAATTTATGTAGGATTCATTTTGTCAGCCAGTTTTAATATTATTTTGTATCTGTAATAATTTATCTTGCATTGACTGAGCATTACCCAGTGTATTTTCATTTTATCAGGGCTGACTTAGGTAAATTTACTCTTGCTAATTTCGTGTTAATAGAGGCTATCGCAGTTAACCATATATTTAACCTGTTTTTTGCCATTACATTATCCTTATGAGTCCTGAATGTTTTGTTGTTAGTTTGAGCATTAAACTTTAACTTGTAATTTTACCTAACTCTTTTGTTTTGAACCTGGAACTTTACGGGACAGTAGTGATTTTTAGTATTCTCACTTAAAGTGTACATTATCTTTCTCTATTTCGTAACAATATATATATATATATATATATGTGTGTGTGTGTGTGTGTGTGTGTGTGTGTGTGTGTGTGTGTTTGTGTGTGTAAATATAAATATATATATATATATGTATATGTGTCGCTTTTAATGTATCAAAAACTCAGTTTTTACACCTATCAACCAGGGGCGTCATTTCAATTTCCTTGGGGGGGACATAGGCTATTTAGGAGGCCCCCTACTCCCACCTCCCCTCATGGGTGGGGTGGCGAGCGATCATTTTGAAGCCACATGCAAAGATACATTTGGAGAATTAAAGCAGTAAACAAATGATATATACATATATATATATATATATATATATATATATATATATATATATATATATATATATATATATATATATATATATATCATCTTATCAGCCGTTTGAGTGTCCACTGCAGGACCGGCCTATCCCAACTCAAGCGGGGACAATAGAGCCAACGTATCTCTACCGAGTGGCTTAGGCTGTCTGGTGGAGATTGCATGTACAGTGAGAAGTGCTTGTAAGTGTATCGTAGTGTTGGAGTGGCTTTGGATGAGTGTGTAGTCTGTGAACCAAGTGTAATCGGCCCGCGCAAGCCGACTGGGTGCAAGCATACTTTTATAGTATGCGACACTGGTTCAACCACAGCACCCCTAATGTCCACCAATGCAGTACGTGGCCATAAGAACGCTCCCAAAGTTTATTACCCTGGCGGGGTGCGAACCCTCATCCTTCAGTGTACGAAAACACACACTTTACCACTGAGGCTCCGTATATATATATATATATATATATATATATATATATATATATATATATATATATATATATATATATATATATATATATATATATATATACTGAACCAATTACTTCCTGACACACACTCTAATGGATATTCTAGCATTTGCAAACGTTCGAACTTTTAACTCCGACGTCAAACCACAGAATAAAAATAAAACCATGCTTTCGTATCCAATTCTATGTTCATTTATTTTTTGTAAAGCATACATGTCACTTAAGTGTTCCTGACTTAGATTTTGCCAAATAGAATTTGTAAAAAATAAAACTGCTTACTTGGTTCTGATGCCACCCTGCCTCCCCTCTACCGTTCAATTTTTCCTCACGGTCCCACGGTACCTCACCGTCCCCCTGGATCTTCCCTGACCACGGCCCACTTTGGGAACCACTGATCTAAATGAACTCTTAAGACTCCTACTTACAGGTATGTACTTCCTAAGGTGAATAAACGCTTTTAATGACAGCCAGAATAAAATAAAAAAGGCAGCTCGATACTGAAATTAGGTGAACAGCGGGCTAAGAACATATTTACATTGACATCCTTTAATATGCCTAGTAAATTATTGTTATTATTACACACACACACACACACACACACACACACACACACACACACACACACACAAATGATCCCGTCGAAATTTCAGATTCAGTGCTACATGAGTGTGCAGAAAAGTTAAGCGGACCATTGTATTCAATATTCAAAGAATCCTTAGGTCAAGGTGAACTACCTGATATTTGGAAGAAAACAAACATTGTTCCCCTATCCAATCAACTACCATCCAATATCAATGACCAGTGTTGTAAGATACTAGAAAAGATGATAAGAAAAGTTTGGGTAAACCATCTAGAAGAACACAGTGTGATAACAGAAAGACAGTTCGGTTTTAGAAAGGGAAAATCATGTGTTACTAGTCTATTAAGCTTCTATGACGGAGTTACAGAAACACTGTAGAAAAGAGAAGGATGGGTGGACAGTATCTATCTAGATTTCAAGAAAGCATTTAACAGACTACCGCACCAAAGACTTTTATGGAAATTGTACCATCAAAGAGGTATCTAAGGCAGTCTGTACTGTTCGATGCAGGATTATCTCAGAAAAGGGGAAATGAGAACAGTACTAAGGGGAAATTACTCATCATGGAGAAAAGTGACTAATGGAGTTCCACAGGGCTCAGTGCTGGCACCAATTACGTTTTTAGTACAGTATATATAAATGACATAGACAGTAACATTGGAAATGAAAGGTATCTATGTTTGCAGATGATGCAAATATACAAAAGAAAATTACTAACACAGATTCTTGCAAAGAGCTGCAAGAGGAGTTAAATAAGCTTCGTGAATGAAACAATAAATGGCAAATGGAATTTAATGTGGACAAGTGTCATGTACTAAGTCTGGCAAAAATGAAAAAAGGCCAGATTGGGATTATAAGTTAGGAAGATCAACCCCACACATATCAGAAAAGGAGAAGGATCTAGGAGTGGTTATCAGTAACAGGCTATCTCCAGAGGACCACATCAGTGAGAAGGTACGTAACATTTATACATTGCTTGCTATTATGAGAAGAGCATTCACATACATAAATGAAGACATGCTGAGAAAGTTAAGAACATCATTCATCTGACCAACCCTGGAGTATGCATCAGTAGTATGGAATACTTATCTCAAAAAACACATAGGTAAGATTGAAGAAGTACAAAGGACAGCTACAAGCTGGGTACCAAGCTTAAGGGATCTAAGCTATGAAGAAAGAATAGAAAAACTGAATCTACCAACAGTACAGGAAAGAAGGAAAAGAGGATACATGATTATGCTATATAAATGCATCTCAGGGAAAGGGAAAACATACATAAATAAATAACCAATGGGGAAGCATCAGCAAGAGGACATTACCAAAAATTACATAAAAAGTGAGGCGATAAAGACGTAAGAAAATTAAGTTTCCCAAATAGGGCAATTGATCAGTGGAATGCACTACCGAATGAAATAGTGTATGCCAAAAATATTCATAAATTTATAGATATGTATGATAAAAATGGGTTAATACACGGGACAGTACGAGCGTGACTCATTCCTGTAAAGATACAATTAGGTAAAAATAATTAGGAAAGGGAAACACACACACACACACACACACACACACACACACACACACACACACACACACACACATTTCACTCAAAACGTATTGAGGCTAAAAACAAATAATTTTTAATTTCACGGTGTTAACCTTATATATATATTTTTTTTTCATTAATTGTAGCTGATTTGGAGGCCCCCTCAGAAAGCTTAGGGGGAGCGAGCGCCCCCCGCTGTTCCCCCCCCAAATAACGCCCCTGCTATCAACCCGACACAATCTACCACAGTACCCACTAGTGTTTAATAATATCCAGCTGAATCCTGCATCATCCTTGAACATGCTTGGGGTTTCATTCACTCGGGACTTGTCTTGAAATGATCATATTGCATCTCTTGTAAAATCTGCTTCCAAGAGATTAGGTGTGCTAAACCGACTCCGTAAATTCTTTACCCCTGCACAGTTGTTGACTTTATACACTGGTTTTATTCGCCCCTGTGTAGAGTACAACTCTCATGTGTGGGAAGGCTACCCACATACAGCTCTTCTCAATAAGGTGGAGTCAAAGGCTTTTCGTCTTATCAACTCTCCTCCTCTTACTGGCTCCCTTCAACCTCTGTCTCTTTGCCGCACTGTTACATCTTTATCTCTTTTCTATCTTTACTCCCATGGTCACTGCTCCTCTGAAATGTCTGCTTGCATCCCTCCGCCTCTACGACGAGTGCGTAGCACCCGTCTAGCAGCAAACTTTCATCCCTTATCTGTCCAACTCTCTAATGCAAAAGTTAACCGTTACTCCCAGTTCTTCATTTATGCAACAGGTCAAGTCTGGAACTGTCTCCCTCTGTCTGTATTTCCTACTTCCTATGATCTACAGTCTTTCAAACGCAGTGTGTCCAGGCATCTCGAACGGATCTTGAATTTGGCTCTCTATTGAAATGTTTTTGTTTTCTCTTGGAAGGAATGGTTTTTCGAGCTCCTGGCCTTTGGTTCCTTCTTTATTTTTGTGTGTGTCCGACTCTGGGCAAAGGCTTCAGGGCCTATATTTCGGGGGCAGTAGCCTATCCCAAGGCCCAGTAATCCTCCTACACCTCCACGTGTCACCACTTCGGCGCTAACACCCACCGTCCATATTGAATATATGCTAGGGCCGTCTCACACAGGACTGGTGTATTGGTATTAGTGGGGTACTTTTATGACATGTCGCCGGGTCACCTGGTAGATCAGTAAAGTCTGCTTTTATGAAATTCAAATCCTTAAAAACTGTTCCCTGCCCCAGCCGGGATTCCATCAGAACTGCAGGCCGCCTCTCTACCGATTCAATATATATATATATATATATATATATATATATATATATATATGCTAGGAAGAAAGAATCAACGGCCACGAGCCTGTAATTACTGTTCCTACCAAGAGAAAAACAGAATACAAGAGAGAGCCAAATTCATGATCCGATCATTTCGAGGTACCTGGACACTGCGTTTGAAAGACTGGACATCACAGCTAGCACGAAATACAGACAGAAGGAGACAGTTCCAGAGTTGACCTCTTGTATAAATGAAGGACTGGGAGTAACGGTGGTTGACTCTTGCATTAGAGAGTTGGACAGAAAAGGGATGAAAGTTTGCTGCTAGGTGGGTGCTACACGCCCGTCGTAGAGGTGAAGGAATGCAAGAAGACAGTTCAGAGGGGCAGTGACCACTGAACAAGCGATAAAAAAGTGATAACGATGCAACAGTGCGGCGAAGAGACAGAGGTTGAAGGGAGTCAGTAAGAGGAGGAGAGTTAATGAGATGAAAAGCCTTTGACTCCACCCTATTGAGAAGAGCTGTATGTGGGTAGCCTCCCCATAAATGAGAGTTGTACTCTACACAGGGGCGGATGAAGCCCTTATAAAGAGTCTTCAATTGTTCAGGGGTAAAGAAGGAACGGAGTTGGCTTAGCACACTTAACCTCTTGGAAGCAGATTTTACATGAGATTTAATATGATCTTTCTAAGATAAGTTCCGAGTGAATGAAGCCCCAAGAATGTTCAAGGATGATGCAGGATTCATCTGAATATTATTAAACATTAGTGGGTACACCTGTGGAAGATTTTGTCGGGTTGATAGGTGTAGGAAATGAGTCTTTGGTGCATTAAATAGAACAAGATTATTTTTACTCCAGTCAGTGGTACGAGCCAAGTCCGACATTAGGTGTGCCATAGTCTCATCCCTTGTTTGTTGAAGCAGCTGTCGAGATGGACGTTGCGAGAACCGAATGGAAAGGTGAAGGGTGCAGTCATTAGCATACGAGTGGACTGGGTTAGATGTACAGCTTAGAAGGTCACTGATGAATAAAGGGAAGAGAGTTGGTGATAGGACAGAGCCCTGAGGAACACATCTGTTAAAAGATCTAGAAGAACGATGGCCGTCTACAACATCGACAATAGAACGACCAGAAAGGAAGCTATGAAGGCACAGATAGAAGGATAGAAACCGTAAGACGGAAGTTTGGAAATTAAAGACTTATGCCAGACTCGATCGAAAGCCTTTGAGATGTCAAGTGCAATGGCAAAGCTTCGACAAAGTCCCGAAAGGAGGATGACCAGGAGTTTGAAAGGTAGTTGAGAAGATCGGCAGTGGAGCACCCTTAACGGAGTCCATACTGACGATCAGAAAGAAGGTTATGATATGAAAGATGCTTTAAAATGTTTCTATTAAGAATATATATATATATATATATATATATATATATATATATATATAAATATATATATATATATATATATATATATATATATATATATATATATATATATATATATAGATATATATATATATATATATATATATATATATATAGATATATATATATATATATATATATATATATATATATATATACATATATATATATATATATATATATGTTTATATATATATTTATATATATAGATAGATAGATAGATAGATAGATAGAGAGGTAGATATAAATAGATAGATATATATATATATATATATATATATATATATATATATATATATATATATATATTGTTACGGAACAGAGAGAGATAATGAACACTTCAAGTGAGAATACTAAAATCACTACTGTCCCGCAAAGTTCCAGGTTCAAAACAAAACAGTTAGGTAAAATTACAAGTTAAAGTTTAATGCTCAAACTAACAACTAAACATTGAGGACTCATAAGGATAATGTAATGGCAAAAAACAGGTTAAATATATGGTTAACTGCAATAGCCTCTATTAACACGAAATTAGCAAGTGTAAATTTATCTAAGTCAGCCCCGATAAAATGAGAAAACCGGATAATGCTCAGTTAAAGCAAGATATATTATTACAGATTCACAATATTATTACTACTGGCTGACAGGAAAACTTTACATTAATCACAAAAACCTCACCAGGCCCACGAATCAACACCTTATGCTATACAGTACAAGAAAAAATGTAATAACACTTATACTCAAATTACACAGCAGCCAGATGGTTGGAGACTTCCTGAGCACTCACAAAAATAATAATAACTGTACAGGGGACAGAGATGTGAACAAAATGAGGAGTAGATCTAAGTGGCAATTAATGCAGAGACTGAGCTCATTATATAGGGGCCGGCAAAGCTTGATACAACGTGTAAGAAGGACGCGCAAATGAAGCCATACGGGACAAAGAGTTGACACTCCTGCTCTGAACAACAGAAAAAACGACTTACTCTACTATAAGGGAGGAGAAGGGGGGAGTGAGGTAGAACACGGAAGCTTGGTCACAATGGAAGCCACGGGGCGAATCGTGATCAAACATACAGCATACTGTACGTTAGAATTATACAAAGGATGAAGAAATCATAGGCTATGTAACACCTCCCCCCCCCAAAAAAAAAAAAAAAATTACAAAGGAAATTTCTTATTACTCTAAAACAATCTGTCTAAAGTCTAGATAAGCAATCTGCAATAACATTTTCTTTCCCCTTGACAGTGAATACTCCTGAAGAAGTAGACTCCATCTTGTCAATCTCTGATTTTTATCTTAAAACTTACTAAGGAATTTCAATGGGTTATGATCGGTATAAATGACTATGGGGTCAAAACCAGAACACAAATAAAATGAAAAATGCTGTAAACCCAAAATCAAGGCCAAAAGCTCTTTCTCAATAGTTGAGTAGTTCTTTTGAGGTGGAGTGAACTTCTTACTGTAATAAGATACAGGGTGTTCAATACCCTGATCATCCTCTTACAGCAAAACAGCCCCAGCTCCTGTATCACTTGCGTCAACAGCCATCTTAAAAGGCTTAGCAAAATTTGGAGTAGCGAGCACTGGCTGACTTAATAGGATAGCTTTAAGTTTGCTGAAAGAGGATTCACAGTTATCGGTCCAGACAAATTTAACTCCCTTTTTTCAGTAGGTCTGTAAGTGGTGATACAAGAATTGAAAAGTTAAGAACAAATCTCCTGTAATAACCTACCATTCCCAAAAATCTTTGTAGCTTTTTCCTACTTTTAGGTCTGGGAAGATCACTTATAACCTGAACCTTAGCTCCTGGTGGTGCAACGTGTCCATCACCAATTACGTACCCAAGGTACTGAACTTTAGCTTGCCAAACTCACACTTTGATAAATTAGCTACAAGATTAGCCTGAACCAAACGCTCAAGAAATTTACTGACATGGCATAGGTGATCTTTCCAGTTGTCACTGAAGATTAATACATCATCAATATAAACAACACACCCTGCCAAACCCTCTCTTACAACATTCATGAGCTTCTGAAAAGTGGCTGGTGCATTCTTCATACCATATGGCATTACAGAACATGCAAAAGTCTTTCCTAGTGTTGCAAAACATGAGATCTCCCTAGCACGTTCAGTCATAGGTACTTGCCAGTACCACGCGAGGGAGAGGGTAAGTGTCTGTTTTGGTTATCTGATTAACACTTCTGTAGTCGATGCAAAGCCGCTGTGACCCACCTGGCTTAGGGACTAGAGTGACAGGAGAACTCCACTCGCTCTGACAGGGCTCAATCATCTTGTGGTCCAACAGGTAGCCAAGCTTCTTCTGGATGAGAGGAACTTTCACTGGGTTCACACGGTAAGGAGGCAGTTTAATTGGCTTTGCGTCTCCAACATTGACATCATGCATCAACACAGTGGTTCTTCCTGGAGTGGCACGGAACACTTGCGGGTACTCCTGCAGTAATGCCGAAAACTCCTGCCTTTCCTCGGGAGCTAGATGAGAAAGCTTAGTCTGGAGATCATTCATGATATCAGGATTCTTCCCCAAACTATCACTCAGGCTCATGCTGCATTGGAGAACTTTACTTGCACACTCGGGTGGAACAGCTACAGTGCAGACTGGGTTATTTTCGTCCCGCCTGTGATATAACTTTAGCATGTTGATGTGACAAAGTTGCTTGTTGTTTCTACGATCTGGTGTGGCGATGACATAGTTGACATCACTGAGTTTCCTCTCCACGAAATAAGGACCACTAAACTTGGCTTGAAGAGGTTGCCCATGAACCGGTAGCAGAATCAAAACCTGATCTCCTGGCTGAAAGTGGCGTAACCTGGACTTCTTATCATACCAAATCTTCATCTTCTCCTGAGCAGCTCCTAAATTCTCTCTCGCCAGCTGTAAAGCAGTGGACAGCCGTTCTTTGAACTTCATCACATACTTCAGCAGGTTGACGTCATCTTCCTCCGACAGCCAGCATTCCTTGAGTAGCTTAAGGGGTCCTCTTACTTCATGGTCAAACAGTAGTTCAAAGGGTGAGAAGCCCAGTGATTAATTTGGAGATTCTCTTGCGGCAAATGCAATGAATGGAAGACCTTTATCCCAGTCTTTCTGATGTTCCAAACAGTATTTCCTGAGCATCGATTTGAGTGTTTGATGATATCTCTCCAACGCTCCTTGGCTCTGGGGATGGTAAGCTGAAGACGTGATCTGGGTGATGCCCAACTCTTTCAGAGACTGCTTGAAAACATTTGACATGAAATTACTTCCCCGGTCTGACTGTACCTCCTTGGGTAGATCAAACTTGGTGAAGAACCCTAGCATTTCCTTAACCACGTTCTTTGCTGAGATATTTCTAAGTGGAATGGCTTCAGGATAACGAGTAGCCATATCAATCAGGGTCAGCACATAAGAAAATCCTGAAGAAGTCTTAGGAAGAGGGCCCACAATATCCACCAACACATGGGTGAATGGCGCCTCAAAAGGAGGAATGGGAACTAGAGGTGCAACCTTTTCGGTCTGATTACACTTCCCCACAATTTGACAGGTGTGACAAGACTTACAATACCAGGAAACATCTCTGAAGATACCTTGCCAGTAGAAGTGTTTCAAAGTGCGTGCCACAGTCTTCCTCACTCCAAGGTGTCCTGCCAAATTGGAATCATGAGCCACTCTAATGATATCCTGCCTACAAACACGAGGGATGACAACTTGATGTACAACCTCCCATTCACAGTCGGCTGATGTTGTTGGGGGTCTCCACTTCCTCATAAGTACTCCTGACTTTATATAATAACAAGTAGAAGCACCAGCTGACTCTTCCTCACTGCAAGCAGAGTTAGCTAGACCTTTCAACTCAGGGTCAGCAACCTGCAACTCAACCAACTCTTGACGAGACACATTATCAACACTACGGGGTACTGCCTCATCTGGTGAGTGGTCCAAATTAGCAAGAAAAGTGTCAGCTAGGATAACATCATCATCATCATTATCCTCTAAGTCACCAGTAACTTTAGACTTAGCCCTAGTGACAGCACATGCAGGGAACACATCAGGGACATCACAATCCTGGGACGCAGCCACTGGCTCACTAGACAACTGAGGAGCTGGACACACTTGACTTCCACGAATATCATTTCCAAGTAAGAAAGTTACACCTGACATTGGGAGTGTCTCAACCAACCCAACCATAACGGAACCATTAACAAAACCAGACTCTAAATTCACTCTGCACAGAGGGACAGAGAAGTAATTATTCCCTACACCTTGTAAGATTACAGTTTCATCAGAGGAATTAACATTAGAGCCTAGAACACTGGTCAGCATAAGGGATTGGCAAGCACCTGTATCACGATATATTTTAACTGATTTCCTGTCATTACTGTCCAGAGGACTGACAAAACCATTAGACAGGAAATTAGCACACGAACTCTTGAGAGTGTCACCCACGTTACTGCTCAAAAGAGGAGCTCCATCATGAGAATTTAATTTACCCCTCAAAGCAGGTTCAGTTAACTCGATTAAAGAATTCTGGGAACTCTCAAGGGTGGACACTAGACCAATTGACTGAATATTTAAAGACTCCTTTTTGTTCACATCACGCTGTCTCCTGAAACATTTCTCCGTGGTATGACCAAGCTTACTACAATAAGTACATTTACTTTTCTGAAATCTAGAGGTGAAGCTGGTATTTACTTCCTGAGAAACATCATCTTTATTCTCTTTCCTGTTACCTGTACTCTGAGTAGAGGCAATGTACTTACACTCAGCTTTCCTTTTTTCTTTAGAATATCTCTTGTAAGTGAGAACATATTCATCAGCTAAAACTGCAGCATCAGACAAATTATCTATTCTTTTCTCATCAAGATATAGGCTTACATCTTTATTAATACACCTTTTGAAGTCCTCCAGCAAAATCATCTGCTTAAATTTATCAAAATCAGAATTTACATTCTTAGAATTTAACCACTGCTCTAACAGATCTTCTTTGATTTTTCCATACTCAACATGGGATTGCTTATCTTGCTTATAAGTTGTCCTAAATTTTACTCTATAGGCTTCAGGAACAAGCTCATAGGCCTTAAGAATCAAGCTCTTAACTACATCATAATTATCAGATTGATCCTGAGGCAAAGATGCATAAGTTACTTGAGCTTTACCGGTGAGAAAAGTTTGAAAGAGTACTGGCCAATACTTTTTGGGCCAATTAAAACCTGTAGCTAACCTCTCAAACAACTGAAAATACTTTGTTAAATCAGATTCATTAAAAGGAGGGACAAGTTTTACATTTTTAGCCACATCAAAATCATCAGAGCTAGATGATCCAGTTCCACCTTGTTTCATGCGATACTCATGGTCTGCCTGAATCCTAGCAAGTTCAACTTGTGCCTGAAACTCAGCCTCCTTAGCACGAGCCTGAAACTCAGCCTCCTTAGCATTTGCCTGAAACTCAGTCTCCTTAGCACGAGCCTCCTGCAAGGCTAGCTGTAACTTAGCTATTTCAATCTGCATTTGCTCATCTGGAGGAGTTACATTAAACAAGCTTTCATTAATCATGCCAACAATTTGATCTTTAGAATGATGAGAGCGAACAACAATTCCCAATTGTTGAGAAACAAGCTTAAGTTCATTCTTTGTTCTGTTTTCTACATCAGACACTGTTTGCACATTTGACAAAAATCTTTGGCTTCATCATGCGTAGTAATAGTAGACATCATGAATAAATCACAGTCACAAAATATCAAGCAATATCCTTATGATAATATCCTGATAAGAGGTTGCCAATTTTATGTTACGGAACAGAGAGAGATAATGAACACTTCAAGTGAGAATACTAAAAATCACTACTGTCCCGCAAAGTTCCAGGTTCAAAACAAAAGAGTTAGGTAAAATTACAAGTTAAAGTTTAATGCTCAAACTAACAACTAAACATTGAGGACTCATAAGGATAATGTAATGGCAAAAAAACAGGTTAAATATATGGTTAACTGCAATAGCCTCTATTAACACGAAATTAGCAAGTGTAAATTTATTTAAGTCAGCCCTGATAAAATGAGAAAACCGGATAATGCTCAGTTAAAGCAAGATGTATTATTATAGATACAAAATATTATTACTACTGGCTGACAGGAAAACTTTACATTAATCACAAAAACCTCACCAGGCCCACGAATCAACACCTTATGCTATACAGTACAAAAAAAAAAAAAATGTAATAGCACTTATACTCAAATTACACAGCAGCTAGATGGTTGGAGACTTCCTGAGCACTCACAAAAATAATAATAACTGTACAGGGGAGGACAGAGATGTGAACAAAATGAGGAGTAGATCTAAGTGGCAATTAATGCAGAGACTGAGCTCATATATATATATATATATATATATATATATATAAATACAGTATATTTATATAAATATATATATATATATATATATATATATA
Source organism: Coenobita brevimanus (assembly GCF_032717465.1). Taxonomy (NCBI): domain Eukaryota; kingdom Metazoa; phylum Arthropoda; class Malacostraca; order Decapoda; family Coenobitidae; genus Coenobita; species Coenobita brevimanus. The sequence goes on from NC_136972.1 coordinate 19,338,724, forward strand.
TATATATATATATATATAGAGAGAGAGAGAGAGAGAGAGAGAGAGAGAGAGAGAGAGACCTAATCCCACAGAGGGTGGTCGGAGACAAAACGCCTCCAAATCGCTCTGTCATATTTGACTACTGTCCCCGCAAGGCACCCCCCCCCCCTCATGTACCTCTCAACTCCATCCCTCCACCTCATCCTCGGTCTTCCCCTCCCTCTCTCTTTCTCCATTTCACTTACATACACCTTCTTAGACTTTCATTATCTACTCTCTTCACATGTACAGTCATAAGAAAAACTATCCTTACCCTTCACAGCTATGCAGTACGACACAACGACGAAGTGTTGTGGAATGACGGGACAGGAGTGTTTGTACCTCAAACCCGTCAATGTCGGTTATGAGAGACGGATTATAGAATTTGTGCTAGAGGTAATACAAACTAATTAGATCGTTTGGCCTTTGTGCATAGAGACAATACACTTTATCATCCGGCACCGAATTCATTCAATATAATTATTACCGAATGGTTTGAAGTCGGCAAGAACATGCAGACGGGCAATGAGCATGTCCACCCATGCCAGACGTATGATAGTAATTCAGCCGATACAAGCCAAGTTAGTAAATTTCAGTATAATAATGATATGTATTGCTTTCTACATATAATAATGTTGAGTAGAAGGAAAATAATAATACTTGTTCAGTCTCATTGCTTTAATATTTTGTATACCCACCCCCTGCATCCAAAACAGCCTCTAGACGTCTGAAGCATCCATCTGAAGCATTTAACCACCCATCTAAAGCAAACAAATGAACTCGTGCACCCCTGCTAGACTATCATTAACCCCTACACAGCAGGCTTGTTTACCAATGACTTGCGTGTCCCGCGGGGTTATTTGGGCTCCGACAGACTCTCAAAAAATATTTGCCAAAAATCAGTTATTAGTCCTAGAATAATAAAATTACATATGCTTATGGCACATACCTTCAGCTTTCTCCTGGAATGATTGTTGAGCCTTCGTCGATTACCGTAGGACTTGTGGAGACCTCTGAAGTAGGGTAACGAAGTCTCCACTTTACACTTCCCGACAACCCGTGATATGATTACCACAGCCAGATACAAACACTATAAACACTATTCTACAATTTTCAAGTAGTTTGGGATCCATACTAAAAAAAAAAAACCCACTGTGAAAGCAATGGAAATTACAAGCGCGTCTGATCGTCGCACTTGCGCTAGTTCGCTCTAGGCACTCTGTCATTTATTATTCATAAAACCCCTCGCACTTTATATTTCTATTACTATATCACACTTATATATATCTCGAGTCTTTCTCCATAAGTTTCCTTCGGTCGTATTAGTTTATTGTCACTGAAGTCATTCAATTTTTCATTCAGGAAAATACGTAGAGAGCCATGGATTCGCTTTCACTGTTATAACATAAATTATTTGTACTCATATTCTTATATTACTAATTACTTACATTACTATTTACATTTTCTATTCTATTTTCAATATTTACCCTGCTATTTTACTTACACTATGTTATTCACTGTCACTTTCAGTAAGATAAAACTATAATACACTGTTCAATCATATGAACTGAACATCCATTGCTTTCACCTGCTATTTACACATTATTTACACATTATTTCCAAATAATTTTGCTTCCACACTTGCACTGTTAGAACTGCTTCTGGCTGTGGTAATCGAAGAAGCAGGTAACATAGAGGGGAACCTGGCACTCAGCGCACTGTCAAGAGGTGCGTTTATGCTCAGGTGTGCGGCGTGTGGTATGCGCACATACCTGACACCTGCGAATCGCAGACTTCCTTTTCCCTGTGGCAGGCATTAGCTCAAGTCTGTGCCGATCCATATACGCCCTCTGCTCAAGTCGGTCGGGAAGTGTTACTGGATGGCGCCTTGGAGTTGCTGCTTGCACCCTACCATATCTTTCCAGCAGTTGCTGGACACAAGTCCTGGCGAACAACCTCAGGGAGAAGGACTTGTGTGGCTTGACCTTCATCTTGTACAGGATGAAGGCGTTCAGCATCGTCATATCTATGAGATGCAGAAAAACTTTCCTGTACCACCTAGTATTCTTCCTGGGGCAGTCGATCTCACCAGTCATCATGTCGGACTTGTCCACCAGCCGCATGTTGATATTATAGTCCAACACAGCATCAGGTTTCATCACAGGTTCGCCTGTCCTACGGTCGACCTTCCCACTGTCTCTCATCTCCCTCTTATGTACGGTGGTGAGCATGTGCACGACCCTCTTGTCATGCCACCGTATTGCCAGCATCTTCTCACACTTGCGTAGGTGCACGTCTCCTCGCTGCGAGGTTCCCGCCTCTGGGAATTTGGGGAAGTTGGCACGATTACTTTTCACAGTGCCGCAGGAGCCAATGCCGTGCTCAGAAAGGTATTTAGCAAGTTTCGGTGCTGTATAGTAGTTGTCTGTATACAGCACATGATTCCCACCAAAATACTTTTCTAGGAGCACTTTCACTACACAGCCTGAGAAGCCAAGGGGGTGTGTTTTATCGAGATCGACATTGCTGGCTGAATATATGACGAAGTCACGGATGTACCCCGTCTTACAGTCGCACAGTACAAAGAACTTAATTCCAAAGCGATGGCGTTTGCTTGGAATGTACTGAACAAACCGAAGACGTCCTCTGAACAAAACCAAGGATTCATCAATGACAACCTTCTGAAAGGGGTGGAAGAATGACATGAACTTATCCTTCATTCTGCTCAGAATCTCTCGGATCTTCCAGAGTGGGTCAGTTTGGGAAGGTACATCGTTGTCGGCAAAGTGCAGGTTTCCCATGATGTTCCGGAAGCGATCTCTGGCCATGTACTTATTGAAGGTGGGTGAGGGTAGTAAGGGGTCCATGGACCAGTATTCTTCCAACTCATGCTTCTTGGAGTGTGGCATGAGAAGCATGAGGGCAAAGAACACATACAGCTCCTGCACTCGTTGTGATTCATACCTGTTGGTCTCATCACATATGTGCTGCATGACTTCGTCATCTAGGAAGGCCAAAAGGTAGTCGACACACTCAGCATTTTCGTCCATAGTGAAGGCAGGCTGAACTCCTGAGGAGCTCTCATCAAAAACAAGATTTTCGGGGACAAAATCTGACCCTTCTGTCCATGCGAAGGCGTCCAGGATTCCCTGTCGTGGCGGTGTAGGGCGGGTGGTGGTGGTGGTGGTGGAGGTCGGCTGTGAGGGAGGTTTATCTCTGTCAAGGTCACTCTCACTGACCCTAGGTTGCCGTACAGCACTAGCAGCCCTTATCCTACTAGCTACACTACTTTTCACTCTCCTTGATTTACCTCTACCTCTACGGCCTGCCTTCACTGTTGATGCTGGTGGTGACTCCAACGACGAAGACTCCGGAGATAACTCAGCCGACGATGATGAAGAGATGAGTAAAGCGGGGCATGGGGAACGGGGACGTGAATGCACTCGTGACTCATGGCGGGCTGGGTCACGTGGGGACATTGTTCTGGGGCTAACACGCCGCCTTTTCACTCCCTTCCCAAATTCTTGTCCTTGCTGCACTAAAGGCTCCTTTCCCTTGGAGCTAGACACTGATTCACTTACTGTAGCACTCGTTGTTGCTGTTTCTGGCGCAATAACCTCACCCGGCTCATCACACGATTCACCCGAATCGTCATAGTCACTGTCCATCATCATCATGGACAATTCTGCCAGTTCACGTGCCACTGCAGAGTCACTAAGGCCGTTCCTGCTTGCCTCACCACTTTTCTTAGGAGTAGAGGTCACGGGGCCCTTTGCAATGGGTGCAGAAGCGGCAGGAATGGCGGGGCGCGAGTGCGACATGGTTTCTCTACAGCGGAGGACAAGGAACTAAATGCCGTGGCTTATCTGAGAAGGGAAGGGTTGACAATGACACTTTAGGCTGACTGCTGCTAACTTACAGGCTAATTTTTTATAGGTAGAAAATCTCGGCAATAAATAAAGAAATAGGTAGTTCCAGGTGAATGTAAATGTCAGTTAGGATTCTCCCTTCCTTTCTGATATATATTTTTATTACAGACATCGATTACAAGGCATAAATCAAAGGGGAAATTACCCTGGTAATGTAGCGAATGAATGCATGTGAGGTTTTGTCAGGTGATAATTAGCCAATTTCTGGTGTATAACACTATCACTTACCTGTTTTTTTTTTTTTTGGTATATATTATTTGGTATAAGTATAGGGCATAGGGCTTATTTCAATGGATGAAATCTGTGGAAAAATTAGGGGGAAATTTCCGTAGCGCAGCGCGGCGTGGGAGGTGAGAGGAGAGGGTAATGGAGGGCAGGTAGGGAGGGGAGTCACGAAGGGGGTAAAATCGCTAAAATGTCAACAATGGATGGGAGTACAGATGAGATTTGGAGTGCTGACTAGTGTTGGACATTGGCAGTACTGATAGATGATACAAGCCACCACTTGAGAGCCCGGGATAATTCAAAATAACACAGAATCACAAAAGTGACGCCCCACGGTATGATCCATTGTGGCCAAGCGTCACGAAAGTGACGCCCCGCAGTTAAGGGGTTAAAAAAAAAAAAAAAGTCGATGCCTATAGATTTAATACCCTCCAAAATAATTAATTTGTTGTATTCTATAGATAATAAGTGTTGAATAGTAGGAAAATAATAAACTTGCTGAGTTTCATTATGAATCCCCGGCGGGGCGCTCAGGGTAACGCAAACACGTCCTATATATTTCCATATGGGTCATTCTTGCTGATTATTCCAACTCTTGTAATGGGATTGTGACATGGCAACACTAGATAGGGGAGGGGCGAACAGCAAGGACCCGCCCACATAGTCCTGCTAACGTTCGTTTAGTATCGAACACTCCTGGGGTAACGATACTTATGACTTTACAAACCACCTCAGTGTATTTCTCCTAATTTTCTCAGCCACATCCACATCCACCCCACAACGTTCCTTCACTTCTTCATTCTCCAACCTGTCCCTCCATGTCACTCCACATGCTCAAGTAACTAATTTTCACTGTTCTGGCTCCTGACTTGTTCCCCTCTAGCAAGGTCCATGCCTCGCTTCCATACGTCAAGGTAGGAATCATAATTCTATCATGCAGTGGCTTAACTTACATACTCACCTTCCTATTTCTCATCACTGCTTTCAGTGAACCAACAACCTTCCTTCCCAGCTGTACCCTTTCACGCACTTCATCCCCTAAAGATTCATCCTTACCCATCACACTCTTGTATTTTTTTTCTCTCTTGGAAGGAACAATAATTGCGGGCTCGCGGCCTTTGGTTCCTTTCTTCTCCGCATTAAAAAAAAAAAACAAGTACTTGAATGCACTCACATTCTCCATATCCTGACCATCTAACCTCACTGTGCATTCTGTGACTTCATTCCTCTCAAACACCATAACTTTACTTTTGTTTACATTAACTTTCAGATTCCCTTTCCTACACACTGTCTCAAATTCATTCAGCAAACCTTGCAACTCCCATTCATCTTCACTCAACAATACTATATCATCAGCAAACAGCAACACCGGAATCTACCACATCTCACCCTCATTGACCAGAGCCACCCCCACATCCATATATATATATATATTGTTACATAGCCTATGATTTCATCATCCTTTGTGTAATTTTAACGCACAGTTGCTGCATGTTTGATCACGAGCGTGTTCTGCCTCAGTCCCCCCCTTCTACCGTTATAGTAGAGTAAGTCGTTCTCTCTGTTATACTTTGCGGGATTTTCAGCTCTCTGTCCCCATGGCTTCATTTGCGCGTCCCTCTTACAAGTTGTATCAAGCTCTGCCAGCCCCTATATAATGAGCTCAGTCTCTGCATCATGGCCACTTAGATCTGCTCCTCATTTTGTTCACATCTCTGTCCTCCCCTGTACAGATATTATTATTGTGAGTGCTCAAGAAATCTCCAACCATCTAGCAGCTGTGTGTAATTTGAGTATAACTGTTGTTGCATTTTTTCTTGTACTGTATAGCATAAGTTTAATTTGTAGGCCTAGTGAAGTTTTTGTAATTCATGTAGGGTTCTTTATGTCAGTCATTTTTGATAATAGTTTGTATCTGTAATTATTTATCTGGCATTCACTGAGTATTATCTGGTATCTCATTTTATCAGGGCTGACTTAGATAAATTTACTCTTGCTAATTTCGTGTTAATAGAGGCTATTGCAGTTAACCATATATTTAACCTGTTTTTGCCATTACATTATCCTTATGAGTCCTGAATGTTTTGTTGTTAATTTAAGCATTAAATTTTAACTTGTAATTTTACCTAACTCTTTTGTTTTGAACCTGGAACTTTACGGGACAGTAGTGACTCTTCGTATTCTCACTTAAAGTGTACATTATCTTTCTCTGTTTCGTAACATAAATTTGGCGACCTCATATCAGGATATTCAGGATATTATCATAAGGATATTGTTTGATATTTTGTGACTGTGATATATTCATGATGGCTACTATTTCTACACTTGATGAAGCCAAAGATTTTTTTGTCAAATGTGCAAACAGTGTGTGATATAGAAAACAGAACAAAGAATGAACTTAAGCTTGTTGGTCAACAGTTGGGAATTGCAGTTCACTCTCATCATTCTAAAGATCAAATTGTTGGCATGATTAATAAAAGCTTGTTTAATGTAACTCCTCCAAATGAGCAAACGCAGATTGAATTAGCTAAGTTACAGCTAGCCCTGCAGGAGGCTAAGGCTAAGGAGGCGGAGTCTCGTGTGAAGGAAGCTGAATTTCAAGCACAGGCTAAGGAGGCTGAATTTCAGGCAAAAGCTAAGGAGGCTGAGGCACAAGTTGAAATTGCTAGGATTCAGGCAGACCATGAGTATCGCATGAAACAAGGTGGAACTGGATCATCTAGCTCTGATGATTTTGATGTGGCTAAAAATGTTAAACTTGTCCCTCCTTTTAATGAATCTGATTTAACAAAGTATTTTCAGTTGTTTGAGAGGGTAGCTACAGGTTTTAATTGGCCTAAGGAGTATTGGCCAGTACTCCTTCAAACTGTTCTCACCGGTAAAGCTCAAGTAACTTATGCATCTTTGCCTCAGGATCAGTCTGATAATTATGATGTAGTTAAGAGCTTGATTCTTAAGGCCTATGAGCTTGTTCCTGAAGCTTATAGAGTAAAATTTAGGACAACTTATAAGCAAGATAAGCAATCCCATGTTGAGTATGCAAAAATCAAAGAAGATCTGTTAGAGCAGTGGTTAAATTCTAAGAATGTGGATTCTGATTTTGGTAAATTTAAGCAGATGATTTTGCTGGAGGATTTCAAAAGGTGTATTAGTAAAGATGTAAGCCTATATCTTGATGAGAAAAGAATAGATAATTTGTCTGATGCTGCAGTTTTAGCTGATGAGTATGTTCTCACTCACAAGAGATATTCTAGAAAAAAAGGGAAAGCTGAGAGTAAGTACGTTGCCTCTACTCAGAGTACAGGTAACAGGAAAGAAAATAAAGATGATGTTTCTCAGGAAGTAAATACCAGCTTCACCTCTAGATTTCAGAAAAGTAAATGTACTTATTGTAGTAAGCTTGGTCATACTACGGAGAGATGTTTCAGGAGACAGCGTGATGTGAACAAAAAGGAGTCTTTAAATATTCAGTCAATTGGTCTAGTGTCCACTCTTGAGAGTTCCCAGAATTCTTTAACTGAGTTAACTGAACCTGCTTTGAGGGGTAACTTAAATTCTCATGATGGAGCTCCTCTTTTGAGCAGTAACGTGGGTGACACTCTCAAGAGTTCATGTGCTAATTTCCTGTCTGATGGTTTTGTCAGTCCTCTGGACAGTAATGACAGGAAATCAGTTAAAATATATCGTGATACAGGTGCTTGCCAATCCCTTATGCTGACCAGTGTTCTAGGCTCTAATGTTAATTCCTCTGATGAAACTGTAATCTTACAAGGTGTAGGGAATAATTACTTCTCTGTTCCTCTGTGCAGAGTGAATTTAGAGTCTGGTTTTGTTAATGGTTCTGTTATGGTTGGGTTGGTTGAGACACTCCCAATGTCAGGTGTAACTTTCTTACTTGGAAATGATATTGGTGGAAGTCAAGTGTGTCCAGCTCCTCAGTTGTCTAGTGAGCCAGTGGCTGCGTCCCAGGATTGTGATGTCCCTGATGTGTTCCCTGCATGTGCTGTCACTAGGGCTAAGTCTAAAGTTACTGGTGATTTAGAGGATAATGATGATGATGATGTTATCCTAGCTGACACTTTTCTTGCTAATTTGGACCACTCACCAGATGAGGCAGTACCCCGTAGTGTTGATAATTTGTCTCGTCAAGAGTTGGTTGAGTTGCAGGTTGCTAACCCTGAGTTGAAAGGTCTAGCTAACTCTGCTTGCAGTGAGGAAGAGTCAGCTGGTGCTTCTACTTGTTATTATGTAAAGTCAGGAGTACTTATGAGGAAGTGGAGACCCCCAACAGCATCAGCCGACTGTGAATGGGAGGTTGTACATCAAGTTGTCATCCCTCGTGTTTGTAGGCAGGATATCATTCGAGTGGCTCATGATTCCAGTTTGGCAGGACACCTTGGAGTGAGGAAGACTGTGGCACGCATTTTGAAACACTTCTACTGGCCAGGTATCTTCAGGGATGTTTCCTGGTATTGTAAGTCTTGTCACACCTGTCAAGTTGTGGGGAAGTGTAATCAGACCGAAAAGGTTGCACCTCTAGTTCCCATTCCTCCTTTTGAGGCGCCTTTCACCCGTGTGTTGGTGGATATTGTGGGCCCTCTTCCTAAGACTTCTTCAGGATTTTCTTATGTGTTGACCATGATTGATATGGCTACTCGTTATCCTGAAGCCATTCCACTTAGAAATATCTCAGCAAAGAACGTGGTTAAGGAAATGCTAGGGTTCTTCACAAAGTTTGGTCTGCCCAAGGAGGTACAGTCAGACCGGGGAAGTAATTTCATGTCAAACGTTTTCAAACAGTCTCTGAAAGAGTTGGGCATCACCCAGATCACGTCTTCAGCTTACCATCCCCAGACCCAAGGAGCGTTGGAGAGATATCATCAAACACTCAAATCGATGCTCAAGAAATACTGTTTGGAACATCAGAAAGACTGGGATAAAGGTCTTCCATTCATTGTGTTTGCTGCAAGAGAATCTCCAAATGAATCACTGGGCTTCTCACCTTTTGAACTACTGTTTGGCCATGAAGTAAGAGGACCCCTTAAGCTACTCAAGGAATGGTGGCTGTCGGAGGAAGATGACGTCAACCTGCTGGAGTATGTGATGAATTTCAAAGAACGGCTGTCCACTGCTTTACAGCTGGCGAGAGAGAATTTAGGAGCTGCTCAGGAGAAGATGAAGACTTGGTATGATAAGAAGTCCAGGTTACGCCACTTTCAGCCAGGAGATCAGGTTTTGATTCTGCTACCAGTTCATGGGCAACCTCTTCAAGACAAGTTTAGTGGTCCTTATTTCGTGGAGAAGAAACTCAGTGATGTCAACTATGTCATCGCCACACCAGATCGTAGAAAGAGCAAGCAACTATGTCACATCAACATGCTAAAGTTATATCACAGGCGGGACGAAAATAATCCAGTCTGCACTGTAGCTGTTCCACCCGAGTCTGCAAGTGAAGTTCTCCCATGCAGCATGAGCCTGAGTGATAGTTTGGGGAAGAATCCTGATATCATGAATGATCTCCAGACTAAGCTTTCTCATCTACCTCCCAAGGAAAGGCAGGAGTTTTCGGCATTATTGCAGGAGTACCCGCTAGTGTTCCGTGCTACTCCAGGAAGAACCACTGTGTTGATGCATGATGTCGATGTTGGAGACGCAAAGCCAATTAAATTGCCTCCTTACCGTGTGAACCCAGTGAAAGTTCCTCTCATCCAGAAGGAGCTTGGCTACCTGTTGGACCACAAGATGATTGAGCCCTGTCAGAGCGAGTGGAGTTCTCCTGTCACTCTAGTCCCTAAGCCAGGTGGGTCACAGAGGCTTTGCATCGACTACAGACGTGTTAATCAGATAACCAAAACAGACACTTACCCTCTCCCTCGTGTGGAAGATTGCATAGACAAGATCGGAAAGGCTAGGTACATAAGTAAGTTTGATTTGTTAAAGGGATACTGGCAAGTACCTATGACTGAACGTGCTAGGGAGATCTCATGCTTTGTAACACTAGGAAAGGCTTTTGCATGTTCTGTAATGCCGTATGGTATGAAGAATGCACCAGCCACATTTCAGAAGCTCATGAATGTTGTAACAGAGGGTTTGGCAGGGTGTGTTGTTTATATTGATGATGTATTAATCTTCAGTGACAACTGGAAAGATCACCTATGCCATGTCAGTAAATTTCTTGACCGTTTAGTTCATGCTAATCTTGTAGCTAATTTATCAAAGTGTGAGTTTGGTCAAGCTAAAGTTCAGTACCTTGGGTATGTAATTGGTGATGGACATGTTGCACCACCAGGAGCTAAGATTCAGGTTATAAGTGATCTTCCCAGACCAAAAGTAGGAAAGAGCTACAAAGATTTTTGGGAATGGTAGGTTATTACAGGAGATTTGTTCTTAACTTTTCTATTCTTGTATCACCACTTACAGACCTACTGAAAAAGGGAGTTGAATTTGTCTGGACCGATAACTGTGAATCCTCTTTCAACAAACTTAAAGCTATTCTATTAAGTCAGCCAGTGCTCGCTACTCCAAATTTTGCTAAGCCTTTTAAGATGGCTGTTGATGCAAGTGATACCGGAGCTGGGGCTGTTTTGCTGCAAGAGGATGATCAGGGTATTGAACATCCTGTATCTTATTACAGTAAGAAGTTCACTCCACCTCAAAAGAACTACTCAACTATTGAGAAAGAGCTTTTGGCCTTGATTTTGGGTTTACAGCATTTTTCATTTTATTTGTGTTCTGGTTTTGACCCCATAGTCATTTATACCGATCATAACCCACTGAAATTCCTTAGTAGGTTTAAAGATAAAAATCAGAGATTGACAAGATGGAGTCTTCTTCTTCAGGAGTATTCATTAGACATACAACATGTCAAGAGGAAAGAAAATGTTATTGCAGATTGCTTATCTAGACTTTAGACAGATTGTTTTAGAGTAATAAGAAATTTCCTTTGTAAATTTCTTTTTTCTTTGTGGGGAGGTGTTACATAGCCTATGATTTCATCATCCTTTGTGTAATTTTAACGCACAGTTGCTGCATGTTTGATCACGAGCGTGTTCTGCCTCAGTCCCCCCCTTCTACCGTTATAGTAGAGTAAGTCGTTCTCTCTGTTATACTTTGCGGGATTTTCAGCTCTCTGTCCCCATGGCTTCATTTGCGCGTCCCTCTTACAAGTTGTATCAAGCTCTGCCAGCCCCTATATAATGAGCTCAGTCTCTGCATCATGGCCACTTAGATCTGCTCCTCATTTTGTTCACATCTCTGTCCTCCCCTGTACAGATATTATTATTGTGAGTGCTCAAGAAATCTCCAACCATCTAGCAGCTGTGTGTAATTTGAGTATAACTGTTGTTGCATTTTTTCTTGTACTGTATAGCATAAGTTTAATTTGTAGGCCTAGTGAAGTTTTTGTAATTCATGTAGGGTTCTTTATGTCAGTCATTTTTGATAATAGTTTGTATCTGTAATTATTTATCTGGCATTCACTGAGTATTATCTGGTATCTCATTTTATCAGGGCTGACTTAGATAAATTTACTCTTGCTAATTTCGTGTTAATAGAGGCTATTGCAGTTAACCATATATTTAACCTGTTTTTGCCATTACATTATCCTTATGAGTCCTGAATGTTTTGTTGTTAATTTAAGCATTAAATTTTAACTTGTAATTTTACCTAACTCTTTTGTTTTGAACCTGGAACTTTACGGGACAGTAGTGACTCTTCGTATTCTCACTTAAAGTGTACATTATCTTTCTCTGTTTCGTAACATAAATTTGGCGACCTCATATCAGGATATTCAGGATATTATCATAAGGATATTGTTTGATATTTTGTGACTGTGATATATTCATGATGGCTACTATTTCTACACTTGATGAAGCCAAAGATTTTTTGTCAAATGTGCAAACAGTGTGTGATATAGAAAACAGAACAAAGAATGAACTTAAGCTTGTTGGTCAACAGTTGGGAATTGCAGTTCACTCTCATCATTCTAAAGATCAAATTGTTGGCATGATTAATAAAAGCTTGTTTAATGTAACTCCTCCAAATGAGCAAACGCAGATTGAATTAGCTAAGTTACAGCTAGCCCTGCAGGAGGCTAAGGCTAAGGAGGCGGAGTCTCGTGTGAAGGAAGCTGAATTTCAAGCACAGGCTAAGGAGGCTGAATTTCAGGCAAAAGCTAAGGAGGCTGAGGCACAAGTTGAAATTGCTAGGATTCAGGCAGACCATGAGTATCGCATGAAACAAGGTGGAACTGGATCATCTAGCTCTGATGATTTTGATGTGGCTAAAAATGTTAAACTTGTCCCTCCTTTTAATGAATCTGATTTAACAAAGTATTTTCAGTTGTTTGAGAGGGTAGCTACAGGTTTTAATTGGCCTAAAGAGTCTTGGCCAGTACTCCTTCAAACTGTTCTCACCGGTAAAGCTCAAGTAACTTATGCATCTTTGCCTCAGGATCAGTCTGATAATTATGATGTAGTTAAGAGCTTGATTCTTAAGGCCTATGAGCTTGTTCCTGAAGCTTATAGAGTAAAATTTAGGACAACTTATAAGCAAGATAAGCAATCCCATGTTGAGTATGCAAAAATCAAAGAAGATCTGTTAGAGCAGTGGTTAAATTCTAAGAATGTGGATTCTGATTTTGGTAAATTTAAGCAGATGATTTTGCTGGAGGATTTCAAAAGGTGTATTAGTAAAGATGTAAGCCTATATCTTGATGAGAAAAGAATAGATAATTTGTCTGATGCTGCAGTTTTAGCTGATGAGTATGTTCTCACTCACAAGAGATATTCTAGAGAAAAAGGGAAAGCTGAGAGTAAGTACGTTGCCTCTACTCAGAGTACAGGTAACAGGAAAGAGAATAAAGATGATGTTTCTCAGGAAGTAAATACCAGCTTCACCTCTAGATTTCAGAAAAAGTAAATGTACTTATTGTAGTAAGCTTGGTCATACTACGGAGAGATGTTTCAGGAGACAGCGTGATGTGAACAAAAAGGAGTCTTTAAATATTCAGTCAATTGGTCTAGTGTCCACTCTTGAGAGTTCCCAGAATTCTTTAACTGAGTTAACTGAACCTGCTTTGAGGGGTAACTTAAATTCTCATGATGGAGCTCCTCTTTTGAGCAGTAACGTGGGTGACACTCTCAAGAGTTCATGTGCTAATTTCCTGTCTGATGGTTTTGTCAGTCCTCTGGACAGTAATGACAGGAAATCAGTTAAAATATATCGTGATACAGGTGCTTGCCAATCCCTTATGCTGACCAGTGTTCTAGGCTCTAATGTTAATTCCTCTGATGAAACTGTAATCTTACAAGGTGTAGGGAATAATTACTTCTCTGTTCCTCTGTGCAGAGTGAATTTAGAGTCTGGTTTTGTTAATGGTTCTGTTATGGTTGGGTTGGTTGAGACACTCCCAATGTCAGGTGTAACTTTCTTACTTGGAAATGATATTGGTGGAAGTCAAGTGTGTCCAGCTCCTCAGTTGTCTAGTGAGCCAGTGGCTGCGTCCCAGGATTGTGATGTCCCTGATGTGTTCCCTGCATGTGCGGTCACTAGGGCTAAGTCTAAAGTTACTGGTGATTTAGAGGATAATGATGATGATGATGTTATCCTAGCTGACACTTTTCTTGCTAATTTGGACCACTCACCAGATGAGGCAGTACCCCGTAGTGTTGATAATTTGTCTCGTCAAGAGTTGGTTGAGTTGCAGGTTGCTAACCCTGAGTTGAAAGGTCTAGCTAACTCTGCTTGCAGTGAGGAAGAGTCAGCTGGTGCTTCTACTTGTTATTATGTAAAGTCAGGAGTACTTATGAGGAAGTGGAGACCCCCAACAGCATCAGCCGACTGTGAATGGGAGGTTGTACATCAAGTTGTCATCCCTCGTGTTTGTAGGCAGGATATCATTCGAGTGGCTCATGATTCCAGTTTGGCAGGACACCTTGGAGTGAGGAAGACTGTGGCACGCATTTTGAAACACTTCTACTGGCCAGGTATCTTCAGGGATGTTTCCTGGTATTGTAAGTCTTGTCACACCTGTCAAGTTGTGGGGAAGTGTAATCAGACCGAAAAGGTTGCACCTCTAGTTCCCATTCCTCCTTTTGAGGCGCCTTTCACCCGTGTGTTGGTGGATATTGTGGGCCCTCTTCCTAAGACTTCTTCAGGATTTTCTTATGTGTTGACCATGATTGATATGGCTACTCGTTATCCTGAAGCCATTCCACTTAGAAATATCTCAGCAAAGAACGTGGTTAAGGAAATGCTAGGGTTCTTCACAAAGTTTGGTCTGCCCAAGGAGGTACAGTCAGACCGGGGAAGTAATTTCATGTCAAACGTTTTCAAACAGTCTCTGAAAGAGTTGGGCATCACCCAGATCACGTCTTCAGCTTACCATCCCCAGACCCAAGGAGCGTTGGAGAGATATCATCAAACACTCAAATCGATGCTCAAGAAATACTGTTTGGAACATCAGAAAGACTGGGATAAAGGTCTTCCATTCATTGTGTTTGCTGCAAGAGAATCTCCAAATGAATCACTGGGCTTCTCACCTTTTGAACTACTGTTTGGCCATGAAGTAAGAGGACCCCTTAAGCTACTCAAGGAATGGTGGCTGTCGGAGGAAGATGACGTCAACCTGCTGGAGTATGTGATGAATTTCAAAGAACGGCTGTCCACTGCTTTACAGCTGGCGAGAGAGAATTTAGGAGCTGCTCAGGAGAAGATGAAGACTTGGTATGATAAGAAGTCCAGGTTACGCCACTTTCAGCCAGGAGATCAGGTTTTGATTCTGCTACCAGTTCATGGGCAACCTCTTCAAGACAAGTTTAGTGGTCCTTATTTCGTGGAGAAGAAACTCAGTGATGTCAACTATGTCATCGCCACACCAGATCGTAGAAAGAACAAGCAACTTTGTCACATCAACATGCTAAAGTTATATCACAAGCGGGAGAAAAATAATCCAGTCTGCACTGTAGCTGTTCCACCCGAGTCTGCAAGTGAAGTTCTCCCATGCAGCATGAGCCTGAGTGATAGTTTGGGGAAGAATCCTGATATCATGAATGATCTCCAGACTAAGCTTTCTCATCTACCTCCCAAGGAAAGGCAGGAGTTTTCGGCATTATTGCAGGAGTACCCGCTAGTGTTCCGTGCTACTCCAGGAAGAACCACTGTGTTGATGCATGATGTCGATGTTGGAGACGCAAAGCCAATTAAATTGCCTCCTTACCGTGTGAACCCAGTGAAAGTTCCTCTCATCCAGAAGGAGCTTGGCTACCTGTTGGACCACAAGATGATTGAGCCCTGTCAGAGCGAGTGGAGTTCTCCTGTCACTCTAGTCCCTAAGCCAGGTGGGTCACAGAGGCTTTGCATCGACTACAGACGTGTTAATCAGATAACCAAAACAGACACTTACCCTCTCCCTCGTGTGGAAGATTGCATAGACAAGATCGGAAAGGCTAGGTACATAAGTAAGTTTGATTTGTTAAAGGGATACTGGCAAGTACCTATGACTGAACGTGCTAGGGAGATCTCATGTTTTGTAACACTAGGAAAGGCTTTTGCATGTTCTGTAATGCCGTATGGTATGAAGAATGCACCAGCCACATTTCAGAAGCTCATGAATGTTGTAACAGAGGGTTTGGCAGGGTGTGTTGTTTATATTGATGATGTATTAATCTTCAGTGACAACTGGAAAGATCACCTATGCCATGTCAGTAAATTTCTTGACCGTTTAGTTCATGCTAATCTTGTAGCTAATTTATCAAAGTGTGAGTTTGGTCAAGCTAAAGTTCAGTACCTTGGGTATGTAATTGGTGATGGACATGTTGCACCACCAGGAGCTAAGGTTCAGGTTATAAGTGATCTTCCCAGACCAAAAAGTAGGAAAGAGCTACAAAGATTTTTGGGAATGGTAGGTTATTACAGGAGATTTGTTCTTAACTTTTCTATTCTTGTATCACCACTTACAGACCTACTGAAAAAGGGAGTTGAATTTGTCTGGACCGATAACTGTGAATCCTCTTTCAACAAACTTAAAGCTATTCTATTAAGTCAGCCAGTGCTCGCTACTCCAAATTTTGCTAAGCCTTTTAAGATGGCTGTTGATGCAAGTGATACCGGAGCTGGGGCTGTTTTGCTGCAAGAGGATGATCAGGGTATTGAACATCCTGTATCTTATTACAGTAAGAAGTTCACTCCACCTCAAAAGAACTACTCAACTATTGAGAAAGAGCTTTTGGCCTTGATTTTGGGTTTACAGCATTTTTCATTTTATTTGTGTTCTGGTTTTGACCCCATAGTCATTTATACCAATCATAACCCACTGAAATTCCTTAGTAAGTTTAAAGATAAAAATCAGAGATTGACAAGATGGAGTCTACTTCTTCAGGAGTATTCATTAGACATACAACATGTCAAGAGGAAAGAAAATGTTATTGCAGATTGCTTATCTAGACTTTAGACAGATTGTTTTAGAGTAATAAGAAATTTCCTTTGTAAATTTCTTTTTTCTTTGTGGGGAGGTGTTACATAGCCTATGATTTCATCATCCTTTGTGTAATTTTAACGCACAGTTGCTGCATGTTTGATCACGAGCGTGTTCTGCCTCAGTCCCCCGCTTCTACCGTTATAGTAGAGTAAGTCGTTCTCTCTGTTATACTTTGCGGGATTTTCAGCTCTCTGTCCCCATGGCTTCATTTGCGCGTCCCTCTTACAAGTTGTATCAAGCTCTGCCAGCCCCTATATAATGAGCTCAGTCTCTGCATCATGGCCACTTAGATCTGCTCCTCATTTTGTTCACATCTCTGTCCTCCCCTGTACAGATATTATTATTGTGAGTGCTCAAGAAATCTCCAACCATCTAGCAGCTGTGTGTAATTTGAGTATAACTGTTGCTGCATTTTTTCTTGTACTGTATAGCATAAGTTTAATTTGTAGGCCTAGTGAAGTTTTTGTAATTCATGTAGGGTTCTTTATGTCAGTCATTTTTGATAATAGTTTGTATCTGTAATTATTTATCTGGCATTCACTGAGTATTATCTGGTATCTCATTTTATCAGGGCTGACTTAGATAAATTTACTCTTGCTAATTTCGTGTTAATAGAGGCTATTGCAGTTAACCATATATTTAACCTGTTTTTGCCATTACATTATCCTTATGAGTCCTGAATGTTTTGTTGTTAATTTAAGCATTAAACTTTAACTTGTAATTTTACCTAACTCTTTTGTTTTGAACCTGGAACTTTACGGGACATTAGTGACTCTTCGTATTCTCACTTAAAGTGTACATTATCTTTCTCTGTTTCGTAACAATATATATATATATATATATATATATATATATATATATATATATATTATGCAAGGAAGATGGAACCAAACGCCAGGAGCCTGTAAAGCATTCCTTCCAAGAAAAAATCAAATACAACAAAGAGCCAAATTAAAGATCCATTCTTTTCGAAATGCCTGGACATACTGCGTTTTAAAGACTGGAGATCATAGGAAGTAGGAAATACAGACAGAGGGAGACAGTTTCAGAGTTGGCCTTTGCTATATGAAGGACTGAGAGTAACGGTTAACGCTTGATTTTTTTTTTTTTTATGTGACCGACTCTGGGCATAGGCTTCACAGCCTGCTTTCAAGGCCCAGTAGTCCTCCTACGTACCGGACACCTCTACATGTCACCACTTCGGCGCTAACACCCACCATCCATACTGAATACATGCTAGGGTTGTCTCATACAGGACTGGTGTATTGGTATTAGCGGGGGTATTTTTACGACATGTCGGCGGGCCTTCTGGTAGATCAGTAAAGTTCCCTGCCTCAGTGGGATTTGAACCCGGGTCCGTCAGGACTGCAGGTCAACTCTCTACCGATTGAGCCACTGCTCAGTAGAAAAGGAATGAGGTAGATAGAAAAGGAATGAGAGTTTGTTGCTAGAGGGGTGCTACGTGCCTGTCGTAGAGCTCAAGGGAAGAAAGAAGACAGTTCAGAGGAGCAGTGACCACTGAAGTAGCGATTGAAAAAAGATAAACATGCAACAATGCGGGGAGAAGACAGAGGTTGAAAGGAGCTAGTAAGAGTAAGAGAGTTATTTAGACTTAAAGCCTTTGACTCCACCTTGTTGAAAAGAGCTGTATGTGTGATGTCTTCCCACACATGAGAGTTGTACTCTACACAGGAGTGAATGAAATCCGTGTATAAAGTCGACAACTATGCAGGGGTAAAGAAGGTACAGAGTCAGCTTAGCACACCTAATCGCTTGGACGTAGATTTTACAAGAGATGTAATATGGTCTTTTCAAGTTAAATCCCGAGGGAATGAAACCCCAAGTATGTTTAAGGATGATGTAGGATTGAGCTGAATATTATTAAACATCCTGTTGTAGATTTTGTCTGGTTGATAGGTGTAATAATTGAGTTTCTGACGCATTAAAAACATCAAGATTACTTTTACGCCTGTCAGAGACACGAGCCAAGTCGCACATTAAGTGTGCCATAGCCTCGTCCCTTATTCTTTGAAGCAACTGCCGAGATGGACGTTGCTGGGACCGATTGGAAAGGCGAAGGGTGGATTCATCAGCGTATGAGTGGATAGGATTAGATGTACAGCTTAGAAGATCATTTATGAATAAAAGGAAGAGAGTTTTGGACAGAGAGAGCCCTGAGGAACACCACTGTTGATAGTTCTAGGTAAAGAGCGGTGGCCCTCTACAACAGCAGCTATAGAACAACCTGAAAGGAAACTATAGATGACGGCACAGAGAGGAGGATAGAAAGCGTGAGATTGCCTTTGAGATGTCAAATGCAATGGCAAAGCTTTCGCCAAAGTCCCGAAAGGAGGATGACCAGTAGTGAGAAGATCGCCAGTGGAGTGTCCCTGACGGAACCCATACTGGCAATCAGAAAGAAGGTTGTGATAGGAGAGATGCTTTTTAATTTTTCTGTGAAGAATAGACTCAAAAACTTTTGAGACACTGGCAATAGTTAGAGGGTTGGGAATGGTCACCCTTCTTTGGGACTGGCTGAATGAGAGCAAACTTATAGCAAGAAGGAAAGGTCCAAGCTGATAGGCAAAGACTAAAGACTTTTCCTAGGTAGAGTGCAAGCACAGAAGCACAGTTCTTGAGGACAACAGGAGGGACCCCATCAGGCCCATATGCCTTGTTAGTATTGGGGCCAGTGATGGCAGAAAATACATTAGTTGAAGAGATTTTAATATCAGCCATGAGGAAGTCAGAGGGGGGAAATGATGGAGGAACAGCACCGAAATCGTTTAAGGTGGAATTGGAGGAGAAAGTCTGAGGGAAGAAATCTGCTTTATCAGCAGAAGAAAAAGTTACAGAACCATCAGAGCAGAAAAAGAGGAGGGAAGGATGATGAGGTAAAGATATTATAAGGTTTTTTGGCAAGTTTTGGCAAGTAAAAGTTATGGAAAATGACTGTGTTTAAAGCACTTAGTACGGATGATATTATTTTTAGCAGAGCGAAGAACAGATTTTGCACGATTCAGGAGGGAACATAAAAGCGATGAGATTCAGGGGTGAGCTGGCTCCGGTACCTTTTGTAGGCCTTCTCCTTGTTGTGCACAGCATTAGAACAAGAGTGATTAAGTCAAGGCTTTATTTGAATTTGTCAGTGGATATGAGAAAGGAATGTATGCGTCCTTGCCCGAAAGAATAACCTCAGTAATGCGCTAGGCACACTCAGATGGCTCCCAGCCATGGAAACAATAACCATTCCAGGGCAAATCAAAGAAATACTGCGTGAGGGCGTCCCAATTAGCAGCTCCAATGTGCCACAACTGACATTTCTTTGGAGGGTCCACAGGCCGCACTGGAGTGATAGGACAGGTTAAGGTAATAAGGTTGTGATCGGAGGAGCCCAATGGAGAGGAAAGATAAACAGTGTAACCAGAAGGATTAGTTGTAAGGAAGAAGTCAAGTATGTTGGAACTCTCTCCAAGTCGGTCAGGGATACGGGTAGGGTGCTGCACAAGCTGCTAAGTCATTAAGGATAGAAAAGATGTAGTCTTGTTCATCAGGTGAATCAGTGAAAGGAGAGGAGAGCCATAGGTGGTGGTGGGCAATGAATGAAATTATTTTTAACAGAGCGAAGAACAGATTTTGCACGATTCAGGGTAGAAAGATAGATGGTTCCGGTTCCTTTTCTAGGACATCTCCATGTTATGGACAGCATTAGAACAAACGTGATTAACCCAATGTTTTATATGATTAGTTGCAGAGATATGAGGAAAGAATTCTGTGCATATTCTTCAATGGCTCCGTCTTTTGCTATTGTGTTTCATTGTCTGCATGTGTCTGTGTATGCTTATACTGCATATTAATGTTCTAGGGTAACGAATACCTTTTTTACACAAGAGTATAGTATTGCCTGCCTTATGTTGTGTAGGATGCTGTTTCATGTCCTGTATTGTTTGTTTGATCCAATGCCACTGAACTGATCATTGCCGTCTGTATGAAAGATAAATGTGTAAATTATGAAGTGTTCCTTATGTGTAATGACACAACAGTTTTATGTTATGTTGTTACATGTTGATTCAGCAGACCTGTAATGTTAGTGATATTTGCCCAGCGTTGCTGTTTTGCTGGCCACACTGCTCCAGTTGATAACCAGGAGCCAACCCGTAATGGCACTGTGCACCATGGGTGGTACAAAGGAGCTGCACCATCCACCTAGGAGTCAAACTTCACATAGTTCCTGCTCCTTTGCCGTAGGGATGGACCCTGTTCCACCCCAAGTGAGGCAGTGTCTACCACAAGGGGTACCAGTTCCCTGCATGGTGTTTGTAGAATACTGTACCTACAGGATTGCCCTGTCACGAGTCGACTAGTGACATTGGCTTCTGTGGGAAACCGCGAACTTAAGTGGAATCCCAGTTTATCGTTCAGTTAACCGCTCATTCGGACGGAAGCTTTGTCAAATCAATTTTTCATTGTCATACGTGATTGTCTTTGTGTGAGACATTAGCGCTTCCGCTGAGCGATTTGTTTTGGGCGCGTTTCGCTCAATCAACCGTTAAAAAATGCGGCCTAGTGCTCCGCTTTTCTTTCCCATGACTTATTCAGTCCAGTGTTTGCTTTGACGGAGAAAGGTTCTGTGCTCCAGAAGTGAGAAGTCAGCCCAGGCTCTACTAGACTACAGTTTCCCAGGCTCCCACCTTAGTTGGTGATACACAGCATTCATTGACCAGTATTTCTTTTCGTTTTCCTAGTCTTAAGAGTTTAATTAAGGTGTTTTTCCTAGGCGTAAGAATCTCGCTAATTTGATTTTGAAATGTAACGTTAAATTCATTTTGTAATCAATAAATTTAACAGTTCTTTTTCTTGAGCTTAATGTAATGTAAACTCTTGTTTCATTTCTCCACAATTAAGCTTATTTCTCTTGTTGCTCCTAGCTTGCATAAACGTTTTGCCATTCATAACTGGTACTTAGGCCAGTCTTGTGTATTAAGCTTAAAATCTGTTGTGCCTCCTAGGAGTTAAGCATCAGCAAGAACCTGATACAATTATTAGTATTAGTTATTTATTGTCAGGGGTGAAGTAACTTTCTCCAGAGACTAACAGTACTATTAAACAGCAATTGAGTACGAGTAATTAGTCTCTGCTGTGTACTGTTGAGAAAGTTTATAAATTCTCGTTCTTAGAGAATCGTGCGAAGCAAGTCAGCGTAAAGTAATCGTTGCTTGATTTAGCAAGACAATCGTTGTCCCTGCTCTTCAATATTATTGAATATTATTATCAATTAAATAATATTTAGCATTTATTTTAAAAACCCCGTGACAATTGGCAACCTCGCCAGGATATTAACTCCTAGCTCTGAAGCTATTCACGAGATAGTGCTCACTCGTTCATATTTAGGTATTTATCATTAAAGTTTATAGGCACAAGTTTACTGGTGTTTACCTTTAATTTAGCAAGTGAACTTTTGCTTTATTAATCCATAGAGTACTTAACTTTATTTAGTACTTTATTTTTGGTAACGCTAGACGATTTTATTCGCTCCTGGGTAGCCGCCGTACCCATTGTGTTAATTATTGAGTCTTCTCAGTTATTTGCATTTTTGCTTTATTCTTTTCCAGTTAACTAGAAAAGACTGGTCACACTTGTGTGTCTGTACTCTTTACTTGTGTTTATTAGAATTTGTTTGCGAAGTATCAGTCAGTACTGAGTCACTAGTTATTTAAATTGAGCTAGCATCATGGCAGCCAGTGCTTATGTACAGGAAGCCAAAGATATGGATCTCACAGACCCAGAGAAAATACAGAGTTACGTTCTCTCACGGTTTAATTACGAGCAAGAACGTGAGAAAGATGCTCGTGAAGAGCGTAGAATCCAACTCGAACATGAGCGAGAACAGCGCGAATACGAGCAAGAACAGCGTGAGGAACGTGAAAAGGAGCGCGAACACGAGCAGAAACAATGCGAGCTCGAGTTAGAAAAAGAGCGACAACAGCACGAACACGAGCAAAAACAGCGCGAACTCGACTTAGAACACGTGTGGGAACAACGTGAATATGAACGTGCCGAACGTGAGGCACGAGAAAAACATGAACTTGAAGTGCTGAAGCTCAAGCGAGATTCCTTGGCTTCAGACACATCTGGTGCAGTTGGTCAAAGCTCCATGAGCGTTCTCCCTGCACATGTCCTGGCGACCCCACGCATCAAGCTTCCTTCATACAAGGAAGGCGAGCGAATCGAGCTGTACATAGCTCGTTTTGAGGACATGGCAGACATGTATCAACTGGATGAGGCAGCTAAGCGGATCCAATTTCTTAGTTTATTTCAGGGCCCTGCCCTCGATATTCTCCACAGAATTCGTGGAGATAATCTCACGTATGAGATGATGAAAGCTGCACTCATTAAGGCGTATGGTCTCACAGTAGACGACGCTAAAGTTCAGTTCATGCGAGCTCGTCTCCAAGACAAGGAGACAGCTGTTCAGTTCCTCGATCGTCTCACTGCTTACTTAAATGAGTGGATGGAGAAAGATGAAACTCCTTCCACGCATGAGGGGATAATTGACCTTATGCTGCGTACACAGCTAGAGAGGTCGTGGCCTGCTGAGCTCATAGCACAGCTTAAGATCTGCCAGGTGAAAGATGCCAGCCAAATGGCAGAAAAGGCTGACGCATTCTTTACTGCATACGGGTACCAAACTCGTAAGCAAAACACCTGGGACAGAAAACCTGATAAATCTGGGAAATCATCTCAGACTGAACCCCAGCAACAAGGCCATTCTCAGAATAATGGCCAAGGTCCAAAACCGCAGTGGAAGGACCAGGGGCAAAACACTCAGAAACCTGAGTGGAAGAGGTACAACAAGTACCCTAACCAGCAGCAGTATCAGCCACGCAACCGACCGTCGGGACAAACTTTTTCACCACCAGCTCAAAAGAGGCAGGAAGCGAATGCAGCCTTCATTCCTCAGCAGCAGCACAGTGGTCACGTCCCTACCAGTATGTGTACTTCCCCGCAGTTCACTAGTCCCCCAGTGACAGTGAACCCCCCTCCACAGATGGCCAATATTCCATCTTCCCAATATAAATCTCAAGGCACAATGTTTGCCGCATCAATTCAGCAGCCTCATGAGTGGCTAGCTGCTTCCTCCACAGGCCCCCCCAAAGGTGACAGTACCTTCCTTGTTCAGCCAGGGTTTGTGGGAGGCATTCCTGTGAAGGTCCTGAGAGATAATGGTTCCTCAGGTTGCTCTGTCAAGCAGAGTCTAGTTCGGCCTGAGCAGTATACAGGTCGACATATCCATGCAAATCTTATTGATGGATCAGTGAGATTGTTCCCTGAGGCATGTATCCAGGTGGCATCTCCATTATATACTGGTACGACACTTGCAGTTGTCATGCCAGGACCCTTATTTGACCTCATAGTAGGAAACATTTATGGTGTCAAGGATAGTTGCACCGAACATGACGCTACTCAGACTTCGGCTGCTGCGGTAACACGAGCCATGGCTGAGGCTCCAGACTGTGTCACTCCAGTGATCATTGAATCGCCGCAAGATCTGATGTGTAGCCAACTTGTTGTACAAGAACAACATTCTGACCCGACACTTGCTGCCGCGCGGAACAAACAAAAGGGTCGAGTGATTAAGTATTCACGGGGAGGTCGAGCCAAGTTCCTTCGCAAACAAGGACGGCTCTACCGTGAGTCACGAACACCCGAGGGCGAGGTTTGACTGCAGTTTGTCGTTCCCGCCAAGTACCGCCTAGCAGTGTTACAATGGGATCATTGTTCAGCCTCAGGAGGTCACATGGGCAAAAGGAAGACCCAGGGCTGTATCCGAGCTGACTTTTTCTGGCCAGGGATGGGACGAGACATAGATAGTTTTGTCCATTCCTGCAGTGTGTGTCAAAGTAACACCACTAATCAGGGACATGCCCTTCCTGTGCCATTCGTAACCACACCTGTAATCTCTGAGTCAGTTGAGAGACAGGATAGTGGTGAAGTGGGTGCAGACCTGACGTCTCGCCCATTGGCCCCACAGGACACATCATGTCCAGGGCCTGTACATACATATTATGTACCGTAAGTTAAGGGGGAAGTTCGAGAGAGAACTCCGCAGAGGTGACTCGAGGCTATGGAAGACCCGAGTTTGCACAAGGATTCTCAGCTCCCCGATACTAATATAAGTACTGTAGGTTAAGGGGGAAGTTCGAGAGAGAACTCTGCAGAGGCGACTCGAGGCTATGGAAGACCTGAGTTTGCACAAGGATTCTCAGCTCCCTGATATTAATATACGTACTGTAGGTTAAGGGGGATAATGGCGACCTCGAATGTACGTCGTAGCACTGACTGCTAGGCAGAGAGAGTAATTGTAACGTAATAAGAATTTTGTCTCATTGACACTTTTGATGCTCCACCTTAATTGGTTTTGCAGGTACAGCAATGGGTGTAGCAGTTTTGCTGTGAGGGCCAGTTGATTGTCTGCCGCACACTGCCGCCTCTTCTCCTCTGCCTTCGTCGTCGCCATGTTATTATTTACTGTGTCATTTTACACGTAGGTACAGTTACACTACAACTGTCACACCTACGCCATGTATTACATACACCACGCTACACAACAATTAGTTGTCAGTGTAAATGTAGCGACTTTTCGCTCAGTTTGACCTGAGTACAGGATTTTCACCGTCGTCACGGAGTTTTTTTTCCCTCAAGCTTGCTTCTATTAACGTAAATACGAGTTTTTTTTCGCTCACTGGCGACTGCGACTTTCTCCTGTAGCAGGATAGCACACACACCACAGTGTGAATCTTGTGTGACTGAGCTAGGATTTATATCAGGGGTTCCCAACCTGGGGTAAATTACCCCAAGTGGGGTAATTTGGTCTTTTGTGAAGGGTAATGGGGGAGGTAGCAAAAAAAAAAAAAATCTAAAAATCATACCAGTTATGATAGACTTTCAGACCTATACTAAAATTCAGAGATGAATGCTTAAAGTCATGTTTATTTGGTATCAGTGTTAATAATAAAAATAAATTACTCCTTGCAATAACTCTCTTGGTTTTAGCCTAACCTTTAATTAAGTCCTACATTCAAACTAAAATCTAGGCATCAAAATGTTAAGCAGCTAAAATGCAATTGTGGAAACATAAGCAATGAGGGGTAATGAGTGAAGGGAGGTGTGGAAAATGGGGTAATGGGTAAATAAAGGTTGGGAACCCCTGATTTATATGTATGCATATTGAAATCTTTTTTCTGAAGGAAAAAAGATTTGATTTTCATGGGGAGTAATGTCACGAGTCGGCTAGTGACATTGGCTTTTGTGGGAAACCACGAACTTAAGTGGAATCCCAGTTTATCATTCAGTTAACCGCTCATTCGGATGGAAGCTTTGTCAAATCAATTTTTCATTGTCATACGTGATCGTCTTTGTGTGAGACATTAGCGCTTCTGCTGAGCGATTTGTTTTGGGCGTGTTTCACTCACTCGACCGTTAAAAAATGCGGCCTAGTGCTCCGCTTTTCTTTCCCACGACTTATTCAGTCCAGTGTTTGCTTTGACGGAGAAAGGTTCTGTGCTCCAGAAGTGAGATGTCAGCCCAGGCTCTACTAGACTACAGTTTCCCAGGCTCCCACCTTAGTTGGTGATACACAGCATTCATTGACCAGTATTTCTTTTCGTTTTCCTAGTCTTAAGAGTTTAATTAAGGTGTTTTTCCTAGGCGTAAGAATTTAGCTTTTGAGTGAGTGAGTGAGTGCTATCTCATTAATTTTATTTGAAATGTAACGTTAAATTTATTTTGTAATCAATAAATTTAACAGTTCTTTTTCTTGAGCTTAATGTAATGTAAACTCTTGTTTCACATCTCCGCAATTAAGCTTATTTCCCATATAGCTCCTAGCTTGCATAAACGTTTTGCCATTCGTAACTGGTACTTAGGCCAGTCTTGTGTATTAAGCTTAAAATCCGTTGTGCCTCCTAGGAGTTAAGCATCAGCAAGAACCTGATACAATTATTAGTATTAGTTATTTATTGTCAGGGGTGAAGTAACTTTCTCCAGAGGCTAACAGTACTAATAAACAGCAATTGAGTAATTAGTCTCTGCTGTGTACTGTTGAGAAAGTTTATAAATTCTCGTTCTTAGAGAATCGTGCGAAGCAAGTCAGCGTAAAGTAATCGTTGCTTGATTTAGCAAGACAATCATTGTCCCTGCTCTTCAATATTATTGAATATTATTATCAATTAAATAATATTTATCGTTTATTTTAAAAACCCCGTGACATGCCCCACTGAAACAGCTGCTTACATGTGGTTGAATGGTTTCCTTGGCCTGACAAAGTAGTTAGGCAACAAAAACAACAAAATGCTGCATGTAGTATTTGTGTTTATTATGGTAGCAGTGTGGGCAGATGTGCATAAGGAAGGCTGCGTGTCATTTTGACAAACTGTACTTGTATGTGTGCTGCAAAATGTGATGAATGTGTGGTTACTTAAATAAGTTGTAAGGTTTTGATATTCATTATATACTGTTTCACTGTATGTTGTACACACTAAATTATGTACATACTCATAATGAAGGTGCTGTAGCACAGTCAGTGATTATCATCTCAGCGCAGTAGGAGGTAGCTTATATTATGACTGGAACTGGAAGATGTAGGCAGACTGTAAACAGCCTTGTGTGATTGACATATGCGCATGTACAAGAATTTTGGCACATTCTGGACACTAATCCATGCACAGAGTTATTGGGGTGAAAACTGGACATTGATAATGATAACTGGTTTTTGAGGGCTGTTGTGCCAACATTTCACAGAGTCGTTACTAAGCCACTATGAAGGATATCTGCTGAGACAGACTAGTGTTGTGTCCAGCAAGTGTGAAAGTGTGGCGTTATAGTCATTCATTGGCAAGTTCCAGGTGAGAACTGGGATAACGTACAGTATACATGTCCATTATATAGTATTGGATATATGTGTATGTAGCATGTGTTAATGGTGTAATGCTGTGAGGTAGTGAGACCTTGGCAGTAAAGGGAGAAAATATTTGTAGGCTCAAACATACAGAAATGATAATGCTTAGGTAGATGTGTAGTGTTTCCTTGGATATGAGGCTGTGTGAGCTAAAATTGTGATTGAAAATCTGAGAGCAAGGATGGGATGTGAAATGTACAGTATTAGTGTTATGTTGTGGGGGGATAGATTGGGATGGTTTGGGCATGTTGAGAGGATGGAGGATGACAACTGGGTGTGGAGGGTGAGAAATGTGAACGTCAGGGGAAGGGTTGTGAAGGACAGCCCCCCCCCCAAAAAAAAAAAAAAGGAAAAAAAAATGTGACAAGATCATACAGTGTGACCTCAGGGATAAGGGACTGTATAAGGCGACTACCAGAGATGGAGTAGTGTGGAGGGCTGCCTTTAGGTGACCAAGGTCAACACATGAAAGCCTGCTGGAGCCTTCATAAATGATATGATGTCGACAATACAAGTTGTACAGTACATTGTAGTACTGACAAATGAGTGAAGGGTGAGGTGAAGACAGTTTCAATATGCTGTATTAAGTGAAGAGTGGGTGTATTATGGAGTTGTGTCTGCTAAGGAAGAGTCGTAGTTGAAAATAGTTATGTTTCCTTGAGTGAGCACACAGGACTTGTTTGTGATAAGTGCAGTTGAATGATGTAGCTTAGATGTTGGAACTTTTAATAGATGATACTGGATATACATACATTAGGAAGATGTAATATTCTTCACTGCAAGTATCCTTATAAAAACCATTTGCAAAATAATCTGTGCTATACTTTGCTTTATTAGATTTAGTAAGCTCTTCATGAAAACATTGTCTCCCAAGAAACCTGATTCAGACCTGTTTGCCAGTAGGTGGATGGTCATATGACCAGTGGAACCGACAGAATATTATAATTGCTGTATTTGATTTTACTGTCATAGCAATGGAAGCAGTCATTCATAAGAATCTTGTCAAGATTCCATAATAACATATGTTGGCAAATTATATATGATACAGATGATTGCATGTTGCTAAGAAATTATTATTTTCTGTCGGTACTGCTCCATTCGTCCTCTGTAGCCAGACTATAATGCAGTACAAAAATGGATGGCCACAAAGTACCGTGGTCACCTCTTGGTCACCCTGTACTCAGCCCTTATGATGGCAGTGATAGACAGGGTATTATTTTCATACACAAAACCATGTTGTAGTGATTGATGAACATCTTTTTGAAGTTTTCTTTAAGCTGTATCTTTCACATAATATCATGGCTTGGATAATTCTCTCTCTCTCTCTCTCTCTCTCTCTCTCTCTCACACACACACACACACACACACACACACACACACACACACATATATATATATATATATATATATATATATATATATATATATATATATATATATATATATATTTATTTATTTATTTACTTATGCAAGGAAGAAGGAACCAAAGACCAGGAGCCCGGAAACCATTCTTTCCAAGAAAAAGACAATACAATAAGGAGCCAAATTCAAGATCTGTTCATTTCGAGATGTCTGGACACACTGCGTTTGAAAGACTGGAGATCATAGGAAGCAGGAAAAACAGACAGAGGGAGACAGTTCCAGAGCATTTTTAGGTAGAATTTTTTGCACCAGTTGCATAACCACAAATTATAATGTGTGATGTGTCTTGAAATAGTTTTGGTTCACAAGCGTGACATGTGTATTTTTGGTTAACAACATGCACTGGTATCGGAGGAATATATTGACACTGGGAACGAGTACATCACATAAATATTTGCACACTGTTTGCATGTGCATTGATACTGGTGATCGCAGTTGTGCGGTTTGCATCATACTGTATGCAAGGCATTGGTTGCTTTTGTAGTTTTTAAATAAACAAACAAAATAAATGCTTCCTGATCTCCTTTTGCTAGACTGAGTCTAGTTCTTGAGTAACAACAATTGTTGATTGTATTTTGTCTATATTTACTCAAACTATACATGAAGCATAAGAACAGTATATTGGTGAATAAAGTGGTTCGTTTCGTTTCGCGTACAAAGACCCCAACATCCTTGCATGCATCAGACCTGGTCATCTAATGGCGACTCTCCATGCTGCTTGATCTCTGGCAGCCTTCCTATTCAGTCCCATATCCCTGAGCTCACATTCTATGACCTCGTTCCAGGTTTTTTCGGTCTGCCTTTCGCAATCTTATCCCCAGCGTCAACACTTCTCACTTTCTGCAACCAGTTGTCATCCTCCATCCTCTCCACATGCCCCAAAAATCTCAGTCTACCTCTCCTCATCACTACACCAATACACTCCAGTCCCACCCTTCCTCTTAGCTCTTCTGTCGTAAACCTAGCCCCACCCCTCAGGCCTCGCATTCAAGAACGCACTGAACATCCACCCAATCATTGCCACTTTTGTACAACTGAGCCTGCGAATATCCTCTTTCTCTGTTGCCCAGGTCTTACAACCATACAGCATTACATTCAGTCACTTAAAAACAACATACAGCTGCATGCACGGCCTCCTGACATCCACCCTTCTAAATCCTATCTCCCTCGTGAGGACAGGGTCCACCTGGCCAGACTGAGATGTGGGCACCATCCAGCCCTCTTAAGCTACCAGAAGAGGCTGGATGATTCCGTCGCTGATGCCTGTCCAGGATGTAACACAGCACCCCATACTATTAAGCACATTATGGAAAACTGCATTGCACACAGTGACCTACGCCAACAACACAACATACACTCTTTGAGAGCTTTGTGGGAAAGCCCGGTGTCGACCATTGCTATCCTAAGGGACTAGGGGCTGTTCGGCCAGACTGCCTAGGGAACAACTACTACTACTACTACACTCCTAATACATGCTGCATACAAAGATCCTTTAGCACGAAGGAAGAGCCCTCTCAATGTCAAGTGAAGCAACAGGTCCCTGAACTTCTTCCAACCACTTCTCACTCCAGCCCCACCTCCAGCACATAACATGTCTCCCAAGTAACAAAAGTCCTCCACACATTCGAGAGACTCACTGGCAAGATCAATCCTTGCACGCCTGACAATTTCCACATGCTCTCCTCGACACACCGCACACATGAAATCAGCATTATCTCACAGTTTACCTCTAATACATGTGGTGGGTGGGACACAATCTGGCCACGCTATGGGATGGTATTACAACTCTGCGGCCAGGTTGTGTTAGGAAGATTTCTGCCACCGTATTTCCTGCGCGTCGTGAAAGGCGACTAAAAGGGTCGGGGTGAGGGGACTAGGGACCCCCTCCTCTACTTTTTAGTTCCTACGATGAGACGGGGCATAGAAAGGGATGGGGAATTGAGTTATCCCCGTACCTTGAAGATTGGGTCTATGAATGTGTGTGGATGTAGTAAAATTGAGGCTAAAAAGGAGGGCATTGGGAGAATGTGAGAAGAAAGTTGAATGTGTTAGCTTTGAGTGAAACAAAGGTGAAAGGGAAAGGTGAGTCAAAGTTTGGAAGTGTAAATGGTTTGATTTCAAGCGTTGACAAAGGAAGGACGAGAGGTGTGGCCTTGTTAGTGAGCCCGGAAGTACAGCAGTGTGTGATTGAATGGAAGGAGGTGCCATCGAGACTGATGTGGGTGAAAGTGAAATTTGGACGTGAGTTGTGGGTACTTGTGAGTGCATATGGGCCTGGTAGTGAAAGGGATGAAGAAAAGAGAAGGTCTTTCTGGAATGATGTTGATGAGTGTCTGCTGAGTTTTGGAGCAAATGTGCATGTGGTAATGACGGGAGATCTGAATGCTAGAGTGGGAAATGTAGCAGCTGAAGGTGTGGTTCGTATGCATGGTGTGCGTGGATGAAATGAAAATGGGGATCGAATGATAGGGATGTGTGTTGATCGAGAGATGGTGATTGGAAACGTCTTGTTTGAGAAGAATAATATAAGCATACATGGGTGAGACAGGAGGGTGGAAAGGTTGTTGATAGAGCACTGATGGACTATGTGGTTGTGTCCAGGAATGTAAGAGGAAGATTGTTCGATGTGAGAGTTTTGAGAGGAGAGAGGTGAGGTATGTCTGACTACTACTTGGTAAGAGTTTTGAAAGGGGAGAGTGGAGGTATGTCTGACTACTACCTGGTGGAGGGAAGTTGAGAGTAGGTATGAGGTGGGTGAGAGCTAGGAGAGTTGGATGTGGCAGGGAGGTTTTGGAAACGAGTGATTTAAATACAAAAGAGAAAATGATAGAGTATCAGAAGTTGAAAGATGAGTGGAATGCAGTGAAAGATCATGGCAGTGTGGAGGAGGAATGGCAGTTGTTTAAGAGTGCTGTTGTAGGGCATGCACAAGAGGTGTGTGGTGTGAGACGAGTGGGTGGTGATGTATGAAAGGAAGGTGAATGGTGGTGCAAGGAATTAAGTATGGCTGTGGCTGAGAAGAGACGTGCATATGAAGTGTGGCTGCAGAGGAAGAATGAGGTGTCATATGAGACGTATAAGGAAAAGAGTAATCAGGCGAGAAGGGCTGTGCGTGATACTCAAGTGGCAGCAGATGAGAGGTGGGGTAAGTGGTTGACTGAGAATTTTCAACAAAATAAGAAAATGTTCTGGAGGGAGGTGAAAAGGGTGCGAAAGATAGAGTTTGGGAAGGGAGAGTGAGTAAAAGCAGAGGATGGATGTTAATTGAGGTGGATGCTGTGGGGAAGAGATGGGCAGAATATTTTGAAAGATTGTTAAATATAGAGGAGGAAAGGGAGGCTGAGATTGTGGCAGAGGGGAGGGTGCAAGGAATAAATGTGTTGGGAGAGTTGAATGATTCTTTGATCACGATGGAAGAAGTACAGGAGGCAGTAAAGGAGATGAAAGCAGGGAAAGCTGCAGGTATGGGTGGATGTGCTGTGGAATGCCTGAAAGGTGGTGAAGTGACTATTATTGAGTGGTTAGTAAGACTGCTGAATGTGTGTTTTTTGAGCGGGATGGTGCCAATTGACTGGGCAGTGCTTGTGTGGTTCCGTTGTATAAAGGTAAGGGTGATAAGTATGAATGTACTAGCTTTAAGTGTGTAAGTCTGTTGAGTGTTGTAGGTAAGGTGTACGGGAGAGTGTTAATTAAGAGAGTTACAGAGGGTACAGAGGGAGTGATTGGTGATGAGCAATGTGACTTTAGGAAAGGGAGGGAATACATGGATCATGTGTTTGCTGTCAGACAGGTGTGTGAAAAGTATTTAGCAAAAGGTAAGGATGTGTTTTGGGCGTTCATGGATTCAGAGAAGGCGTATGATAGAACTGATAGGGAGGCTTTGTGGACTGTTTTGAGATTATACAGTATGTTATTAAAAGGAGTGAAAAGTTTATACGTAAATAGCAAAGCGTGTGTAAGAGTGGAAAAAACCGTGAGTGATTGGTTTCCTGTGAGACTGGGGCTGTGGCAGAGATGTGTGATGTCACCATGGTTGTTTAATATTTATATTGATGGCGTTTTAAGGGAGATGAATGCTAGAGTGATAGGTGGAGGTTTGAGTCTCGTGAATGCTGATAGTAGAGAGTGGAACCTGAATCAGCTGCTGTTTGTGGATGATACTGCACTGGTGGCTGATTCGGAGGAGAGATTGAGACAATTGGTAGAGGAGTTTGGAAAGGTGTGTGAAAGGAGGAAATTGATAGTGAGAATAAGAGTAGAGTGATGACGTGTACGAGCTTGGTAGATGGTAGGAGGATGAATACAGTTTTGAATGGTGAGTTACTTGAGGAGGTAGAGTGTTTTAAATATTTAGGGTCACATATTGCTCTGGACGAAAGAATAGATGTAGAGGACAAGTTTAGATTGAATGAAGTAGAGAAGGTGCTGGGAGGAATGAAAAAAGTGTATAGATGTCGTTCACTTAGCATGGATGTAAAGAGAAAGTTGTATGAGGGTGTAGTCGTACCGACTGCATTATATGAGGCTGAATCATGGAATATGGGTGTAGCAGAGAGGAAAAGTTTGAATGTAATGAAGATGAGGTGTCTGAGGAGTGTGGGTGAAGTGACGCATTTGGATCGGGTGA
Source organism: Coenobita brevimanus (assembly GCF_032717465.1). Lineage (NCBI taxonomy): Eukaryota > Metazoa > Arthropoda > Malacostraca > Decapoda > Coenobitidae > Coenobita > Coenobita brevimanus. The sequence goes on from NC_136972.1 coordinate 19,372,380, forward strand.
GAAATGATGAAGAGCAAAGGAGAACTGGGTTTACGCAGGAGATGGCTGATTGAGTTGAGCAGACAGTGTTGCAACCGACTGCATTATATGGGGCTGAATCATGGAATATGGGTGTAGCAGAGAGGAAAAGTTTGAATGTAATGGATATGAGGTGTCTGAGGAGTGTGGGTGGAGTGACGCATATGGATCGAGTGAGAAATGATGAAGTGCGAAGGAGAACTGGAGTTATGCACGAGATGTCTGATCGAGTTGAGCAGAAAGTGTTACGATGGTTTGGGCATATGGAGAAAATGGATGAAAAGAGATTGGTGAAAAAGATGATTGGATTGGATGTGACAGGTGTAAGGCTGAGAGGAAGATTACGAGTAGGATGGATGGACAGTGTGATGAGAGCATTAGTTGTGAAAGGGATGTCTGTTGAGCAAGGAAGAGTGGCTGCACATGATAGGAATAACTGGAGAGATTTTGTGAATTAATAAATGGTGATGCGGCCCTGAGGGGATATTCTCTCGCATTAGATCTGATCAGCTGATCAGATTAGGTGTGGATAATGGGATGGGTCCATTATAATGTGCAGGGGTAAACCAGCTCTGCTGTTGGGTCCTGCTGCGGATATCACTGATTGCACTGCGCAGTTGACCTTCTTGCGGTGTGTGCAGTGAGGATCTGTCCCTTCTCCCCTTGGGGCTATGATTCGAATAAATGTGTGTGTGTGGATGAGTAAATTGGGAGCGTGTTGTCCTGTCTTGGCTACCTCCCTTTCTTTAAGGAATGCAATCTAGGTATATAGGTAGATAGATAGGTACAGCTCCGGACAGATGAAACGGCTACACCCCATCCACCAGCGACTTGGTTTGGGTCTCAGTGGTTCTGGTAACAGTTGCAGGTGGAGGGAGGGGGGATGTGGGAGGGTGAGGAGGGGAGAAATGTGGGCGGAGTTATATAGGGGGTAGTGTGGGAGGGTGAAGAAGCAGCACAGTCTGGCTGGTGGGAGGGGGAGACGAATGGTTGGGTAGCGGAGACGAGAGTCTGCTGGAGGGTAAGACAGGTGAGTGTGATTAGATGAAAAGAAATGACAAAAAATGAATTATTATAATATCTGCTGCATATATTGCATTTTATCTACTAAATAAAAACACTGTCTATTATTCACCACCGTATTTTGGTATCCTACTCATTATTATTATCCTTTGGTTATTAGGCAATAAATAAAGATATTGGACGGTCTTTCGGACCCGAACCAATTTTTTCATAACTTTTTTCTTCAGCTATTTCCGTATTCCTATTATCCCTCGTGCTTGAAGTCCCCCTTTTTATCACTTTCTCCTACGCCCTACATTTTTTTAGGCATAAGGCAGTTTAACTTTCTCTTTAAATAACCATAGTTGTCAACAAATATTCCTTTCATTAATCTATTTAATTACCTGTTTTCTTTCAATATGCATTTGTCTATAATGGGTGTTACACTTTAATTGGCGCCGCTATTTGACGTTTTGAATAAATTTGGTCTAAATTTACGCATATATTGCAGTCTCTCTCAAGTAGGCTGGCAACCTCACACATCCTCCCCCCTGCTTTCTCCTTCTCTCGCTACCCGTTCCCTCCTTTCCTTTTGTAGTACTGTTTATCTATTCTTTCTCATATTTTTAACCACATTCCTTCTTACAAACTTTTAGTGCCATAGGAATTTCTCCCTTATCACCTACAGTCCTACTACATGAAAGTGGAAAAAATTGCCATCGGGAAAAGAATAACTGGAAATTTATGGCGAAAGTGACGATATTAGTTATTTAGAATGAGTGTTGGCAGATACGCATTCTTGAAGTGATTATCGCAGCCACAGCATTTCGCCTCCATAAAACAGAAGGACTATAGGTTTCATGCATTACCTCCTTACGTCCAGCATTACTGTGCAGAACGCCATGTATAACACATTAAGGACCACAAGGACAGTACTGGTAGTCATCGTGATTCTCATGAATCTCTCCATAGGCTATTGAAAACAGTGCTTTATGCTCAACTTCAGATTTATGGTCTCATCATGGCAATGATAGGCAAAGATAATAAAAACAATATATACAACCAAATTATCATTTATTATACAACAAAGCTCAAACTGCCTCCGTGCTGCAGTCTCAAGGGTGTAACCAGCTCACACAATCACATGTAACCTGAAGAAATTAAATACATGATCCTATATATATATATATATATATATATATATATATATATATATATATATATATATATATATATATATATATATATATATATATATATATTTTAAACCATGAACAACACTGTTTGATCTAAAATTTATTGTGTTGGGTAAAGCAGAGGACACTAACTAGCATGGCAACCGACCTTACGGAAACCACCATGTTGCACTACACGCCACAGAAACCGATGCACAGACCATGATATCAGCGAAAAGACTATGAGAAGAGTATTGCACGAAGCAGGGTTGCATCACAGGACCCTAGCAAACGTTATGTTGACAAGCCAGAGGATTTTTGGAAGTGTGTCTCTGAAGGCGCAACTGCTGGAGAAGGAATAATACTCGGTGAGTATTATTTCTGAGGTTTTCGCTTGTATAAACTAAACTATTCAGTCATACATGACCATAAAAATATATTAATAATTACTGCAGGGGGACAACTAGTTTCGTTACAACGTCAGTCCATGCAGAGGAAATTACTTTGGCCATATAGGGTTACTCGATGTTAAATTTCATAAGTGTAGAGCCTGTATGATTATATATATATATATATATATATATATATATATATATATATATATATATATATATATATATATATATATATATATATATATATATATGAGAAAGTATTTAATTTTTTTCAGGTAGCACGGAGGCAGTTTGAGCTTTGTTGTATAATAAATGATAATTTGGTTGTATATATTGTTTTTATTATGTTTGCCTATCATTGCCATGATGAGACCATAAATCTGAAGTTGAGCATAAAGCACTGTTTTCAATAGCCTATGGAGAGATTCATGAGAATCACGATGACTACCAGTACTGTCCTTGTGGTCCTTAATGTGTTATACATGGCGTTCTGCACAGTAATGCTGGACGTAAGGAGGTAATGCATGAAACCTATAGTCCTTCTGTTTTATGAAGGCGAAATGCTGTGGCTGCGATAATCACGTCAAGAATGCGTATCTGCCAACACTCATTCTAAATAACTAATATCGTCACCTTCGCCATAAATTTCCAGTTATTCTTTTCCCGATGGCAGTTTTTTCCACTTTCATGTAGTAGGACTGTAGGTGATAAGGGAGAAATTCCTATGGCACTAAAAGTTTGTAAGAAGGAATGAGGTTAAAAATATGAGAAAGAATAGATAAACAGTACTACAAAAGGAAAGGAGGGAACGGGTAGCGAGAGAAGGAGAAAGCAGGGGGGAGGATGTGTGAGGTTGCCAGCCTACTTGAGAGAGACTGCAATATATGCGTAAATTTAGACCAAATTTATTCAAAACGTCAAATAGCGGCGCCAATTAAGGTGTAACACCCATTATTAGACAAATGCATATTGAAAGAAAACAGGTAATTAAATAGATTAATGAAAGGAATATTTGTTGACAAATATGGTTATTTAAAGAGAAAGTTAAACTGCCTTATGCCTAAAAAAATGTAGGGCGTAGGAGAAAGTGATAAAAAGGGGGACTTCAAGCACGAGGGATAATAGGAATACGGAAATAGCTGAAGAAAAAAGTTATGAAAAAATTGGTTCGGGTCCGAAAGACCGTCCAATATCTTTATTTATTGCCTAATAACCAAAGGATAATAATAATGAGTAGGATACCAAAATACGGTGGTGAATAATAGACAGTGTTTTTATTTAGTAGATAAAATGCAATATATGCAGCAGATATTATAATAATTCATTTTTTGTAATTTCTTTTCATCTAATCACACTCACCTGTCTTACCCTCCAGCAGACTCTCGTCTCCGCTACCCAACCATTCGTCTCCCCCTCCCACCAGCCAGACTGTGCTGCTTCTTCACCCTCCCACACTACCCCCTATATAACTCCGCCCACATTTCTCCCCTCCCCACCCTCCCACATCCCCCCTCCCTCCACCTGCAACTGTTACCAGAACCACTGAGACCCAAACCAAGTCGCTGGTGGATGGGGTGTAGCCGTTTCATCTGTCCGGAGCTGTACACTCATGATTACTAATCTCTGACCAGGGACACGTGGCGGGCAGTGTTATGACAACACACGAGCCACGCATTCGAACACAGCCTCCGCACTAGTGGGCGGGGCAAAGAACTGTAACCAGGTGATCTGAAGCGTACTGCTCCTCATAGCATTGATATTGTCATATTCTTATGATTTCTCCTCCATAATATAATAATCTGTGTTTATTGACAGAGGCCGACATTTCTTCAATCAGTCTGCAATTTAGCAGTTTCCAAGAAGTAAAAAAATATGTGCCACTACATGTGGGTATTGGCATCATATATACCGTAATAATTATTTATGAATTAGCAGCATTAGCTGGCACACATTTTGACCAGAGGAGGCATGTAGCTAAGACGTCGCGTAGGATTAGGTCAACCATTCCCACTGGATGGCAACGGCATAGATGTAAATAAAGGCGCGATTCCACCGGGGCAACACAGACAACATGTAGCATGCGATTTGCCTGGGTTTCAACATGTATGTTGAATGCGGCATTCAACCACGAGACATGTTGACTGCGACTAGTCAACATTGTTGTTTCATGTAGCATGCCACATGCCAATGTTTATGTTGAATGCCACAAAACCATTTCCACCGATTCAACAAAAACCGAGCCAGTTGTCAACACGATGTAACAGACAGATATGTAGATAGACAGAGAAAACAAAAAAAACAAATAAGTAGATACCGTGTAAAACACACACACACACACACACACACACACACACACACACACACACACACACTGCCGAATAACTTATAAAAAGGTGTGAATGGATAGAATGACGGGTGCTGCGTGCCCGCCGTCAAGAGCAAGGCACGAATGCAAAAATTTTCTGAAGTACCGTATCTTAGCTTAACAAGAGACAAGATAGAGAGAATAAAGGCCGGTTCACACGAGCTGAATCGCGGCCGTTTTTTTCGCCGATTTGGGGGGGAAAATGCCGATTTTCGGCATTTTTCCCGGAAAGGTGTTCACACGTACGGGGACTGCAGAGGCAGGAACGCGGCAACAGTGTTTACTAACAAAGATGGAGCACCGTACTCGTGCTGGGTGTGCAGCTCTTGCACTTGCACTTTTCCAACTTCAAGATGAGTCCTCACGGCCGCGATTTAGCTCCTGTGAATAGGCCTTTACTGCCACTCAGCTATCCGGGGCTTCAGGGACCGTATGCATAAATTTTCTTAAGCATAAATAATGTACAAGATTCCTTTACCTTTAACTCATACTTAAATAATCCTACTTTTATACTCATGCTCATATCAGATACACCCACACTGGAACGAACGTTAAAGTGAGATTAATTGTGGTAGTAGTGTAAACAAGATGTCGTATTCGTCTTCGTTCCCAGAGCTTTGCCTTGTTCGGTGCTTCCATTTAAATCGGCCCGGCCTCTTTCTCCCGATTCCGGCAAAAAAAGACCGACATGTCGGTCTCTCCATACTGGCGAAAAAAGCGGCCGGAATTTCTACCGGGAAGCAAATTCCGGCAAAAAACAACCGCGATTTTGCTCGTGTGAACCGGCCCTAAAGATTTGCTGGTGTTGGCAGGGGTGCACCCATAGAGGCTCCTACCTCTATGGGTGCACCCAGGAAGTTTCTAGGGGGGAGGGGGAGGCCGAAGTGAGCTGAGGTCAGGTAATCCGATAATTACAGGGAGGTCACATGCAGGTGTAGAGTCAGGGAGCTGCTGGCTCATGTTTTACTCTTTGTTTGTACTTGTCAATTTTTCATGTGTTGCTGTTATCGAAATAAATACATATAAATTTTTAAAGGATCCAGAGAGCTAAGGGGGGGGCCGGGCCCGGTAGCTCCCCCCCCCCCCCGATGCGCCCCTGAGTGTTGGCACAGTATTAGGACTGGTGGAGAGAGGGGGGGGGGAACGGAGAGAAGAGAAGGAGGGAAGAGAGAGGTGAAGCGACAAGAGAATAATAAAGTAGAGAGAGAGAGAGAGAGAGAGAGAGAGAGAGTGATAGCCTCACCTGTTGCTTTTTGCAATGTTTCTCGGCTTTGATGCACCTTTTGTAAACATTCTTAGCCGGTAATTAATTTGATCTCTCTCTCTCTCTCTCTCTTTCTCTAACATTCAACATTTTTCTCCTAATTATCAACAACTCTTTGCCCTCTTATTTATATTTTGTCCTCTCTCTCTCTCTCTCTCTCTCTCTCTCTCTCTCTCTCAACTTTGGGCATCACATTACGTATAGAAAACATCAGCTTTTTCGTTTTTTTTTGTATTGGGTTTCTGTTCAAAAGGCTAACTTTGAGGCTTCGTGTGAGGGAGGTTTTTTTTTTATGTTTTTTGTTTGTGTTTTTCTTTGATGTGTGTGTGTGTGTGTGTGTGTGTGTGTGTGTGTGTGTGAGAGAGATAGAGAGAAAGAGAGTGTGTGTGTGTGTGTGTGTGTGTGTGTGTGTGTGTGTTCTTGGCTAATCCCCGCAGTGCATTTAGTTTAGCCTGGTTATTCGTGTATAGTTCCAAGCGTATATCCCATTGAATCACAAGTTTTCTATATTCTTCGATAAATTCAACGATTTTATTCTTGAGACCAATTTCTTGCTGCTTTCAACATCGAATCCTTCCCGCGACTCGTGGCAAGGCGGGCAACACTAGGCAACAGGCTAAATCTTGTCGCATGCGTCACATTCTACGGGCAACTTGTTGCCATCTGTTGCATGCCACACAGTCGCATGCTACATGTTGGCTTGTGTTGAACTGGTTGGACCACACTTGGCCTATGCCACAGTGTAGCATGCCACATGTTGCCAAAATGTTGCCTCGGTGGAATCGCGCCTTAAGACTAGATGCCGCATCGCCCATTCCTCAGTACAGCGGCTATGCGTCTTTGCGGCCGCCATGTTGGAGCGGTCAAGCATGTAATAGTGGGGCTTTTTTTTTTAGAGCGAATTCAGACTATGAATATGAATGTTGTAGTGGTGGAGGTGGTGATGGTGGTTATTGTTGTGGTGGTGGTGATGGTGGTTATTGTAGTGGTAGTGGTGGTTGTTGCTGTGGTGGTGGTGGTGGTGATGGTGGTTTTTGTTGTTGTTATTGTGTTGGTGGTGATGGTGGTTTTTGTTGTTGTTATTGTGTTGGTGGTGATGGTGGTTTTTGTTGTTGTTGTTGTGTTGGTGGTGATGGTGGTTTTTGTTGTTGTTGTTGTGGTGGTGGTGATGGTGGTTTTTGTTGTTGTTGTTGTGGTGGTGGTGATGGTGGTTTTTGTTGTTGTTGTTGTGGTGGTGGTGATGGTGGTTTTTGTTGCTGTTGTTGTGGTGGTGGTGATGGTGGTTTTTGTTGTTGTGGTGGTGGTTATTGTTGTGGTGGTGGTTAGTGTTGTGGTGGTGGTTATTGTTGTAGTGGTTGTTGTGATGGTGGTGATTGTTGTTGTGGTGGTGGTTGTTGTTGTGGTGGTGGTGGTTGTGTTGGTGGTTGTTGTAGTGATGGTGGTTGTTGTTGTGGTGGTGGTTTTTGTGGTGGTGGTTGTTATAGTGATGGTGTTTGTTGTTGTGGTGGTGGTTTTTGTGGCTGTTGTTGTGGTGGTGGTTATTGTTGTGATGGTGGTGGTTGATGTGCTGGTTGTTGTGGTGATGGTGATGGTTGTTGTGGTGATGGTGATGGTTGTTGTTGTGATGGTGATGGTTGTTTTTGTGATGGTGGTGTTTGTTTTTGTGATGGTGGTAGTTGTTGTGGTGGTGGTGATTGTTGTTGTGATGGTGATTGTTGTTGTGGTGGTGATTGTTATGGTGGTGGATGTGGATGTTGTTGCTGTTGTGGTGGTGGTGGTGGTTGTGGTGGTGGATGTGGTGCTGTGGTAGTGGTTGTTGTTGTTGTGGTGGTGGTGGTGGTTGTTGTGGTGGTGGATGTGGTGCTGTGGTAGTGGTTGTTGTTGTTACTGTGGTGGTGGTGGCTGTGGTGGTGGTTGTTATGGTGGTGGCTGTTGTTGTGGTGGTGGCTGTTATGGTGGTGGCTGTTGTTGTGGTGGTAGTGGTTGTTGTTCCTGGTTCATCTGAAACGTGAACTTGGTGGACTGCAGGCTTAAATTTCCCTTCTGCAACCCACCATCCTCCTTTCGGAGGATAGAGAAGCCGCTGAGGGACTTTTGCATAACCAGACAGTTGAGTCGCCCATGCCACCGGTGTCACCATAGATATATTCCGACGCTTTCTACACCCAAAAGCAGCACAGTGCTGTTGCATATTTAGGTATATAGTGGTCAGCTTTGAACATCGTCAGGAACACGACATTGTCTGCCTCCACCGTTCCAAGATGGCGGCCGCGCAGACGCATCGAAAGTAGTGTCATGCGATAACTAGGCTTATTTATATCTATGGGCAACGGGGCCTGTTATCACTAGAGAAAAACATTCAGTTCAAAGTGGTAGTAACAGTAAATTTGTGTCAATGATATAAGTATTATAAAGCATTCTTACTTAGAATATGTCGCGTGAATGCCGGCTGCTGTGGCAATCATGGATATTTCTCTGCTATCACCTACCAACAGCTCGGTCAAAGGCTCGCCTCAAGAAATAGGTCAGTGAAATAATAAACAGATTAATAAATCAGTGTATGAAATTCAAATATCACACACTCGTTGTAGACTGAAAATAACAGCTTTGACCAAATTTGTTTATTTCTTACCATGCATATATTACTTGAGAAAGTAATAAAATATGTGAAACAAAAGTGCTTCAGTGACGCTTAGAAAATTGTTCATTGAAGCACTAAACCTTTCTGAAACGACGGTGGAGTGTGTCTGACTGTGCAGCCTACGCCTGGCCACGACTTTGGCTAACTCTCTGGTCAGAGATTAGTGATCACGAGTGTACCTCTAATACCACTACAACTCTTATGTACCCACTTATCACAAACACTGCACAAGATGGAATTACTTCCCACGCCTTTCCGGCAAACTGCACATGGTCACTTTCCATCTTCCTTGACAGTACCGCCACCAACCCTAGATTCCATCACCTTTGTTTCATCTGTATTTACTCTCATGCCTCTGTGCCCCATACTATCTCCCCACTTTCTTACTCTTTCCTATACTTCATTATCTGCAGTCAACACCAAATCATTGGCATGCAGTATCTCCAACGGGAGTCCATTTCTGAAGTCATGTGAGAGGACTTCAAGCACCATGATAAACAAGAGGCTCAAGACTGACCCCTGATGCACACTAGCATTCGCGGAAAACTCATCACTCAAATCTCCATTCACTCTCACCTGGGTGCAAGCACCCACATACATAGCTATACCCCACTGTAGGGGGTCACCTTGACGTGGTGGTGGGGCTTGAAGCATGGTTGGCAGTGCCACCTACTTGGGAGGCAAGCCTACCTTTGTAGGGTTTGGCATTTGTCGGCCTTGTGGACCAAGCACCCCCTACATCACTGTAGAGGAGGCCTACTGGTGATGTCAGTCCCTGGCCATCTATCATCTAGGGCGGGACTGTTGCCTCCCCACGTGTTTGCCGTGCGTGGCGTCCCGTAATGCTGGGAGACGGGAGTCCTGGTGGTTGAGCGATGCTGCATGGTGCGCCCTGCAGCTGGCAATACACCTCTTTGGTCCCTTATTCTGGCCTGGTTGGGCCCGACCAGGTCAATCGGCTGGTCACTGGCTAGCCATCCAGGCTAGTCACCTAGTGGCTTTAGGGTCAAGCGGGCACTGGGGGACCTGGTGGCTCCTATCGTCCTGGAGTCACCCTTGTCAGGGTCCCTTGGTGGTTACCTGCATATACTTCCCCACTACCTCTGGGGTCACCAGTGGTGCTTTCCCTGGCATATGGCCTCCCCTTGTTGGGCTCCATGGTGGGTGGAGGGGTGGGGGAATGAAGGTAGTTATTTTTGATTATGGCTTGTAAAATTTCATCAGCTGACGACCCTGGTTCCGTCCCTGACCATCCTTTTCAGTCTCCCTCCTGTGCGCCTCCTGTGCCTCTGGCTGGTGAGGCCCATATTGCCACCCTGGAACCATACCTGCCTGGTTCCAGTGGTTTACGGTCAGTGGCCACTACAAAGAGGAGCCGGCAACAGACAATAACATATAGTGGACATGCCCGTGAGGTCCTGCCGGGTGTCTTTGAGAGGGTTGATTTTGCAAGGTACTACACCATTCGTACTTTGGATGGTCAGCCTATTGGGAATTTGGATATTTTTACGGTTCATCGACGCATTATATCAATCTGTGGGAGAGAGCCGAAGATTTCACCTCAGGGGGATGGTAGCCTACTAGTGGAGGTTACATCCCCTGAAGAGGGTTCCCGGCTGGCTGCCCAGTGTAAGGACCCGGATGCGCTATTTACTTGTGCCCCTCATGCTTTTTTCAATCAGAGTCGAGGTGTTGTTTTCTCCAAAGACTTACTCCGCTACAGTGAAGAGAAGCTCCTTGAAGAACTCCAGGTCCACAGGGTGGTTAAAGTGGAGAGGTTTCGGAAGAAAGTTGATGGTGTACTTACCCCAACTCCATCCTTGTTGCTGATGTTCGACTGTAATGTTCTCCCTTCATCCATCAAGGTGGCTTGGTTGTCCCTTAGGGTCAAACCCTTTGTACCAAACCCACGACGCTGCTACCACTGTCAGATGTACGGGCATGTTGGGCGAGTCTGTCGTCGTTTGCAACAGGGCCTCCCAGTGGTGTGTGTCAGTTGTGGAGAATCCACTCATGCAGGACAGGACTGTCCTGGACCTGTTTGTTGTTTGCACTGTGGCGAGGCACATCCTGCTTCATCTAAAGACTGTGCCCGGTTTTGCTTGGAGAAGGAGATCCTCCTCATCCATAATCGGGATAAAATAAGCTTTTCTGAGGCCAGGAGTAGAGCCATGTCATTTGTTTTCCGTAACGGAGTGTCTTATGCGTCAGTTTTGTCCAGTCATAGCCGTCCTCATCGTCCTGTCCAGCAGCAGACTCGAGTTCCTCCTGTTGTGTCAGCTCCTATGCCTTCATCTGTTGATCCCATGCCAGTGCAACAATCTCCCGCACTTGCGACAGTTGCCGCTACAGTTCAAGACTCGACCTCTACATCTATGGTATCCCCTAGTAGTCATGGTGCACATTCTTCATTTGCTAAACGTCATCATGGTTCCTCAGAGTCTTTGAGTCTTGAAGATCCTCCAAGCAAGGTGTCGGTCGTGGAGTCCACATCCTCTGTAGTTAGTCCATCGGTGCAACAGCCCTCGGACCCTGCTTCTGGGTCTTCGGGGGCTTCTGGGGTGTCAGGTCAGTCTGGCACCTCTTCCTCCCGGGAATCGGATGTTCCTCCTCCGGTTACCTCTGAGGATCCTGTCCTGCCCCCTCCACGTTTGGAGGCCAGGACCCCAATCCCTCCTGCTCGACCTCTTGGTTCACTGGGGGCCCCGGGCAGGGTTCGGAGTAGCTCTTCCTCTCCTGCTGAGCAGCGACGGATGTCTGTGAAGTCTCCCAACACTTTGCAGACCCCAGGCCCTCGTTCTAGCCATGCTGCTGCCCGTGGCAAGCCCCTTAGTGGGCGTATCCGCATTCCCAAGAAGATTGTCTCCCAGGGTCGCTCAGTGGTTTCCACTAAGTGACCCTTTCTTTTGTGTATATAGTTCCTCCATTTTAATATTTTTAGTATTTTTTTATGGTTTTCTGTTTGTCCCTCTCCCCTGCCCCTTTTTATTTCAATAGTTTTAATGGCTAATATTATTCAATGGAACTGCTGTGGTTTACGAGCCAACTGGGAGGAACTCCGTTGGCTTCTGGCTGAGTATTCACCTGTGTGTGTTTGCCTACAAGAGACAATGGTTGGTGATGCTGCGCCTCCCAGTCCACCTGGTTACCAGGTTTTTTATTCAGATCCTCTTCCTGGACAGGGTCATGGTGGGGGTGTGGCTATTCTAGTACGCATTGACATACCTTTCACTGCTGTGAATCTTAACACTCCACTGCAGGCTGTTGCTCTCCAGATTTTCCTTCCCCGTCGTTATACTGTGTGCTCTTTGTACCTCCCTCCTAGTGCCACTATTGAGAGAGTTGATCTTGAAAATCTTATTCGTGCACTTCCCTCACCCTATTTCTTGCTGGCTGACATGAACAGTCATCATCCCCTGTGGGGTGGCTCCACAGCTGATGCTAGAGGTACTATGTTAGCCTCCATTGTGGAGGATGTGGACCTGTACATTTTAAATTCTGGTGAAGTTACTTACTTCCATAGTCAAACGGGTATTTTTACTTCTATTGATTTGTCTCTGTGCTCTGCAGGGGTAGCCCTGAATTTTACATGGGCTGTGTTACCAGACTTACATGGCAGTGACCACTTCCCTATTTTAATAAGATCGACACAGAGTGCGCCTTGGCGTCGTCTTCCCCGCTGGCGCTTGGATAGGGCGGTCTAGCCGGTTTTTGAGGAGCTGTGTTCCCCGAACCGATGTGTGGAGGATTTTGTCAGCACTGATGCTGCTGTTGAGTATTTCACAGACTTACTACACTCGGCGGCACTGCAGAGTATTCCGAGAACAGCTGGTCACTTTCCTTGCCGTCCAGTTCCCTGGTGGACTGATGAGTGTGCTTCTGCTGTTCGGGCTAAACGTGCTGCTTTCTCCCGACTTCGTCGTCACCGAGGTGACCCTGGTTACTTAGCGGCATATAGGAGGGCCCGAGCTCATTCCCGGTGGGTTATGAAGGAGGCTAGGAGGAAGTCTTGGGCATCATTTGTTTCTTCAATTTCTTCACAGACTCCTCTCACAAAAGTGTGGAAACGGGTGAGGAAGATTTCAGGGAAATTTCCCGTTCCCTCTCCTCCTGTTTTATCTCATGCAGGTGTGGTGGTGGCTCATTCTTCGTCTGTTGCCGAGATATTTGCAGCTCATTTTGCTAATGTCTCTAGGAAGGACACCTCATCCCCGTCGGCACGCCGCCGACGGCACCTGGAATCTTTGGGCATTAGTTTTCCATCTACTGCGGAGGAGTCGTATAATGTTGCTTTTTCTGCTTCTGAACTTCAGACGGCATTGTCGCAGTGTCACGACTCGTCTCCAGGCTTGGATGATGTCCCATATGCCTTCTTACACCACTTGCCTGATGCAGCCCTTCATTTTCTGTTGTCACTGTATAACAGAATTTGGTGCACTGGTGGGTTTCCGACCTCATGGGGTGTTGCTGTGGTTCTCCCCATCCCTAAGCCGGGTAAGGATCACTTGCAGGCCACTAATTATCGCCCTATCTTGCTGACATCTTGCCTTTGTAAGGTCCTCGAAAAGATGGTGAATAGTCAGCTCATGTGGTACTTAGAGAAGGGTGGTTACTTGTCTCCAGTCCAGTGTGGGTTTCGGAAGATGCGGTCGACCACAGATGCTCTCCTTTCTTTAGAATCTTCCATCTGCCAGGCTTTTGCAACTAACCAGCATCATATCACAGTGTTCTTTGATTTGGAGAAGGCGTACGACACTTCCTGGCGTCATGGTATATTGCAATCTCTTTATGAGTTTGGTCTCCGTGGGCAACTCCCCACTTTTATCCGGGAGTTTTTATCTAATCGTTTTATTCTGGTCCGAGTCGGGAGTGAGCTGTCTACTGCACGTCCCCTTGAGGATGGTGTGCCACAAAGGAGCATTCTAAGTGTTACCCTTTTCGCAGTGGCAATTAACAGCATTATTTCTGTGCTCCCTGATGGTGTTCGTGGCTCTCTCTATGTTGACGATTTATCAATCTCTGTCACTGCCTCACAGATGTCAATGGCAGAAAGGAGGATGCAGATGGCTCTCAACCGTGTCTCTAGATGGGCTGATGAACGAGGTTTTCGATATTCCTTCAAGAAGACCGTTGCCATGTATTTTTGCCGCGTTCGTGGAGTCCACCCTGACCCAAACCTTTTTTTAGATGGGCGTCGTATTTCGTGTTTAAAGGAAACCCGGTTTTTAGGGCTGATTTTTGACAGCCTGTTGACTTGGGTCCCTCACTTGAGGTACGTAAAAGCTGAGTGTCTCAGAGCATTGGGTCTCTTGAAAGTTTTAGCGCACACATACTGGGGAGCTGATCGCAAGACCCTCCTCCTCTTGCATCAGTCTCTGATTTTATCCAAACTTCATTATGGATGTGAAGTTTATTCCTCTGCCTCAGAAGCCCGGCTTCGTATTTTAGATTCCATACATCATGCTGGTGTTCGTCTCGCCACTGGGGCATTCCGATCTTCCCGATTTCGAGTTTGTTGGCTGATGCTGGTGTCCTTCCTCTAGACTTGCTCCGCTCTTCCCTTTTGATGAGATGTTGGTATCGCTTATCTCGTCTCCCAGACTCTGTGCCCTTTGTCAAGGTCTCTCAAGATTCTCGGTCACCTATTTTTGCCACTCGGCCATCCTTTCCAAAGCCCTTTGGTTTCAGGGTGCAGTCGATTATGTCTAGCTTCTCTGTTCCTTCTGTGCCGATCACTCCCCACCGTGTCCCGAGGGTGGGCTACTGGCTTCTCCCCAAGGTGACATTTTGTCGTTTCTTCTCATCCAGTAAGGCCTCCCTTCCTTCTCAGGTTTTATTTTCTCTGTTTTTAGAGCATGCCTCTTCTCATGGGGACTCCATACCAGTTTATACTGATGGATCTAAGTCTGATGCGGGTGTGGGCTTTGGTGTGGTGTTTCCCACCTTCTGTCGAGGTGGGAGCCTCCCTGTAACTGCTTCTGTTTTTACGGCTGAGCTGACTGCTATTTTATTTGCCCTTCAGATTCTCTTCACTCTCCCCCACACTGCTTTTACTGTTTTTAGTGACTCACGAAGTGCTCTTTCTGCAATGGAGTCTTTTAATCCCTCTCATCCTTTGGTTTTATCCATTTTAGAGTGGCTTTTCCTTTTAGGGCGTCGTGGACGTCGTGTAGATTTCTGTTGGGTTCCAGCTCATGTAGGAGTGGCAGGGAATGAACGAGCTGATCAGCTGGCCAAGGCGGCAGCGGCTCGTCCCCCTCTTGCACAGTCCCCTCTGTATCGTCTGCCTGCTGCAGATATGCGCTCCTTTATTGCCTTCAGGGTTTGGTGCTGTTGGCAGGATTCGTCAATGGGAGACTGCTTTGTGCCACCTCCGCATTGGCCACACCCGTTTCTTTCACGGTTTTTTAATGGAGAGGGCTCCTCCTCCATTCTGTGATGACTGTCTGGTTCCCTTGACTGTTCGGCACCTGTTGGTGGAGTGTCCTAGTCTTGAGGATTTGCGGCGTCGGTTCCTCTCTGACCACCAAACGGATGGAGGTGTGTATTATCTTTCCTCCGTGCTTGGGGAGGATGCCTGTGCCTTGGGAGGGGCAACCCTCTCCTTTGTGAAGGAGGCAGGACTTCTTAAGGATATTTAGAATTTCTCCTTTTTTATTGTGTGGCTTATCCTCTATTTTTTGTTTTTTGCTTTTTACTTCTTTGTTATACGGCGGCATATGACCCTGGCAGTTGCGCCATGATTATTATGAAAAAAAACAAAAAAATACATAGCTATAACCACTCTAACCAGTCACTCCTCGATCCCAAACTTCCTCATTGTCCACTTCACCACCTCCTTAGGGACTCTATCAAAGGCCTTCTCCAAATCATCAAAAACAAAGTGCAGATCACTTTTCTTTCCCATATCCTCGTATCCTTCCTGAAGTTGTCGAACAATGAATATGGCGTCAGTGATCCCTTTGCCTGGCTAAACTCAAACTGCAACTCATCAATATTCACCTTCTCTAATCATACCTTCTAGAACTCTCCATCACCTTCATTATCTGGTCCAAAAGTTTTATGCCTCTATAATTTCCTCTTTCCAGGGAATCACTTCCCCATATACATACTTATAATCACACTCTTCAGCCAATCATTTGGGACAACACACTCATATATAGCCGAATTTATCATATCAGTAACTAACCCGACCCCTATATCTCCTGAGGCCTTCAGCATTTCAGTAGTCAATCCAGACAAACCTGCCGCCTTCCCCACCTGCCTTGCTCACATTAGCAGCATCAATCATAAGCTAAAGGCCAAACACTGGATCTGCCGACTCCAGATTTCCCCTGTTCCAAACTCCTCATTCAGTGACCAATTATAATGCTCTCTTCAAGCGTCTTTGGTATCCTCATTGTTCACCAATGCCTTTCCTTCATCATTCTTCACACACTGTTCACCTGTGATCTCCCTGTTTTCCCTCTTCATCTGATTTGCTACCTTAAATATCATATTCTTCCTTTCAGCACTATTCACGTTATCCAGTAAAATCTCTTAGACTCATATTTTGCCCCGTATACCTCTTTTCTGGCCCTAGATTACGAAAAACATGATTCAATATCACCATCACTGTACATGCCCAAGAACACGAAGAGAGGGGAAAGTGACATTTACTAGTAGTCATAACATGTATGGATCTCAGTCTGCAGAAAAATGGTTCTCACAGGTACTGTATTATGTAAACATATTATAGTATGAACATATCATATCGGTCACCTTCGCTGCAGTCGTAGTGAAACAGCAAGATATAAGGTCGGCCAGGGAAACATGTGAGCAGCTGGAATGCATATAAAAAACTGAGATCAAATAAATGGATCTTATCTGATATGGTGTTATTAAAAGGAATGTTACGACAGTTCGTGAGGTTGAAGATGGGTCAGATGGTAATTCTGCAGTAACCTATACTGTCCATGTTAAGTAGGTAGCTGACAAAGGGAAGCAATGTAGTGGATATACATAATTTACGATAGTCTTAATACTGACTCCGGTAAAAAATCTGGTGTACAGTTCGTGGTAACTACTTTTTTGTTAATATAGAGATGGAAGTTTTAGGGTAGGAAAGCATACGCAAGGTACAGAACTTTAAATGTATATGTATAATTACACATTTGCGTCATATTTAGTGTGGCTGTGTCCCAAAAACCATTTCATCCCCATAAGCACTATGCAGAATACAGGCCCAGGGCCTGTATTCTGCATAGTGCTTATGGTCGACCCTAGCTAACCGTCATAGCTAAGCAAATTTATGACAGTCAGTCTTATGGCCGTCGGAAGTCGTCGGCCATACCTCACTAATCCAACAACACCGTCAGCTGCTAGAACGCACCGATCACAATTTGTCAACTTTAAATTTATGGAATAAAATAGGTTCTTGGCATTATTTTCTTGGATTTAAATTGTTCTAACTTCATATTACGACTTTTGGGGAAGTTAGACATAGTAAAATAGGAATTCGTTTGTGAGAAAATGCGCTGAAACGTATTCCCGTTGAAAAGTGTGTAACCAAAAACACTGTCTGACTAGTGTAAACTTAACCTACCTTATTAATTTCATCTAATTTCATATTAGTATTTTTTTGTTGGCTAGGCTAAACTTGGTTAGGTTAAATTTTATTATATATATATATATATATATATATATATATATATATATTTATATATATTTTTATTCATATCATTATTTATTATAATATACTTAACCTACATTACAAATATTTTCTTAAGTCCAAAGAAAGTTAAAGAAAAGGTTCATTGCTATGGACAGCAATGGGACAATAACCAGTTCATCTGGGTTAGGTTGAGTTATATATTTCTATAATTTGTTTCTGGTTTATTTAATATTTTCATATTTTTTTATACTAACCTTAACCTAAAGTATTATTTTTCGACCAGTCTAAACTTTACCTATCCCATTATTATTATTTTATTATATTTAATTATTTATTATTTAATATTTTTTAGACGTCCATAATTAACCTAACCTGCTGGGGCTAGCCCTACAAGTACTGTAAAGCCCAAACTCTGCACATTTGCATTTTTCCGGTAGCAAGATAACGTAGTGTTATGATGACCTTAAGCTCCGGGGTGAGTGGGTTTCTCCTCTTGGTGTCACTCGATAAGGCGTCTCTCACAAGATTGGTGACATACAAAATACCGTCCCTGTCTAGCCGGTATCTCTTGATAAGCTCAGCATCACTGAGCTCGTTAAGCACGTCCCTTCTTCGGAAAATATTCCTCGGCTGAGGATCTGCTTGCTGTGGTGCGGCCATGTTGACACACTTCTGACGGTCATAGGCGGCGTTAAGACAGGGTGAACCCGAACATACCATCGCGCGTCTTATTATGGTCGTCCATAGGAGTTTATGGTCGACCATACGAGTTTCTGACGGAGTTATGTCTAAAATGCGCCATTTTGTTTAGATATGTACGACGGACTTAGCTATGACGGTTTATAGAATCTGGGCCCTGTACTATCGCGATCCCTAGTTTCTTTACCCCCCTGGCTCGAGGGAAGGCAAAACCAGGCCTGAAGAAATACCAGGCGAGCGGACACGGTTAGTCTAGCAGTCTGAAAATAGTTCACGATGACAGAATGACTCACACACACCAAACCCAACGTTGTCACTGACTCCTGTCATATAACTACAGTCATGGAATATGACTGAAATGTTCGTCATGAAATATAACTGACGGTGAAAGCATTAGTATCATTTAATGCACCCTTCGAATGTGACTCGGTTTCCCATGCATCATGTAAACTTGGTTCCTGTTCGAACTATCTTTTTCAAAGTGTTCACAGTACTCTCGAAGCAGCTTCGTAGTCTGTGATTACTACAACAATGAAGCAACTAATTCAAGTATTATTAGGGACATATCATTGTGCAAACAGCAGTATTATATATACATATTCTACCTGCTGCTCTCTATTCCTTCTCATTGAGACTGACTAGTCACTGCTTTGAAGTTAACTTGGTGCGTCGAGAGTACTGTAAACACTGAAAGAGATAGTTCGAACAGAAACCATATTCACAAAATGCATGGGAATTGAGAAGTATTGAAAGTATCCATTAGGTGATATTAATGCCTTCATCCTTTTTCAGTTCCACTTCATAACAATAGCCTATTTCAGTCATATTCCATGACTTTCGTCATATGGCAGGAGTCAGTGACAATGTTAACCTAGATGTGTATGAGTCATTCCGCCATTGTGAATCACCATCAGACTGCATAACTAACTGCGTCCGCTAGCCTGCCCCCCCCCCCGTGGGCAGCCACCTTGTCGTGGTGGGGGGGCTTGCGTGCCCCTGTGATCCCACAAGCCTGCCCGTGGATGTAACGACATCCGGCAGGGTCTCCCACGCGGGTGGGGTTGTGGGTGAGGTGTCTGACTAAGCACTGCCCAAAACGTAGGTTACCCGTAAGGGTCATCGGTGCTGCCCTCCAGAGGGATCGCCTCGGTGCTGTCTCGAGTTGGTTGGTTGGGTGTCTGGGCTGGGTGGTGTTGGGGAAGAGGGTCTTTGCACTGGTGGGAGCGAACTTTCGCATCACAGGGTGTCCTTTTCAGGACACCCTCTGGGGACGAGGTACCCCGCTCCCATCAGACCGCGCTCGGTTCCCTCACTCCCTGGTAGGTGGTTTCCCTTGGCTCCTGGTGCCAATTCATATTTACTAGAGTGTGTATGGATACATTGAACACTTCCTTAACCACTCGTGTGGTCGGTGACCAGCCACACGAGTCGGCATCAAGTGGTCACTCGCTGGCCGACGACCCTGTACCCTCCGGGTTGTCTGCCAAAACTGCGACTTTAGATGTTCCTTGCATCAGGTTATTACCTGGTGTCTTTGTGAAACACTCCTACACAAAGTATATAGTCCTCAAAATGGATGATGGTACTTCCTTCCGGAACCTGAACTGTTTTAAGATTCACAGTGGTCTGGTTACAGCATGTGGATTTGCCCCCAAGGTCTCTTTGCAGGGTGATGGTTCTCTGTTGCTAGAAGCCAAGAATGAAGAGGAGAGTTCACGCATCCAGTCCCTAACTATGGTCGCTGATTATCCTGTATCTGCCTCTCGTCACTTGGTCCTAAATCAGTCCCGAGGGGTTGTGTATTCTCGTGACTTGATCTCATATTCTGATTCTTCCCTCTTAGAGGGGCTGGCTCCTCAGGGTTGTAGGAGTACAGAGAATTATGAAGAAGGTTGATGGGGTTTTAACCCCCATGCCCACTCTTATCTTGACATTTGACCATCTTACCTTGCCAGAGGTTATCACTGCTGAGTGGTGGAAGCTAAAGGTTAAACCTTATGTTCCCCAACCTAGAAGATGCTATTATTGTCAAAGATTTGGTCACGTCCGCCGTTCTTGCAGGCGGGAAGCGTCTGGCCTGTCTGAGGTCTGTGGAAATTGTGGTGGAATTTCTCATGGTATAGATGATTATTCTCAACCCTCTAAATGTTTGAACTGTGGAGGAGCACATGCAGCCTCCTCAAGGGATTGCGAAGTATACAAATATGAATACGAGATAATTTCTGTCCGAACGAATGAGAAAATTTCCTTTTCTGAGGCAAAGGCCAGGGTAAGGGAGCGGTTCATTCGCCCTGGGGTTACCTTTGCTGCTGCGTTGTCTCGCCATAAAGCTACCCGGCAGGTGCCCCTGCCATCACACAATGCCCCATCAAATTCTTGGGGTTCTACTTCCCGGCCTTCTTGCCCGGGGGGTTCCACTGAGGGAGTGCAGCCTGGAAGCAGCTGTGCTTCCTCCAGGGAGGTGCCTCCTGTCTCTGGGGGTGTCCCCTCTGTGGTGGTTCTTCCAGCGTCTGGGAGTGCCTCCCCCATCCCAGTTCCTCCGGTTCCTCCTGTGACAAACACCCGTGTCGATGCTACACTTTGCTTTGACACATCCAAAACTCCCGATGTCCTTCCTGTGCATCCTTGTCCTGACATATCCAAAAAAAACAGCGTCTTTCATACTTCTGTATCAGCTGCTACTTCCGTACCGACTGCTGCTCCTGTACCATCTGCCCACTCTGCTACTGTTGCTCACTCTTCTTTACAGTGTGGCACTATAGTTTCTAATGCTTTAAGGTCTGGTGCAGAGATGGAGGTTGCATCTGCCAACCTCAAACGAGTGAGGAGTGAGGAGTTTTTAGGTGACTCCCCTCCTTCTGAGGTTCAAACTTCTGTACCACATGAGGATTCTGAGGGAGCTCTTCGCTCAACAACCCAGCCAGTGGTGGCGTCTAAGTCTGTGGGTGTTCATGATGGCCCTTCTAGGATTCCCGTCCCTGCCTCTTCCTCAGGTGTGGTGGGGCCTGGGTCTTTAGATATTCATAGAGCTCAGTCGCTTGCTCCCTCTGATCCGTCACCCAGCGGCCAATCTTTGGATGATTTGGTTGGGGGGGGTTCGGTTGGCCCCGAGGTACCAGCTGAACCCTCACATGGGTGTACAGACGGGGCACGTGCGTCTTCCAAGAAGGTCTCTGTGCTTCGGACTCATTCTGGCAATGGGCGGGACATGTCTCAGGGTAAGGGTACTTCCACCCATGGAAACTCTAAATCTTCATTGCCTTCTCGGTTGGTGAGGCAGAGCTCCACGCCTAGGAAGAAGGGCTTTCACTCCCTTCCCAACGAGGTTGCTACATAGCTTTCTAAGTTCATAATATTTAATACTTATCACTATGGCTCAATCGGTACCAATCTGTCTTCAGTGGAACTGTAGAGGTGCCATGGCAAATTGGGAGGAATTGCAGTTATTACTCTCTGCTCTGAACCCACTATGTGTGTGTCTTCAGGAGACAATGGTGGGAGACAGATAGTTCCCTTCCATTAGGGGGTATAAGGCCTTCCATGCATCTCCTCCTGGTGGTCACAGCTGTGGATGTGCAATTTTGTGCCGTTCTGATATCCCCTTTATTTCCTTTGAGATTCAGTCGTCCTTTCAAGTTCTAGCAGTACAGATGCACGTTGGGAGGTGCTATACCATCTGTTGTCTGTACCTTCCACCTTCCGTTCCTGTTATATGTGCTGATCTAGAAACCCTTATCAGCCAACTTCCACCCCCTTTCCTACTCCTTGGTGACCTTAATGGCCGCCATCCTTTGTGGGGTGACTCACTTTCAAATCCCCGGGTGATCTTCTTGCCTCTTTGGTTGGGGATTTAGATTTGGTTGTCCTAAATGATGGAAGGCCGACCCATTTTCATGTTCAGACTGGCACGTATTCTGTCACTGACCTGACCATCTCCTCCTCTAACTGTGCCCTTGATTTTTCTTGGGAGGTTTTGAATGATCTACATGGTAGTGACCATTATCCTGTCGTGGTCCAGCCTACTCGCTCTGTTCCTGTAGCCCATCTGCCATGCTGGTGTCTGGACAGGGCTGATTGGTCTCTCTTTGAGGAACTATGTGTATTTGCCAACAGGGTTACTGATTTTTCAACTATCGATGATGCCGAATGTTAGTTTACTAAGACCATTTTCTCAGCAGGGGTTCATTCTATCCCACGGACTTCTGGTGTTTTTTCCCGGAGACCTGTGCCATGTTGGAATGATGACTGCTCCATAGCAAAGGGAACTTACAAAGCAGCTGCTCGTCAGTATTTTGCCAATCGTAATGTTGATTTTCTAAAAATACAGTTTCGCAAAGCACGTGCTCACTATAGATGGGTCATGAAGAATGCTCGCCGTAACTCGTGGAGGTCGTATGTTTCTACAATTACATCTTCAACTTCAATGTCTGTGGTGTGGAAAAAGGTGCGCAAGATTCTGGTAGGTTCTCGCCCCACTCCCCTCCGGTGTTGCGCCTTCAAGGAGAACTTGTGTCTGCACCAGATGCAGTAGCCTCTGCTTTTGCAGATCAGTTTTACGCTGTCTCCAAAAAGGATCCTTCTCAGCCATTTGCCACCTTTCGTAGGAATCAGGAGAGGCTGGGTCTTGACTTTTGCTCTCGTGGCGGAGAGCTGTATAATTTAGATTTCAGCCTCCGTGAGCTACGTGCTGCCCTTTCAGAGTGTCATGACACTGCTCCTGGGCCTGACGATATTCCATACACTATGCTGCGTCATCTTCCGACTGATTCACTTCAGTTTTTATTGGACCTTTTTAAGAGGGTTTGGAGTGAGGGCTCTATTCCGAGCAGTTGGAAGTTGGGTATTGTCCTCCCCTTTCCCAAGCCTGGTAAAGACCATTCCCAACTCTCCAACTATCGCCCTATCACTTTAACATCATGTGTGTGCAAGCTGTTCCAAAAGATGGTCAGTGTCAGGCTTATGTGGTTTCTGGAGAAGGGTTGCTTTCTCTCTCCATCGCAGAGTGGTTTCCGTAAATTACGGTGCACTTCAGACAACCTTATCAGGCTTGAGGCGTCAATCTGTGAAGCTTTTGCCTCCAAGCAACATCTTTTGGCTGTGTTTTTTGACCTTGAGAAGGCTTATGACACTGCCTGGTGCTATCGCATCCTCCAACAACTTCATGCCTTTGGTTTACGTGGTTGCCTGCCTGTGTTGCTTGGAGACTTCTTGACTGATCGTGTATTTCGGATCCGTGTGGGTTCTACCCTCTCTGTGCCACTGTGCCAGGAGGGTGTCCCGCAGGGGAGTGTCTTAAGTGTTTCCCTGTTTGCAGTGGCCATTAATGGTATCATTGACACTGTGCCTGCTGGGGTATCCTCATCCCTTTATGTGGATGACTTAGCTATATGGTTTTCTGGCTCCCGCATGTCTGCTATTGAGCGGCGGATGCAACTTGCCTTGGACAAGATTTCTGCCTGGGCCACTTCCAAGGGTTTTTGGTTTTCCCCTTCAAAGACTGTGGCTATGCACTTCTGTAGGATGAGAGGGGTACACCCGGACCCTGATCTCCAGCTTTGTGGCAGGAGACTCCGTTGTGTGACAGAGACGAAATTCTTGGGCCTGACTTTTGATTGTCGTTTGACATGGGTCTCACACTTGGCAAATCTTAAAACATCATGTATGAAGGCTCTCAGTCTATTGAGGGTTCTGTCCCATACCTCTTGGGGTGCTGATCGAAGGACACTCTTGCATTTGTTTCAGGTATTTGTAACCTCTAAGCTGTCATATGGCTGTGAGGTATATTCCTCTGTCTATTATACTGGTCTTCGCCTTGCAACTGGGGCTTTTCGGTCCTCTCCAATTCCCACCTTATTGGTGGAAGCTAGTGTGCCTCCCTTAGATCTACTGCGTCAGTCTGTTGCAGTATGGTGCTGGCTCCGGATTCGTCGTCTTCCAGACTCACTTGTCTGTGAGGGTGTGATGAAACAATCTTGTCTTTTGTGTTATAGTAGACACCCTCGCATGCCTCGTCCATTTGGCTATAGGGTTCAGGATATAATGGAGGGGTTTGGTTTGTCGGCAGTACTTGTCAGTCCTGTTTGGATCCCGAGGGTTGCGCCTTGGATATTGCCCAAGGTAACTTTCTGCAGGCCTATTGCAGGTTCAAAGGATTTTGTCACTCCTCAGTGTCTTTTAAGGTTATTTTTAGAACATTCTTCTAGTCATGGTGGTTCTGTGCCTGTGTATACTGATGGCTCTAAATCCGGATCAGGTGTTGGTTTTGGAGTGGTATTTCCCAATTTTATCCGTGGAGGTAGCCTTCCTTTGGTTGCCTCAGTTTTTACTGCGGAGTTGTCAGCCATCATTTTAGCCTTGAAGTTGGTGTTTGTTCATCCTGACAATTATTTTACTATTTTTAGCGACTCTCAAGGGGCGCTTTTGGCCCTGGACTCTTTTAACTCTTCCCATCCCTTAGTTTTAGCTATTTTGGAGTGGCTGTTCTTCATTCGTCGTCGGGGGAAGAAAGTGGATTTTTGCTGGGTTCCCGCACATGTTGGTGTGTTGGGCAATGAGACTGCGGATGCATTGGCCAAGGCTGCGGCTACCCAACAGCCCCCAACAGAATATCCGCTTCCTGCATCTGATCTAACACCTTACTTGTGGTACAGAATGCATGTGTGTTGGCAGAGATGCTGGGATGGTGTTGCTCATAATAAGCTGAAAGAGGTCTTCCAGAGAGTGGTTGTGCCAAGGGTTCTCCCTTCCATGCCTCGGCGATTGGAGGTAGCTCTTGCTAGGCTTCGCATTGGGCACTCTAGGCTTACACATGGGTTCCTGATGAGTGGCGAGACTCAACCGTACTGTGATGATTGCTTTGTTCCCCTTACTGTCCGTCACTTGCTGGTCGAGTGTCCAAGTTTGGGGGACCTGCATCGGAGATTCCTCCATAGGCATACAGGGGTAGATGGTGCCTACTGTCTCTCCTCGATGCTTGGGGGAGCCCATAGTGTTTTTACTGATGTTTTTGGTTTTCTTCAGGAGGCGGGCCTCCTTCCACTTTTATAAGAAATTGTTTTCTCTTTTAACTATTCTTTTATTATTTTCAGTGTATTATTTCTAGAAAAAGTTATTAACTATGCACAATTTATTTGCCATGTGTTTTATCTTGTCCGGCGGCATATGACCTTAGCAGTTGCACCGCCAGTTTCTACTACAAACAATCAATCAACCGCTAGCCTGGCTGTTCTTCAGGCCTGGCTTCGATGTCCCTCGAGCCAAGGGGGGGGGGGTAAAGAAACAAGGGATCGCGATAGTACATTGATATACTCTCTTCAGTGGTTTCATTGAAGCACAAGTTAATGATGTTGGGAAGTACTGAAGCTATGTGCATGGGCTGCACCAGTCCGGCAAATTGCCAGGTTAGGTATTGAAATGACGGTAGTTAATATATGGCCAAAAAATTACAACTGACAATAGGACCAACTGTAATCCCATTTTGTAAGTATGACTCACAATGGTTTTCCTTTTGTTCTTTAGCAAAGATGTTGATACCTTAGATTTGGCTGAGTGTCTGTTTATGCGTGTTTTGTGTGTGTGTGTGTGTGTGTGTGTGTGTGTGTGTGTGTGTGTGTGTGTGTGTGTGTGTTGTTACATAGCCTATGATTTCATCATCCTTTGTATAGTTCTAATGTACAGTATGCTGCATGTTTGATCACGATTCGCCACATGGCTTCCATAGTGACCAGGACTTGCGTGTTCCACCTCACTCCCCCCTTCTCCCCCTTATAGTAAAGTCGTTCTTTCTGTTGTTCAGAGCAGGACTGTCAACTCTTCCTCCCCTGTGCCTTCATTTCCGCATCCTTCTTGCAAGTTGAATCAAGCTCTGCTGGCCCCCTATATAATGAGCTCAGTTCTGCATTAGTTGCCACTTAGATCTACTTCTCATTCTGTTCACATCTCTGTCCTCTCCTGTACAGTGTATTATTTTTGTGAGTGCTCAGGAAGTCTCCAGCCATCTAGCTGCTGTATAATTTGAGTATAAGTGTTATTACCATTTTTCTTGTACTGTATAGCAAGGGGGGCATTGATTCGCAGGCCTGGTAGGGTTTTTGTGATTCATGTAAAGTTTTTAATGTCAGCCAGTGTGAGTAGTGTTTTGTATCTGTGATAATATTATATCTTACTTTAACTGAGCATTATCCGGTTTTCTCATTTTATCAGGGCTGACTTAGATAAATTTGTTCTTGCTAAATTCGTGTTAATAGAGGCTATTGCAGTTAACCATATATTTAACCTGTTTTTGCCATTACATTATCCTTATGAGTCCTGAATGTTTAGTTGTTAGTTTGTGCATTAAACTTTAACTTGTAATTTTACCTAAGTCATTTGTTTTGAACCTGGAATGTTGCGGGACAGTAGTGATTTTATTATTCTCACTTGAAGTGTTCATTATCTCTCTCTGTTCCGTAACAGTGTGTGTGTGTGTGTGTGTGTGTGTGTGTGTGTGTGTGTGTGTGTTTTGGAGTCAACTGGTTGGGTGGGTGGGGCTAATGAGGTTGAAGAGAGAAACCTGCATTTTACACAGGAAAAATCATCTGAGAAATTACCAGTGGTATGCTGCCTGGCTCTCACCTGAGAGTCCCGGGTTCGATTCCCGGCATATTGGTAATTTCTCAGATAATGAGGTTGAGTTGGTAGGTGCGGTAGTTCGGTGCATCGCCAGGGTGGCTGGGCAGGGTGGGTGGTAAGATTGGGGGGGGGGGGTTGGATTGGGTGTGTGGAGTGGCTTGGGGTGGGTTGTAAGGGTAGATGGGTTAGTGAGTGGATGCGTGAGGTGGGCTGGGTGGGTGAGTGGCTGGATCGGTGGGTAGTCGTGGAGGAGTTGGTACGCTAGGTTTTGGTGGATGAGTAGGGTTCGAATGGGTGAATGGGAACGGGGGGGTGAATGGGGTTGGGTAAGAAGGGTGGTTGAGCATGTGGATGGGCTGATGAGTTAGTGGGAGGAGTGGGTGAATAGGATAGGTGGGCTCCGAGGGATGGGGTGGTGGGCAGGTTGGGTGGGTTTTCAGGGAGAAGTGGGTGGGTACGGTGGGAGGGTGGTGTGGGTGGATGTAATGTATGGTATTCATGGGTGAGCAAAGTGGGTGGAACTCGTTGATGGGGAGAGTGGGTGGTAGGGGTCAGTGGGCAAGATGAGTCGTCAGAATGTGTGGGCAGTGTGGGTCGAAAGGTGAGTTGGCACAATAGGTCACCGGGGTGGCTGAGATGATAGCGTGGCCGGGGTGCTCTGGGTGGGTGTATTGGTTAATGGGTTGCGTGGCTGGATGGGTTCAGGGTGGGTAGGTGAGTGGGTGAATGTGCTGAGTGGTACTGTTAGGTTAGTTTCGTGAGTGGACATGGTGGATGGCCGGAATTGGTTGGCTGGATGGGTTGCCCAGGTGGTTAGGCAGGTCGAGTGGCCGGGGAGAGGTCGGCGGGTTGTGTTAGATGGGCTGAGTGGGTAGGTGGATGAGTGGGTAGTTGGATGAGTGGTTGATTGGATATGTGGCTCTCCAGATGACAAGGCAGGAGAGGGATTTATGTGTCTAGTAATCATAGAACTTGTTGCTGTTACTCGGATTTTCGTATACCGTTTAGAAGACGATGGATAAATATTTGGAAACCAAACTCTATACATTAGTGGCATTCTACTGAAATTTGGTAAAACTTCGATATAATTACTTCTCCTGGAACTGAAGGTGGACCTATGTACGTAATAATACACCTAATAGTAGGATAAATGAAGGTAACATTCCATGCGGCAAAACGTGAGTGTGGGCGAAGCTTCATATTTCCAATCAATCCGCCTTACAAATCAGTGGTTTGGTGGGTGTAAGGAGGGAGAGTTGGGGGGGGGGGGAAGGCGCAATGAACCTGCCCTCTGATGACAAACCACCCAGTCCCATTATTAGTGTTCATGACTGTACTTAAGTGATATCCAGCAAACATACTTTAGCTGTACAAGCATGGCTGCTTTTGATTATTTATTTACTTATGTTTTTTTGCCTTCCGACCATTGGAGCCGAAGCCCCTTGTCATTAAGACAAATATATACATGTATATACTTAGATACATATATACATACTGTACATACATACACATACACACGCGTATATACAGTATACTGTATATATATATATATATATATATATATATATATATATATATATATATATATATATATATATATATATATATATATATATATATACACCATCACACACACGTATATACATATATACACTATATATATATATATATATATATATATATATATATATATATATATATATATATATATATATATATATATATATATATATATACCATCATACACACGTACAGTTGCGGACATATCAAACAGAAACACCCCGTCCACCAGCGAGATGGTGTAATGCTCTCCCCATCTGGTAACACTGATTGGCATGGAACTTCACCACGTTTCGTTTGGTCGCTAGGACGAACCGAACGCCGTGATCATTGCCGCTGTGCGCAGTTATTGATGGTACCGTATATAAGGAAGGAAGGAATACTGAAGAATTAGCACCAAGCCATAATATGGCATTATGACATTATAGGAGTAGAGTGTAAATAAAGGCTGGAAGAAACACATAAATATCAAGAAGAGAGGTAGGACAGAAGAGCAGAAGAGGACAGTACAGAGAGAAAGACTGGAGACAAAAAGGCCCCTTTTAGTCGCCTCTTACGACAAGCAGGGATACTGGGGAAGTATTCTTTCCCCCCTTCCCCAGGGGGAGTACCGTATATAAGCAGTGTCCCACCTAACAATAAACTGAAAATAACAACGTTCTGTGAATACTGTAATAAAATAATTTCACACCATACATAGTCGTAATTTATTCACATGAAACTCACAGGTTTCGTAAGTATGACTTTCGACAAACATCATGAGCCATATAACACATACCGATGGTCAGCATATAAACCATTATAACATAGTCTGCATTCCCGTATTTTTTTTTTTTTTTAATGTGTCCGACTCTGAGGATAGGCTTTACAGCCTGCTATCAAGGCCCAGGAGTCCTCCTACATACCATACACCTCTACATGTCACCACTTCGGCGCTAACATCCACCGTCCATACTGAATACATGCTAGGGCTGTCTCATACAGACTGGTGTATTGGTATTAGCGGGGGTATTTTTACATGTCGGCAGGTCTTCTGTTAGATCGGTAAAGCCTGATTTAATGAAACTCAAATCCTTAAACTGTTCCCTGCCCCAGCCGGGATTTGAACCTGGGTCCGTTAGGACTGCAGGCTACCTCTCTACTGATTGAGCCACCTCCTCCCCCTATCATAATCACAAAATCACCATGTTCCACCTCCCCACTGACCGTGAACCTGAAACTGGTAGACCTCATTAGGTAGCGCCACAGGAGGAGGCAGGGTGGGACCCCTGGGAGACAGGAGGAGAGAGGAGGAGGCAATAGTGGTCTGGCTGGTGGGAGGTGGGCTCTACAGGAGACGAGTGATGTGGTAAGGGAGAGTGGACTGTGGCAGGAAACTAGGACGGGATGGATAAATCATTCGATGGTGACATGGTGCCAACTCAGCTATAATTTAACGTTGATTATAGAATTTGATAGTAAGGCTGTTAAACATTATGCTGACTTTGGCACGTTACACGGTCTACAAGCATGTTTTGTTACATCGTCTAAAGGACGACCTAATCCTCATGGGGTGGCACACTACACAAACCCTGCAATATTAGTGTATGGTGACGACTATGTCGTCACATGGTGATGTATGAAACGTTCCTTGAATGTTTATTTGATATCACACCTGTTGTCATAGAGACTAGGAACTATTCTTGTTGCGTTTACGTAGTAACGTCGTGGATGACTACTGATATCGAAAGCAGAGGAGGGGGAGGGAGGAATTCTCTCTTGCTACAATAAATAATAGTTAACAGTAGTGATTCGTGCCTATGATTCTCGTTAATATCTGTATGGCACCGGTGTAAACCAACACATGATTTACAAGGGGGGGGGGGATGGACTGGGTTCCAGAACATAGGTGGCGATACTGGGATGGGCTAATAGGTGGGCAGAGAGATGCCTTATCATCTGTATTACATGATCTTTATATCGGATTACTGTACAGTTAACCCTATAGTGATAGAGTAAATTGTGGTATGAAGGACGTGTAACTGTTAAACAGTCTGATTCACAACTTCAGTATCCAGTTTACTGTCCCCCCTTCACTCTTCCCGACAAATGCTTGCACTCAGACGGGTACTGACGGGGAGGGGAGATGGTCGTAATGACTGCTCCACCATGAACCGCGGATTACATGTATATACATCAACGACAGTGGTTCACCTGTTTTCTTTCGTGGATTCCAATATACACCGTTACTCAGCCAGGGCAACAGCTCCATGTTCGGACACTGCTGAGATGTGTGGCTCAGTAGTTGCTCTCCGTGAACAGGGCAATGGTCCTTATATTAATCTTTGTCTTGTCAGTCTCATACAGTGTGAACGCCACTCGGTTGTTTAGCATGACAAAACACACTGCAGATGTGTGTTTGCATTTAATAAAAGCGATTTCCGTAACTGATGGCACAGTTGAAGTAATATGCACATGCTCAGACTGGATAACAGCAGACATTACAATCTTGTTCCACCGTTGTTGGCTCGAGGGTTTGTGAAGGAATACTTAAGGCATACGACAGTTGCTCAATATGAACCTAAATATAACTAATAACCATTGGCAATCTCTTAAATCAACAGCCAAACACGGCATACAGAAAGCGGTAACATAAATTTGGGTTAAGTAAATCCACCTTTATTTTACATTGGTACCATACAGACATTAATGAGAACCATAGGGACCATCATTACTGTCACTGTTCATATTTACTGATGATAAAGGATAAATCTATATAGGCCTATCCCTACTCTGTTTGCGATATAAGTCATCATCCATGATGAAACCACTTAATAGGCTACAAGAGTAATTCCTAATCCCTATGACAACATCTGAAACACCTGACAAACTGTAGGGACGTGTAATATATTTGCACATTAGCAAATTGTCACCATACTAATAATACAGGGGTACTGAGCCATCCAGTGGAAAGAGAGTCGTGAATTGCTACAAACCATGACGGTCAAAAACAGTACTTGGCAACGTCAACATAATGTTTCATGGTTTGACTGTAAAATTCCATATTCTCCATGAAACACTGATTTGGCCCAGTCATCACCTTGTACTCAATCCTTCCTGCTATAGCTCTTGTCGTCTACCAAAGTCCACCTTCCCCTACCCCATCATCCCTCTCCTCTAGTCCCCAGTTTAAGCACTATTGCCCCCCTTCCTCACCCACCTCCCTCCTCTTGTCTCCCAGGTCCTCCACCCCCACCCTGCAGCTCCCTATGGTGCCACCTCCTGTATGTAGTGAACTTACTTCGATTTCAGAGGTCTACCGATGTCAGGTTCATGGTAGGGAGGATGGACGTCATGATAATTTTCTGTTCTTTGATAGCTGTGGGGAAGCTGATGACTATGACATATGATGAATTATTAACTGTTGCATGGTTCATGACTCACAACTAAACCACTCATGAAATCAGTGTCATAATAACAGCCAATAACTTACTTTCGTCAGGATATTTTCTGACTGAACATTGCTCATAAATTACCACCAAAAATTGAGCACAGCGGCGATAATCAACGCGTTCGGTTCGTCCTAGCGACCAAACGAAACCTGGCGAAGTTCCATGCCAAGCAGTGTTACCAGATGGAGAGAGCATCACACCACCTCGCTGGTGAACTGGGTGTTTCTGTTTGATATGTCCGCAACTGTACATACATACACACACACACACACACACACACACATATATATATATATATATATATATATATATATATATATATATATATATATATATATATATATATATATATATATATATAATTTTATTTCATTTAACCTTGTTTTTTAAATTCTTTTATTTTAGTTTCTCATTTCGCATAATACATTAGAAAAAAGATACCTAATCTAAATCCATAAAACTGATAACCTGACAGACAAATCGCTAACTTAAACTAAATCCTAAAGATCTATCTATCTATCTATTGCCAGACGCCTCAATCCCGTTCTGGGTGGCCACAAACAAATCGCCTCCACGTCGCCCTGTCCCTCACCATTTCACTGCACTGCTCCCAACTCACACACCCCTCTATCATATACTTCTCCACCGCATCCCTCCATCTCATTTTCGACCTCCCCCTCCCTCTCCCTCCTCCACCTCACTCACATACACTCTCTTCGTCAGTCTTTCACCCTCCATCCACTCCACATGGCCAAACCACCTCAGTGTATACCTCCGAACGCTTCCTATCACATCCACACCACAACGCTCCTTTATATCCTCATTTGTCAGCCTGTCTTTCCATGTGACTCCACAGGCTCCTCTTAAATAACTCATTTCCACTGCTCTCACTCGTGACTTGTGTCCTTCCAACAACGTCCATGCTTCACTTCCATACGTTAGAGTTGGTATCACAATACTGTCATGTAGTAACTTTTTCACTTCCATGCTCACTTCCCTGTTTCTTATCACTGCTTTCAAGGAACCAGCAACCTTTCTTCCCTGCTGTACCCTTTCAAGCACTTCACCCTCCAAACCTCCATCCTTACTCATCACACTACCCAAGTACTTAAAAGCACTCACATTTTCCAATTCCTCACCATCCAACCTTGCTGTACATTCACTGACTTCACCTCTCACAAAGACCATCACTTTACTCTTCCCTACATTCACCTTTAGATTCCGTTTCTTACACACTCTCCCACACTCATCCACCAAGCCCTGCACTCCCCTTCATCTTCACTCAACAACACATTACCATCTGTAAACAACAGTACAGGGAGTTTCCAAACACTACCCTCTCTCACCAGGGTCACTCCATCATCCACTACCCTACCTTGTACCTCTTTTATTACCCCATCCAAGTACAGATTGAACAACTATGGAGACATGACACATCCCTGTTTCAACCCAACCTTCAAAGAGAAAAATTCACTCAGTTCACCATCCACACGCACTGCAGCCTTAGCACCATCATAAATACTCTTCACAGCATTCAACAACTTCCCATCTACTCCATATATTCTTAATACTTTCCACAATCCTTGTCTATCCACCCTGTCATATGCTTTCTCCAAATCCATGAAAGCCGCATACAACTTCTTTCCCTTCTCTAGAAACTTTTCCACTAAATATTTAAGAATGAATATCTGATCTACACAACCTCCTCCCTTCCTAAAACCTCCCTGTTCTTCTCCAACTAATTCCTCTGTTCTTTCTCTAACTCTGTCAATAAGTATCTTACCATACACTTTTCCTATTATACTAAGAAGACAAATGCCCCTGTGATTACCACACACTTCTTTTTTCCCTTTTACTTTGAACAAAGGAATAATTATACCTGACTTCCAATCCTCCGGGACTCTACCTTCCTCCCAGGCCAATCTGCACATCTTCCACATCCATTCTACTACTATCTCTTCCCCATGCTTCAGCATTTCACCACACACTCCATCAATTCCCGGGGCTTTCCCCAATTTAACACTCTTCATTGCTTTCACAACTTCTATCTTATTCCTGTCTTCTCACTTCCCTCCTTCTCCCAGCCATTCCCCAGCCACTTATAGTCGCATTACTTCCGTCCTCTATGTTCAACAATTCTTTAAATTGTTCTCTCCATCTGCTCACTTTTTCTCACTTCTCCGTTAGTAATCTACCATTTTTATCTTTCACTCCTCTGCTAACTTCACTTCCGCCCTGTCTTACTCTCTTCACCTCTTTCCAGAACATTTTCTTACAGTCCCTCCACTTTACACTCAAATTCCTTCCAAATTTCTCATCCACTCTCTTCTTACTCTCTCTTACTAATCTTTTCACCTCTCTCTTTCTTTCTACATATAACTCTCTCTTCCGCCACTCAACTTCTTCCATGTCCCTATTTCTCATCCATTCATTGTATGCTTTCTTCTTTTGTGCCACAGCCTGTCTCACCTCTTCATTCCACCACGCTGTTCCTTGCACCCCCTCCGTCTTCTGTTCATACCACACATCACATCACATGCTGCACACATTTCTTCTGTAAATATCCTGCACACACCTTCCACGTCCCCCATCTGCTCCAATTCATATTTACCCAATCATTCCTTCACGTCTCTCTTATATTCTGCCTTTTTCTCATCCTCTTGTAACCTTTCCACTCTCCTTGCAAATACTCCTTCTTCCCGTCCTTCCCTTCTTCTATTTCTCCATCCTAATTGGACCTTGATTCTGGCCACCACTAAGTAGTGGTCGGAAAGTCCACTCCCCCTACCTCTATAAGTTCTTGCATCCATTACACATCTTCGCATCTTTTCATCCACACACACATAATCAATCATTGCCTTCCTTTCATTCAGTTCACCACCCACCCTTCTCATCACTCGCCATGTATACCTGTGGATCATTTTATGCCTGAAGAGGATATTGGCTATTACCAACCCCCTCCCAGCACAAATGTCCACTAACGTTCTGCCATTCTCATCTATCTCAGCAGGCACACCCCACTCACCAACTGTTCCATCCACCTTCACATTCCCTACTTTACCATTCATATCACCGATCAGAAACACTCTCTTATTCCTTCCAAACTTTTCCATGCACACTTCCACATTTGTCCAGAACTCTTCTCTCACTCTGCTTGCATGATCTTGCATTGGCGCATACATGCGCACAATCGCCCACATTTGTATTCCAACTTTCAATCTTACCCACACAATCCTTGACCCAACTGATCCATACTCCCCTTTGTTCTTCTTCCATCTTTTACTCACAACTACAGTATACACACTCCTTTTGCCCTCTCATTCTCACCTACTCCTGCACATATACCCCATCCATACTCCCATTCTCTCACACTTTCACCTTTCCATTTAGTTTCAGTTACTCCACATACATCAACTTTTGCACCCTCAAGCACCTGGACAATATCTCTCTCTTTCACCTCATCATTTGCACCTCTTACATTCCATGTTGCAATTACCATGTCCTTTGTCCGGTCCTTGGTCGTCATCTTTTGGTCAGTCCTTGTCCGAGGCTTCTTGTTCGTCTTTTTAGTTAGTTGTTTTCTGGGGAGGAACACTAACCCTCTGCCAACCCTTTTAGTCGCCTTGTACGACAAGCAGGGATACTTCTAAAAGATACAAATAGCTAAACTAATACTAATGGTAAAAATACCCCAGCCAAGAGAACACCACCAACTGGAAATATGTAATGCCTTTCTACATTACATACCTGCACTCATTACCTGCTGACAGTCAGTTGGGACACAAACTAATATAGGGGACATCAATACATGAAAGTGAACCAGATGAGTCAGGAACATTTCCATATACGTCAGCTGTCGGCCCTAATTACGATTACCTGTATAATGTGGTATAAAAAGTTTACATATATACATACAAAAAGTAAAGGACCTCACCCAACAGAACATCATCGACTGAAAATATCCAGTACCTTTCTATATTGCACACTTGTACTCATCAGCTGGTGATTCAGTCGAGGAACCGGGATTTAATGTAGGGGACATCAATATTAGATATAGATCAGTCGGAAGCAGAAAGTATTTCAAATACGTCAACTGTCAGCTCTAATTAATAGTACGATATATGTACATATTTACAGTCGATGAAAACCAAAATCATACAATAAAAAAGTCACATCACTCTGATCAGTCTGGTCTCCCTCAAGAAAGCCATCAATTTATCAGTCATAACAATATCCCCATCACCCACGAAGGTGGAAAGGGTGAAGGGGACGACTGCTGCGCCGCAATAATTTATAAGTGAAGCACGTCCACGAAGAAATCGCCGACAGCGCAGGATGATATGACCGATAGATAACACCGCATCACAGGTGTTACATTGCGGTGGAATTGTCTTTCATGTATGGCACCATATGGGTGAGAAATGTGCAGTTCATTTTCAGTCTGGCCAGAATTTTTTCCTCCAGGCGACTGGAGCAGTTGACAGTGTGCCAGTAACCGAGTTGTGGTTTGCACGTTCGGATGTTTAGTCTTACTGGCCTTGCCACAGAAGACTTATTGATTTCATTCGGAGGGATAGACTCGACCGTAGATCACGAGGAACGTACCAAGTCTCCTCGAGTTCCACAGCCGACTTTGCAAGTAAGTCAGCCTGCTCATTCCCGTAGATACGACAATGACCAGGCACCCAAATCAGCGTGATGGACTTGTCACAGAAATGAAACTTATTAACAATGCGGCCCTGGATCTCATCAGACTGCGTAGTGCAAGAAGCAAATGCCTGAAGGGCTGATTTGGAATCCGAAAATATGACAAATGAGTCATGCCTAGAGTTTAAAGCATAGTCTATGATTTTGTCAATCGCAAAAAGTTCGGATGTAAACACAGATATATGGTGAGGTCAGTCAGTCGCTCTCGTGAGATCAGTCTGTTCAGACATCTCCTGGCGTACCTGATTTAGCTAGCTGTGATCTGTGATAGTGTTGTGCTACTGTGTTGTAATGAACTGCGATAGTGACCTGTGATAGTGATGTGCTACTGACCTGTGATAGTGTTGTGCTAGTGTGCTGTAGTGACCTGTGATACCCCTGTAAATTTATGCGTGATGGCGTCCTCTATGGAGAGCTGTGTCTCCGCTGCAGATTTGAGAAACAATACCTTCAGTTAAAGGAAGAGCTTCTCGAATTGAAGCGGGAGGTACAGGTTCTCAGGCAAGAGATGTCACAAATGAGGGAATTGTTGGAGGAGATGTTGGAGGAGAGAGAGAAAAAGGCTGAAGGTTGGACACTGGTCCATAAGGGTGCAACGAAGTTCACCCTTAAAAAACAATCGGAAATTAAGACCACAAATACATTCGAAGCACTACGGGACGAATATGAAGGGAAGGCAGAAAGGGAAGTTGGGAAGAAGGACGGTGAGAGACCTTCCCATGCAGGTAAGTTTAGTGAGAACAAGAAAGATAAGAAAAATGTTGTCGTTGCTGGGGACTCACGGGTGAGATATCTTAACAGAGCCATGTATACGCCACTCAATAAATATGTGCGTCTTCCAGGGGCCAAGGTGGCTAATGTGATAGAGAAAATTTCAAATATAGTGAAGGATAATGGTGATAAACCCACTGTGTGCCTCAGTGTAGGAGGCAATGATATTAGTAGCCGTAAGAGTGAGGTACTGTGGCAGAAGTATAAGTTGATGTTAGAGAAGGTTAGGGAGAGGGGAGGAACCCCTATAGTGCTTGGTATTTTACCCAGGTGGCGAGTTGGGATGGAGTGGTTGAGCAGAGAAATTGGTTTTAATTGTCGCCTTGAAAGGCATTGCAAAGATAAGGCAATACCTTTCATAGACAGCTGGGACCGGTTTTATAGAAGGAGTGCCTTGTATAGTTGGGATGGGACTCATCTTAGCTGGAATGATAGATAGGGAGTTAGAGGGTTTTTTTTCGAGGTTGAGAAGTAGGTGTACAGGAAGTTGCAGCAACCACACCCAGAAATCAGTATTATCATGTTTGGAAAGATGAATCAAGACTTCCAAAAGTAAGAACAACAGTTTAACCATTAGTATAGATACATCCAATCAGGCACCTCAAAATGAGCAGGCGATGATAGAGGACAGGACAAGCGATGATAGAAGGGCGATAAGTGATAATACAAAAAAATGTTTTATTAGTAAAGTAAAGAGTTCCCCACTTAGTGACAAAATAAAAAATAGTAATTCCCAAGGTAGAGGCATAATTACTCGTAATAACTTGAAAGTATACTACACAAACAGCCGGAGTTTACGTAATAGAATGGATGAACTGAGGGCTTTAATTTGTCTATCTATCTATATACCTAGGCTGCTTCCCCCAAGGAAAGGGAGGTAGCCGAGACAGGACGACACACTCTCCGTTTACTCATCCATTCAAACACATTCATTCGCATCTTAGCCCCAAAGGGGAGAATGGACAGATCCTCATCGCACCACACCGCACAAGGGTCAACTGCGCAATGCAATCAGTGACATCCGCAGCAGGGCCCGACAGCAGAACTGGTTTACCCCTGCCACATCATAACAGACCCATCCCCTTACCAGCACCTGACCCGACTAGCTGATCAGACCAAATGCGGGAGAATATCTCCTCAGGGCTGCGTCATCATTTATTCATTCACAATTTCTCTCCATTTATTTCTGTCACGCACAGCCACTCTTCCTTGCTCAACAGACATCCCTCTCGCATCCAGCGCTCTCTTCACACTGTCCATCCATCCTATTCGTGGTCTTCCTCTCAGACTTACACCTCTCACATCAGATCTAGTTATCTTTTTCACCAATCGCTTATTATCCATTCTCTCCATATGCCCAAACCATCGCAACACCCTCTGCTCAGCTCTACCAGCCATCTCCCAAACAACTCCAGTTCTCCTTCACACTTTTTTTTTTTTTTTTTTTTTTAAATAACAGAACGGAGGAAGGAAAAACAAATGGAGAAAAAAAAATAATCCATACACCAGATTACTGGTGTCCTCTGTTCATAATATATCTGTAACAGTTAGACTTGAACAGTTGTAGGTTGAAATTTGGAGGAAAACAACTCTGGGGAAGCGAGTTCCAGAGAGATGCAGTTCGGGGAATGAAAGAATTCTGATAGGCAGAAGTTCTGCAATATGGTTGAGTGACATTCCAGGCATGAGCGCTACCAGATGCCCGTGTAGCACGAGGGAAGGCATGGAGAGGTGGCACCATGGACGCAACTTCATCTGAGCATTTGCCAAAAAAATATCTGTAAAATAATGCAAGGGAGGCAACATTCCTTCTTACTTGCAGGGGAGGTAGTTTATATGTAATGGCAGGGTTGTTAATGATTCTAACAGCTTTATTCTGAATTTTGTCTAGTTGTCTTAATGCAACCTCTCCACAACCATTCCACAAGGGTGAGCAATATTCAAGCTGAGAGCGCACATGACTCTTATAAATTATAGCTAACTGCTCATCGGCGAAGAAGTTACGGACTCTGTACAATAATCCAAGTTTCTTTGAGGCGGTTTTAGCAAGTGATCTGACATGAGAGGTCCAGCTGAGGGCACTGTTAAGTGAGACACCAAGAATTTCAATACTTTTGGAGATGGGAACATTAGTAGCACTGAAGGTAATGTACGAATCTGGCAATATCTGTCTATTAGTAAACTGTATATATTTAGTTTTACTAGCATTAAAAGAGACAAGGTTGTTTTGTCCCCATTCACTGATTGTAGATAGATCTTGATTTATGGAGATGGCTGTGTTGAGCTGAGAGGTAGAGATATTAGACTTTGTAAATGGATGTCTGAGTGTGAACGAACTATGTAGTGTTGAGTCATCTGCATATGAGTGAATGGGATTGTGAGTGACAGATAAGAGATCATTAATATGAACCAGAAATAGGGTTGGCGCCAGAACTGATCCCTGCGGCACGCCGGCGTTAATTGAGTGGAAATTTGAATATACATCATCTACTTTTACTCTTATTTTCCTGTCACTAAGATAAGAAGAAATCAAAGGAACAAAAGACGTTAGTCCATAGCAAGGGAGTTTGGACAGCAGGGAACGGTGCCATACTCTGTCAAAAGCTTTAGAGATATCAAGAGCTACTGCATGAGTTTCTCCAAAAAGATCAATTGATTGATGGATGGTATGAGTTAAGAGATTGAGTATGTCAACGGTGGATCTTTCATGGCGAAAACCGTATTGTCTATCATTAATTAAGTTGTTGGATTCAAGATGTTTAACAATATGCTTATTAATTAAAGTTTCAAATACCTTACCAAGAGAAGATGTGATAGCTATTGGTCTGTAATTGGAGGGGTCAGACGAACTTCCTTTCTTCGGAACTGGGTGGATATTGGCTTCTTTCCATGAATTTGGGAATAAAGAAGTACGTATGCATAGTCTGAATAATTTAGCTAGGACAGAGGCAAGTTCAGGGGAACACTTTTTCAAAGCAATTGGCGGAATTCCATCTGGACCTGGAGCTTTGTTGGTAGGTAAATTGTCTAGGATGGATTTTACAAATCTTGTCTGTATTTTAAGTGGGGCAATTTCGGGAGAATCAAGTTCCAGTACTGAGACATTCTGGCTGGTATCATCTATGGTAGAGTTTCTTGCAAAGGTACTAGCAAAGATATCTGCTTTCCCACGTGGGTCATTTGTAATATTGGCATCTGAAGATTTTAGTGGGGGAATGGAAGATGACTTGTTAAAGTTATTATTGAAAGAATTAAGAGTTGACCAGAATAATCTATTGTCATTAGGGTTGTTAAGTAGTTTTGATGCTTGCTTTTGAAGAAAGTTTGATTTAGATAGATTTAATACAGCTTTTGCATGATTTCTAGCAATTTTAAATTGGGAGAGTGATTCAGGTGTTTTTGATTTTAAGTAAGAGTTATATGCTAATGACTTTTGGGCTGTTGCTCTGGCACAATTGCCATCAAACCATTTTGGAGAGTTTGATCTTTTAGTGAATTGTTGACTTGGTATGAATAAATCCATACCAGCTAGTATTAAGTCACAAATGTGGGACTGGGTAGAATTGGAATCACTAGAGAAGAAAGACTGCCATGGAACATCAGCAAGATAATTTCTAAATCCATCCCAGTCTGCCCTGTCAAAGTGCCATCGGGTCACCCTGACAGGTTCGGAATGGGGAGGTGTAGGAGGGTTAACTAAAGAGGCTTTGATGAGATTGTGGTCAGAGGATCCAAGTGGTGACAGTACCTCTATCCTGTACTGATCTGGATTATTTGTCAAGAATAAATCCAAGAGATGGGCATTATGGTCAGGATTATCAGGTATTCTGGTTGGTTGCTTTACCAACTGGGTGAGATTAAACGATTCCGCAAACAGCTCGCATTCTAGACCAGCGTCGTCAGTCCGGGCAGAATGCAATAACCATTCAACATTGTGTATGTTAAAATCACCCAAAATGGTAATTTCATTGCCAAGGGCAAGGTCAAGGTTACTCAACTGAGTGGATATGGAATCAAATACACTGGGTTCCGAAGAAGCATTGGGGGAACGATAAACTACACAGATATATTTGGTAATGTTTTGGCAATTTAATTTATATAATGAGTAATCAAAACTGGATGAAGTGAAGTTTAAAATAGTATCAACTGCATATTGGGATTTGATATAACAACAGGTGCCGCCCTTGTTTCGAAAGTTTGTAAGGAGATGGTAACCGGAAAACAAAATGGAGATATATCGGTAGAGGGTGAGATTTGTGGTTCTGTGAGGAAAAGGGCCAAAGGGGATATGGACTGAAGGAAAAATGAACTGAGTTTAAATTTGTGGTAAGGCCGCGGATGTTGGTAAAGAATAAGGCCGCACCGTCACCTCTTCGCCGACGAGCATTCCCAGAAATAGCAACAGTCGCTGCTGGCACAGTCGCTTGATAGCGACCGGGAGGACCCTGTGCCTCCAGCCCTACCCTGCCGGTGGTGGCAATCCGAGATACCACCTCATTTGATTGTGAGATTGCAGCGGCCATTACTAAAGATGTGAATAGAAGGTGTGATATGTTATGCGCATGTAGTGTGGTGTAGACAGTTGAAGGTAGAGGTATCATGAGAGCATGCTGGCCTACTCTCTGTGTAAATGAATGCACTGAAAATGTTCCATATGCGTCACACCACACATACTCTTCAGACATCTCATCTCCATTACATTCAAACTTTTCCTCTCTGCTACACCCATATTCCATGTTTCAGCCCCATATAACGCAGTCGGTACCACAACACCCTCATACAGCCTTCTCTTTACATCCATTCTAAGCAAACGACATCTAAACACTTTTTTCATTCCTCCCAGCACCTTTCCTACTTCATTTATTCTAAACTTCACGTCTGCATCTATTCTTCCATCCACAGGAACATGTGACCCTAGATATTTAAAACACTCTACTTCCTCAAGCAACTCGCCATTCAAAACTATATTCATCCCCCTACCATCTACCAACCTCGTACACTTCATCACTTTACTCTTATTCTCATTTACTTTCAATTTCCTTCTTTCACACACCCTTCCAAACTCCTGTGCCAACTGTCTCAATCTCTCCTCTGAATCAGCCACCAGTGCAGTATCATCTGCAAACAGCAGCTGCTTCAGATTCCACTCTCCACCATCAACATTCACCAGACTCAGACCTCCACCTAAAACTCTTGCATTCACCTCCCTTACAACACCATCCACGTAAACATTAAACAACCAAGGCGACATCGCACATCCCTGTCGCAGCCCCACTCTCACGGGAAACCAATCACTCACAGCATTTCCCACTCTTACACTTGCTCTACTATTTACATAAAACTTTTCACCCCTTTTAGTAGCCTACCATCAAGTCCATACAATCTTAAAACAGTCCACAAAGCCTCCCTATCAATTCTATCATAAGCTTTCTCTACATCCATAAATGCCCAAAACCCATCCTTGCCTTTCGCTAAATACTTTTCACACACTTGTCTCACAGCAAACACCTGATCCACGCATTCCCTCACTCTCCTAAAGCCACACTGCTCATCACCAATCACTCCCTCTGTACCCTTTCTAACTCTCATAAATAACACTCTACCATACACCTTACCTACAACACTCAACAGACTTACACCCCTAAAGCTAGTACATTCATATTTATCACCCCTGCCTTTATACAACGGGACCACACAAGCACTTGCCCAGTCAATTGACACCATACTTTTCACAAAGCACACATTCAACACTCTTACTAACCAGTCAACAATAGTCACTCCACCACCCTTCAGGCATTCCACATCACACCCATCCATACCTGCAGCTTTCCCTGTTTTCATTTCCTTTACTGCCTTCTGCACTTCCTTCTTCGTGATCAAAGAATCATTCAACTCTCCCAACACATTTATTCCTTGCACCCTTCCATCCGCCACAATCTCAGCCACCCTTTCCTCCTCTACATTGAACAATCTTTCAAAATACTCTGCCCATCTCTTCCTTACTGCATCCATCTCAGTTAACATCCTTCCATCCTCTCCTTTTACTCGTTCTTCCTTCCCAGACTCTCCCTTTCACACCCTTTTCACCTCCTTCCAAAACATTTTCTTATTCTGTTGAAAATTCTCTGTCAGCCGCCTACCCCACCTCTCATCTGCTGCCACTTTAGCATCACGCACAGCCGTTCTCGCCCTATTCCTCTTTTCCTTATACCTTTCATATGACATCTCATCCTTCCTCTGCAGCCACACTTCATATGCACGTCTCTTCTCAGCCACAGCCATACTTACTTCCTCGCACCACCATTCACTTCCTTTTCTTACACCACCACCCACACGTCTCACACCACACACCTCTTCTGCATGCCCCACCACAGCACTCTTAAACAACTGCCATTCCTCCTCCATGCTGCCATTTTCCCGATCTTTCACTGCATTCCACTCATCTTTCAATTTCTCCTGATACTCTATCTTTTTCTCTCTTTTATCCAACTCACTCACTTTCAAAACCTCCCTGCCACACCTAACCCTCCTAGCTCTC
This sequence comes from Coenobita brevimanus, assembly GCF_032717465.1. Taxonomy (NCBI): domain Eukaryota; kingdom Metazoa; phylum Arthropoda; class Malacostraca; order Decapoda; family Coenobitidae; genus Coenobita; species Coenobita brevimanus. The sequence continues at coordinate 19,416,209 of NC_136972.1, forward strand.
ATCCATCTCTTACCTACTCTTAACTTTTCCTCCACCAGGTTGTGGTCAGACATACCTCCACTCTCCCCTCTCAGAACTCTCACATCCAACAATCTTCCTATTACATTGCTAGACACAACCACATAGTCCATCAAAGCTCTATCAACAACCCTTCCACCCTCCTGGCTCATCCATGTATACTTTTAAATATCTTTCTTCTCAAACAACGTATTTCCAATCACCATCTCTCGCTCAACACACATCGCTATCATTCGTTCCCCATTTTCATTTCTTCCAGGCACACCATGCATACCAACTACACCTTCAACTGCTACATTTCCCACTCTAGCATTCAGATCTCCTATCATTACCACATTCACATTCGCCCCAAAACTCTGCAGACACTCATCAACATCATTCCAGAAAGACGCCCTCTCTTCTTCATCCCTTTCACTACCAGGCCCATATGCACTCATAGACACCCATAACTCACGTTCAAATTTCGCTTTCACCCACATCAGTCTCGATGACATCTTCTTCCATTCAATCACACACTGCTGTACTTCCGTACTCACTAACAAGGCCACACCTTCTCTTGCCCTTCCTCTATCAACACCTGACAATCTTCCATTCACACTTCCAAACATAGACTCACCCATCCCTTTCATCTTCGTTTCACTGAAAGCTAACACATCCAACTTTCTTCTCACAAACATTCTCCCAATCTCCTCCCTTTTAGCCTCAATCGTACTACATCCACGCACATTCATAGACCCAATCTTCAGGGTACGGGGATAACTCCATCCCCCATCCCTTTCTCTGGCCTGTCTCTTTTTAGGAACTAAAAAACAGAGGAGGGGGTCCCTAGTCCCCTCACCCCGCCCCTTTTAGTCGCCTTTTACGACACGCAGGGAATACGGTGGCAGTATTCTTCCAAACACAACCTGGCCGCAGAGTAGTATTACCACGCCATAGTGTGGCGAGATTGTGTACCCCCCGCCACAGGGGGGGGGGGGACACAACATTGCCGTTATCAGTGAAATTTGGATGAATACAGACACTCGAGAATTTTTAGCAGAATATCAGATAAAAGGCTATAATATTTTTGTGTCAAACCGTCTGGGAAGAAAGGGTGGCGGGGTAGCTATTTATGTAAAGGATTCATTAAACTGTTACAATAAAGCAAACATTAAAGTAAATAGGGACACCGAAAATGTCTGGTTTGAAATTAGTAACAATAGGGAGAAATTAGTCTTAGGAGCAATTTACAAATCTCCAAAATTAAGTGGACCAGATAGTAAATACCTTTGGGAGGAAATTAGGAAAGTGTCACAGTCCAGCTTAGTAATAATTGTAAGGGACCTAAATCTGCCAAGCATAGACTGGAGAAATCAGACAAGGGATGCAGAGTCAGAGGAATTTCTAGAGGTATGTACAGGATAATTTCCTTTATCAGTATATCAGGGAGCCCACCAGAGGTAAAAATATACTAGATTTGGTTTTAGCTAATAAAGAAAATATCATTGGTGATACGGAGGTTGGTGGATGACTTGGTAATAGCGATCATGAAGAAATTAAGTTTAGATTTATTTGGGATGTCTGTTCCACTGAAAATACCTCCACCTTTCCTAATTTTCGTCTAGGATTTTCGATGGACTAAGAGCTTATTTTTGAACAGTATACCACAGGGAGATTAGCTATTTGAGGGAATGCTAGGTCAGTGGGGAATCCCAGGTCATAGGTCGGGGGCAGGAAACACGTGGGAATGTGATCCAGGTGTCTGTGGAGGGTGAGGTGGTAGATGGGAATGTGGTCGAGCTGACGGGGATTAACTCAGCTCCAGTACCAAGTAGACGTCCGACCAGTGAGAAATATAACGAGTTAGTAAATATAATACACGAAGGCCAAGATAGATATATCCCTTCAAAACCGTTTAGAACAAATAATTCAGAATCAAGATGGTTAAACAACAAATTAAAATCTCTCATAGGGCAAAGGAAAGGACTATATAGAAAAATAAAACGTGGAGAGGAACACTTGCGTAACCTGTACGCGATTTTAAATAGGGAGCTAAAGAGGGAGATACGAAAAGTTATGAAATTAAGATTGCTAATGAAGCGAAAGAAAACCCTTAGGGTTTTTATCAAATGTACCGTACGAAAAATAAAGACAGGATAGGACCACTCAGAACAGAATCAGGTGACATTACCAGTGAAGATAAAGAAATGAGCTCCATCCTAAATAATTATTTCATGTCAGTATTCACCAAGGAAAATCTAGACCTGGTCCCTCAACCAGCAAATATTTACGATGAGAATACGGAAAATATTCTCAGTAAAATAACCATTAGTAAACAGGACGTATTGAAAGAAATTGATAAGTTAAAACCTCAAAATCGCCAGGTCTGGACGAAATATATGCAAAAATGATAAAAGAAACCAAAGAAGAAGTATGTCAGCCACTTTTAACGTTATTTATTGACTCTTTAAGTTCAGGAGAAGTTCCAGAGGCGTGGAAGAGGCAAACGTAGTGCCCGTCTTTAAAAAGGGTGATAAATCAGCTGCGTCGAATTATCGTCCGATAAGTCTAACGTCAATAGTAGGAAAAATGTTAGAGTCAATTTTGGCAAATAAGATTAGAGAACACTTAGAAAGATTTAGAATTATAAACGAAAGTCAGCACGGATTCAGGCAAGGACGATCCTGCCTCACAAACTTGTCATTCTACACGGAGGTCTATGAGGCAGTAGATAGCGATAAAGCTTACGATGTTATTTATCTGGACTTTAGTAAAGCTTTTGATAGGGTCCCACACGGAAGGTTAGTTGGAAAGGTTCGAGCACACGGTATAGACGGTGATATCTTAAAATGGATAGAATCCTGGCTGAAAGGACGAAAGCAGAGTGTATTAATAAATGGAACTAAGTCGGACTGGGGATTAGTAACTAGCGGTGTACCACAGGGTTCAGTACTTGGTCCCTTGTTATTTATTATATATATAAATGATCTAGACTTAGGAATCAATAGCAGCATCAGCAAATTTGCTGACGATACGAAAATAGGGCGTATCATTAACTACACTGACGATTGCCGTAACTTACAAAGGGACCTCGATACATTGTCCAAATGGTCTAAAACTTGGCAAATGGATTTTAACGTTGAAAAATGTAAAGTACTTAACGTAGGCAAGACCACTTGGGACACTAAAAACATAGATAACAAAGACATTAGCAAATCGGAATGCGAGAGAGAGCTAGAAGTTGTGGTTAGTAACGACCTGAAACCAAGGCAACAGTGTATTAATGCGAGAAATAAAGCAAATAGGGTCCTAGGATTTATTTCGAGAAGCGTGAGCAACAGGTCATCAAAAGTAATACCGCAACTTTTTCTAGCATTAGTAAGGCCACACTTAGACTACGCAGTACAATTCTGGTGTCCTTACTATAGAATGGATATTAACTCATTACAAAATGTACACAGAAGAATGACAAAAATCATACATGATGTTCGGAACCTGTCATATGAAGACAGACTGAAAAGAATAAGTCTGCACTAGCTAGAGAGGCGTAGAGTAAGGGGAGACTTAATTGAGGAATTGAGGTGTTTAAGTGGATGAAGGGTATAAATAAGGGAGATATTAGCAAAGGTACTTAAAGCGAACATACAGGATAGAACTAGAAGTAATGGTTTCAAACTAGAAAAATTCCGTTTCAATAAGGAAATACGTAGAAAATGGTTTGGTAATAGAGTAGCAGACGAATGGAATAAACTACCTAGTAAAGTAGTTGCTGCCTCTTCCATTGAGAGTTTCAAGCATAGGCTAGATAAGCATATGACAAATAAGGGGCAGGTATTGAAAAAAAAAAAATCTTATAACCAATACTAATTCATAATTTTTCCTTTTCAGGTTACACTATGATAGTCTCTATTCTCCTTTCACACTCTCCTATAAAATGTCCACGCCAGTTTTTCTGTACTGTGTGGTGTTCTTTCTGACTTTTTCCTGCCTGCTTCGGCTGGAGGGTTTGGAGAGCGGGGAAGAGCCTTCTTCTTTGCTATCCTTATCTCATTCTAGTAGTTCAGTTACTCTTCTAGGAGCTGCCTAGCATGGGCCAACCGGCCTATTGCAGTTATCCTCTCTTCTTATGTTCTTAAATACATAAGGACACATTCGGTTGACCATACACTAGCACCCACGCATTCACTCGACTTGAAGCCATCGATGTACAATTGGTGGGACAGCGCAGGTCTGAAATTTATTCATAATAGGATGAATTTTACTGTAACCCATCCAAACCTATGTACGGTATCTGCTGCACCTTGATTTGATTTTCTGAAGAAAATTATTTCAGTGACACATTCTATAAAACTTATCTTAATGACGGTATACAGACTAATAAAATAGGTAAGATTCTACATGGTTTACCGTTCAAGAGACAGGTTCCCCTAACTGGACTAGAATACTTCCAGATTTTTTAATTTAGAGAACATAACTGTTACTACTCAGATATTATAAATTTTCAAAGGGATATAATAATGTATCTAATCCTAGTTTATCTCCAGAGATTATTAACTTATTAAACCAAACGAGAAAAATTTAACAGCATTTTTGACTAATTTCACCCTTTCTGAAGCCAAATAAACAATTAATATAAGAAAGCTAAATAACTATATTTATTCACTCTCTCTTCAAGTATAACTGTGACTGCTGGTATAAAATTCAGCCAGAGAACTTCCAATTTCCTTTTCTAGTTTTTATTACCACAAAAAGTAATATACACCGAAAATTATCCAGAGTTTTTATTTTTAATTTTTCTTGTTCAGAAACACTAAAGTTTTCATATGCTATCAACTGAAAAGCAAATATAAAAAGCAAGAATCAAACCGATATTTAAACACTATCGTCAAAGCAACATTTAGCCCACGCCAAAACTGAAATATTTTCAGTTACCACAGTAAATTCTTCCTCATATCTGATCCTGTTAAATATTGGATGGAAGTAGTGAAGGCAATGAAGAAAGTCAAAATGGGGAAAGTCCCAGGAATTGATGGAGTGTGTGGTGAAATGCTGAAGCAGGGGTGACAGATAGTAGTGGAATGTTATATGGAAGCTGTGTAGATTGGCCTGAGAGGACGGTGGAGTCCCAGAGGATTGAAAGCCAGGTATAATTATTTCCCTGTACAAAGGAAAGGGGGAAAAAGCAGTGTATGGTAATCATAGGGGCATTTGTCTTCTTGGTGTGGTAGGAAAAGTGTAAGGTGGGATGCTTATTAACAGAGTTAGGGTAATAACAGAAGAATTAGTTGGTGAAAAACAGCGAGCTTTGGTAATGAAAGAGGTTGTGTAGATCAGATAAATTATTCATTCTTGGGTCTTTAGTGAAGAAGTTTCTAGAGAAGGGAAAGAAGTTGTATGCAGCTTTCATGGATTTGGAGAAAGCATATGACAGAGTGGATAGACGAAGAATGTGGAAAATGTTAAGTGTACATGGAGTAAATGGAAAATTGTTGAATGCAGTGAAGAGTATGTATGGGGAGGCTGGGGCTGCAGTGCGTGTGGATGGTGATATAAGTGAATTTTTCTGCTTGAATATTGGGTTGAAGCAGGAATGTATCATGTACCCATGGTTCAGTCTGTATATGGATGATGTTGTAAACGAGATACGGGGTGGGACAGTGGATGTTGGTGCGGCTTTAATGAGAGAGGACAATGTTTAGAAATTCCTTGTACTGTTGTTTGCAGATGATACTACCTTGTTAAGTGAAGATAAGGGGAAATTGCAAGGCTTGGTGAATGAGTTCGGAGGAGTGTGCAAGAAACGGAATCTAAAGATGAATGTAGGAAAGAGTAAAGTTGTGGTTTTCGAGAGAAGTGAAATCACTGGATGTACAGTGAGGTTGGATGGTAAGGAAATGGAAAATGTGAGTGCATTTAAGCGCTTGGGTGGTGTGATAAATAAGGATGGAGATTTGGAGGGTCAAGTGCTTGAAGGGGTGCAGCAGCGAAGAAGGGTTGCTGGTTCTTTGAAAGCAGTGATAAGAAACAAGGAAGTGAGCATGGTCGCTGTATGACAGTATTGTGATACCAGATCTAGCGTTTGGAAGTGAAGCTTGGACATTGTTGGAACGACGCAAGTCAAGAGTGAGAGCAGAGGAAATGAGTTATTTAAAAGGAACACGTGGAGTTACATGGAGAGACTGATAAATGAGGAAGTGAAGGAGAGTTGTGGTGTGACTATGTATGTGATATAAAGCGTTAGGAGAAATACATTAGATGGTTTGGCCATGTAGGGAGGATGGCAAGCGAGACTCTAATGAGAAGAATGTGACTGAGGTGGATGGGGGGAAGCGAGGAGGAGGCCAAGGATGAGATGGAAGGATGGTGTGGAGAGGTGTATGAGAGAGCTGGGAGTGAGCTGGTAGCAGGGCACTGAAATGGCAGGGGACCGGATTACATGGAGGGGATTTGTTTGTGCCCACCCCTTACAGGATTAAGGCATCTGGCAATAATAGATTGATAGAAATAATTATATATCAAATCGACTTACGTACAAATTGACACTAATCTTCTTGAAAATATAGAGCAAAAGCCATACCAACTATAATGAAGCTAATCCAACGGTGTCCCCAATGGGACGTGCTTATCTCAATTATGACTTGCATAGACGCATGAAGCCAAAGTTTCTTATATATCAAAAGAGAGTGAGACTCTCATGTGGCACTGTCCATGCCACATGAAAATAGCCCATACATAGAGGGTAGAAAGGCTGCAAGATGTTGAAAGAAAAGGCAGAATATAAGAGAGAAGTGAGGAGGCGATTGGGTAAATATAATTTGGAGAAGATGGGGGAAGTGGAAGATGTGTGTAAGATATTTACGGAAGAAACTTGTGCAGCATGTGAAGTGAGTTGTGAGGTGTAGAAAAGACTAAAGGGGGTGCAAGAAACAGCATCGTGAAAGGAAGAGGTGAGACAAGCTGTAGCACAAAAGAAGAGAACATTATTGAGTGGAAGAGAAACAGAGGCATGGAGGAAGTTGAGAGATGGAACAGAGAATTATATGAAGAGAAGAGAGAGGGTATGAAGGGAGTGGATGAGGAGTTTCGAAGGAATTTAAGTGTAAAGTGGAAGGAAATTTTCTGGAAGAAGGCAAACAGAGGCAGAGAGGGTGATACAGAAGGTAACAGCGGAGTGAAAGATAAAATGGTAGATTGCTAGTGGAGAGGGGAGAAAAATTGAATATATGGAGAGAACACTTTAAGAAGCTGAACACAGAGCATGAAAGTAAAGCGAGTATAAGTGGCTGGGGGAATGGCCGGGAGAAGGAGGGATGTGAGAAGAGGGGGAAAAATCAGTAGGATGGAGGTTGTGGAAGCAATGAAGAAAGTCAACATGGGAAAAGCTCCACGAATTGATGGAGTGTGTGGTGAAATGCTGAAGCACAGGTGGCAACATGCGGGGTGATGGGGAATGTGGGCATAACTCTTGACGCTATCGTGGTAGGTTCATGACACCGTCGTGACTCTGTTATGGCACTATCATGGTGATCGTGGGCTCATGGTGACGACTCTGTCAGTCATGACTCAGTCTTACATCTATCATGACTCCATCGTGACCATCTTACGACCATCATGACACATACGTACAGCCATTGTGACAAATTTCACGACAGCGCCAATAATTGAATTAGTGGCGTTATCGTGGTTCGATTATGGAATGTATGATGGGGGCTTTACGTGTTAAATTTTCATCATCAGTAAGAAATGACTAACCTTTTTACTTTAATCGGCCCCATACCGATTAATTTATTACAAAACCCATCCCCAAAACCCAACAAATTTTTTTTTTTTTTTTTTTTTTTTTTTTCTCAACCCTCCACTTTTTATGAGAAACATTGAAAATTCAGAGAGATGGCGCTCACCTGAGGTTAAAAATGCCCTAAACAGGTGTGAGACTCCTCACCTGGTAGCGCTTTCTGTGAAGCCACGCTCCATAAAAAACGCTTTCTATGGGAGGGAAACTTAACCAAAATCACTCAGAATAGGTAGATATTTATTTATTAGGTACGAATTTATGATTATGTAGTACAAGAGTATATTGGTTATCACACAATAATATAGACAATATAAGCATTGTTCGCTCACCAAACATATCAATACACCGCACCTACCTTGGCGACGTTACCTCCTCATCACTTCTTTTTTTTTTTTTTTTTTTTTTTTTTTTTTTGTCCGACTCTGGGCAAAGGCTTCAGGGCCTATATCTCGGGGGCAGTAGCCTATCCCAAGGCCCAGTAGTCCTCCTACACCTCCACATGTCACCACTTCGGCGCTAACACCCTCCGTCCATATTGAATACATGCTAGGGCTGTCTCATACAGGACTGGTGTATTGGTATTAGCGGGGGTACTTTTATGACATGTCGGCGGGTCATCTGGTAGATCAGGAAAGTCTGCTTCTATGAAATTCAAATCCTTAAACTGTTCCCTGCCCCAGACGGGATTCGAACCTGGGTCCATCAGGTCTGCAGGCCGCCTCTCTACCGATTCAGCCACCGCCTCCTCCAGTACCAACTCTGGTGCCACGTAATCTTTGTCCTCCACATTGGGAATCATTTTCGCCTTGAGTGTCGTCGTCGGAGAGACCGTGGTGCTACATATCTTTACTGGTTAAGTCACTGATAACAGGTGAGTTGCCGAGAAAATGGCGTGCGGGGGAGGGGGGTTACACTGGGTCAGGCAGTGTAGCCACCTGCCTGGGGGTAGAGGAAGGGTCTCCCACATATGTCTACCAAAAATCTCCCTTGAAACTTGAATAATGTGCAAACGACAGGCCTTTCAATTGCAAAACGTATGATGCATGTCGTGGGAACTGAGCTTGAAAAAAAGTTGCAACTTGCATCGTACGTTGAGGGTACGGGGATGGTTAACTTAGTCTAAAATTGTCACATTTCCATCTTGAATACTGAATTGTTAAAATATCTGAACACTAAGATGTGAGGCTAGTCACAAAGGAGTGCCATGGAATTACTGTGGAACCAAAGTATGTCTTTTTCCTCCATTGACAGCATGATATAAGCTGCAAAAGGATGTAAGTCTGAGACAGGATAAGGTAAAAAAAAAGTATTGTTCGCCAATAATTTCGCCCTTTTCACTAAATTAAGTTGATATTCTTCTTTACTGCATTTTATTATATCACTGCCCACAGTTCTCACGGCTTCTTTTCCCGCCTGAAGTTCTCTCGCATACTGTAGAGATTTAAATGCGGATATGAACATAATTTTTTAAGTTTATTTTCGTGATTTGATAACACTCGTGATTTGGACATTACTTGTAACTGTTGATCTTATTTTATGCGACATTCCTCCCTCAGTATTGATCGTTTAGGACGTAAAACAAGAATAAGGAGTTTCTGCGCATTATAACACTGAAACTGTTGAGTGATAGGCTATGCGTTTCACATTCTTTCGTACTGCTAAGCCTAAACTTAAGTATAACGTGGTTTCCTCTCAAGTAATGCGAAATATACACGGCAACAACCCTCAAATATTGCGTTTTGGTGTTGTTTACCTAAGTACTGTTCTTCTCGGTGTACAGTTAATAATATACTGTATACGGTAACTAGGGTGTGTAGTTTGACAGATACCACTTTCAGAGGGAAAGGTGCTGGAAATCGGGTCATGATCACTTCTTTGGACGATTGAACACTGCAATACAAGTATATGAGAGGGACGGTAAACGACTTATACTTACGAATAAGAAGACAGAAGCTAACTGCACTATTTCTTTTTAAATCAAAATAATATTTCTTGTCGAGTGAACACAGCCGTTGTTGACTAGAATGGCATTTATGGCTGAATACCTAGGCAGCATTATGGATGTGGCGGAGAACACAAACATCTCAGATGGTTGTTTTCATTATTCAGCACATGAGATGCGTTCATTTAAGCACGCATTGTAGATACAACGCTGTACAATCAGATTTGCCATGAATTTTACACTGATTGTGACGTCATTATTCCGCACGTTCTCGTTTAGTAACCAGGATAACAGGGGATGTGTTGTTGGTACAACTACCATAAAATTTAGTATACTGTTAATACTGGAGAAGAGGGTATATATAATGATGTCAGACCTATGACGACTTAAGCTTAAGAACATAAAAAGATTAAGATAGTTAATAATTCAGTAAACGCTGATTAATCAGGAGACAAGAAAGTTTATCCACATCCAAGTTTTCTAGTAGGTGAACTGTACACGATTCACAACATTCTTAACTGTTACAAAGTAAGTGTGGGATGCTAATGCTTGGCATCTTGTAAATAATTGATTGGTATTTTTTTCAGTAAGAAATAATGACATCGCCGGATGAGTGCAGGTAGCTTGTTCTACGACGTATTCTTCCTTGTTTTAAATAACAGTATTATAGACAAAGACTACATGTATTTTAGTTTAACTGTGAAAGGTCTGAACAACAATACATGTTAATGCCTCCCAGCTATGATAAAATCCCCCTTATTCCTAAAAAAAAAAAAAAAAAAAAAAATCACGAACGAGTAGTATGGAAAAAAATTCTATACTAGTGTGGAATTACGTCCTCCTGTCCACGTTCATGTTCGTCATCCATTTGTTTTTCCACATTAGCAGACTAAATTCCACAAAAAGGTAACACTATCTACAGTAACAAATATCAGCATGCTGGGTCTTTTTGGGCCAAGGAAGCTAGAGTTAATAGGAAGTCTATTATGCATTCCGGGGCAGGGTGAGGACAGTTTTCTGCCATAGCCCCTTCACTAGATGGCAGTGATTCTTGTCCTCTGTTGCTGTGAGGCGGGAAGTCACGTGGTGGGCAAAAATGAAAACACTAAGGATTGCTTTGCCAGTAACCACCATACTGCCCTCATACTCCAAACTTGCTTTCTGCGTATGTGAAGGAAAAATAACTCGCATCCAGCTAAGACTGAAGTTTCATGTGTTCCCCACAGATGCTATAAGGTGCGTATTTATAAATGCAGTTGTATTTTCGACAAAAACAGGTAAATAATATATGTTGATGTTTTCAACAGCAGTTCTGAACTAAGAAATTTCCGGCTTCCTAGAAACAGTCAGCTATAAATGCACTGCCTACAAAAATAACATTCCGTTAGTGTATATTAATCTGTGGACTGTCAATATTTGTACTTTGACAAGTATAAAAGCTTCTAGTACTGCCCTGTGTTCAAGTATGCACTGTACATAAATACAAAACAGTTTTCTGCATCTGTCCTATTATATGCGATCACATATTGCAGAAAAGCTTTTTGGTGTCAATCGCATGTTACGGTTGATACATCATGTACTGCAAGAAATTTCTCAGCAGGTTTGGTTATGTGCCAGAGCATGTAGGTGTGTTACAAGAAAGCTCTGTACATAAATTGTGTTAGATTGTTTCTTTGGTGCCGGTTTTTTGTGTGTCCTGTTTTTTGTCACAGCGTGTACTGAAACAAAGGTTATGGCTTCTGTCTTTTGTTGTGTCCAAATGTGTGTCCTATGTAGAAACATGCGCATTAAAAAAAGCTTTTTGCATCTGTTCTGATATTTCAGTATTTTTCGAAAATAGTGCATTAATACTTTTATATCATGATGTTCGCAAAAAATTCAATTTCTTCATGTGTGAGTCCAATTTTTCCAATTCTCTACATGTATGTGGCCGTAAGATGCAATACTTATGTTCCAAGTCATTTGCTTGCCACTGGTTTCCCTGTATTGCATAAAGCAATGAGGAGAATAAATGCAGCTATACTCAGTCTGAGTTTGGAAACTCTTATGAATGCAGTTGTATTTAAGAAATGTGTGTGTGTGTGTGTGTGTGTGTGTGTGTGTGTGTGTGTGTGTGTGTGTGACTATCTGGCCCATAAAACGAATTTCATGAGTGACTTTCTTGTAACCGTCTACTAGAAGAAAGGGGATCGCTCAAATTGTGACATTAGCAGAGGTATCTTCCTCCTTATGAATGTTAGCAAAGTACTGACCGAAAGTGGAAAGCACTCAGAGAGTGCATACCTCCGCCAATGCCATTGCCATTAAGAAGGATCCGGATCTGTGGACATAAGGATCCGGATCCGGATCCGGATCTGTGGATATAGGATCCGGATCCGGATTCGCATCTGCCCCCAAATTTTAATCAATTCATTCTTGGTCCAAGGCCCACAGTCCCACAAAAATTCATTGAAATACATCGAGAACTTTAAAGATATTGTGCGGGATGCTCCAAAATATTATAATTTCTTCCTTGTTCCATGGCCCACCCTTCCACAAAATTTCACCAAAATCCGTTGATAACATTTGAATAATCCTGCTAATAGACAGACAAACAAACAAACGCGGGGTAAAACATAACCCCCTTTGGCGGAGGTAATAATGTTATCCAGACTGACAAATAATATGAGCCATTACTTCCTGAAACAAAATGTGCTTTTCGGGAGGAACGAAGTACTGTACAGACGTCGGAATAAGTTAGTTTCCTTTTCCGTGGACTAAGCCGTTTGTAACACTGCTCGATGGAGAGGCATCCCCTCCTCCCTTCCTCATAGTCCCACACTCCCACCCAACCCCCCCAATTTTCTCTCCGACCTCATAACCCCACCCGGTACCCTCCATATTCTCGCTCACAGCCAGCTAGGGGTTTCTGTACTTCAAACATCTCTTTAGTTACGTGTAGTCCGAATAACTAATACTGTAAAGGAATAGTACAGTATATATCATAAACCAAGTTAGGAAAAGGTTTACTACACTGTGTGTGTGTGTGTGTGTGTGTGTGTGTGTGTGTGTGTGTGTGTGTGTGTGATAGACAGACAGACAGACAGACAGAGAATAAATCTGTTGTGATTAAATGTTGCTGTAGTAGACACCTTTTTTATACACACACACACACACACACACACACACACACACACACACACAGAATAATCTGTTGTGAATAAAAATGTTGCGGTACTAAACACCTTTTACACACACACACACACACACACACACACACACACACACACACACACAAAGGCACACTTTCTGAAAAATTTTCGACCTATCTGCCTGTCGCTGTCTATGTACTGCCCCCCCCCCTCTCTCTCTCTCTCTCTCTCTGTGGATCCTTTGTCTCATCCCCAGTTTCCTTTTCCCTCCTTCCCCTTTCTTTATAGCCATCTACCCAGTCCCTACCTTCCTCCCTCTTTTCCTTTCCTTCATCTCTCTCCCCCTCTGTCACTTCCTCCTTACCTCACTCATCTTTTCTTTCTCCCTCCCTGTGTCACAACTTTGTCTTACTTTTTTCATCTGTCACATGTCTTATCTTTTTTTCTCCATTACTCTCTCCGTATTTCTTTGTACTAAATCCATTTCCTTCACTGCTTTCCTTCCCCAGTAATAACTGCATGCTTTTTTTCTGTCTCCTCTCTACTTCTCTCCCTGTCACCCAATATCTTTTCTCTCATTCCGCTCTTCCAACTGTCTTTCCCTCCCTCTCTCCCCTTGTCTTCCCTTCTAACATCCCCTTCTCTTTCTTGCCCTAAAAATTAACCTGTTTTCTCCCACCCTTAATCTCTACCTTCTCTCTGCAAATTTCTCTAATTTCTGTGTTTCTCTTCCTCCCATTTTACTTGAACGTTACATTCATTCTACTCAGCCTCAATGCTTTCGTCTTATCCTGCTTAGTTCTTTCCCTGCGTCATTGCCAGAATAACACACTTTCTTCCTCCTCCCTATTACATTGCCTCCTTTTCTAATTTTTATTATCGTTCTCAGTATTCCGTTCCGTAGCTCTCTTTCCCACTTTCTCCTTTTGTTATCCCTATTTCTATATTTGCTCCATTCCCATTTTCTCTCAGCTGTCTCACCTTTTGTCTCTACTTCCCTGTCTCCCGGCCTTTCCATTCACATCTCCTTTTTTTCTTTCTCTTTCACACTGGTTATATCTCATTTCACCTCTCACTGCCTCTTCTCACTCTCTGTCTCTTTTCTTAGCTCTCGTTGTTCTCTACTTGCCTCTCCCCGTCTTATTTTCTCCGTAACTGTCCACTCATTTCTCATTTTTCCATTTGCTTTCTCTCTCTCTCTCTCTCTCTCTCTCTCTCTCTCTCACACACACACACACACACACACACACACACACACACACACACACACACACACACACACACACACACACACACACACACACACACACACACACACACACTCACAATGTAGTAAACCTTTTCCTAACTTGGTTTATGACATATACTGTACTATTCCTTCATTAGTCGTTTGGACTACACGTAGTTAGAGAGGTGCTTGAAGTACAGAAATCCCTACCTGGCTGTGAGCAAGAGTAAGGAGGGTACCGGGCGGGGTTATGAGGTCTGCAAGAAAAGTGGGGGGGGGGAGGTTGGGTGGGAGTGTGGGACTATGAGGAAGGGAGGAGGAGGGGAGATCTCTCAATCGAGCAGTGTTACAAACACCTTAGTCCACGGAAAAGGAAACGAACTTATTCCAACGTCTGTACCTGTGATATGATCTTTGTTGCCTGATAGATACATGAGAAATACCACGAACACAAGAGTGACTTATATATAATGCATTCATCAAACTTGCAACCGCATTTGGCACTGTCAACAGGAAAATTTATAGAATACTGTTTCAAAATTTGGAGTCCCAAACGAATTTCTTAACAAGCTGAAGAGGCAACATGACAACATGAATGCTTGTGTCTCCATAAGTGGGAGCAATTCCGAACCTTTCAATGTGGACGTGGGAGTGAAGCAAGGATGTATTCAGTCTCCTGTCATTTTCAGCACTTATCTCATTGCAGTCACTTCAATGAACCCTGATGATGGAATAAAAATTTATTTCCGTGTAGACGGTAACTTTTTCAATCTCAGACGTCTTCAAGCACAATCAAAGATTGAATTGGCTCATTTCCTAGAACTTATATTCTGACGGCTGTGCTGTCCTTGCACAAACCCCAGGAGCTCTAAAACGGAGTCTCACCATCGTCTCTAACACATACCATACAATGGGGCTCAAAATAAATGTCAATAAAGCAGAAATAATATCTCAGAGAAACAACCTAGCAAAGCCTCTTGCATTTCAGATAAATTGCGAAAACGTAAAATCTATCTATCTATATCCCTAGGCTGCTTCCCCCAAGGAAAGGGAGGTAGCCGAGACAGGACGACACACACCCCATTTACTCATCCATTCAAACACATTCATTCGCATCTTAGCCCCAAAGGGGAGAACGGACAGATCCTCACCGCACCACACTGCACAAGGGTCAATTGTAATGCAATCAGTGACATCCGCAGCAGGGCCCGACAGCAGAGCTGGTTTACCCCTGGCACATCATAACAGACTCATCCCCTTACCCACACCTGACCTGAAATAGCTGATCAGACCAAATGTGGGAGAATATCCCCTCAGGGCTGCGTCATCACTTATTCATTAACAATTTCTCTCCACCCATTTCTGTCATGCACAGCCACTCTTCCTTGCTCAACAGACATCCCTCTCGCATCCAGCGCTCTCTTCACACTGTCCATCCATCCTATTCGTGGTCTTCCTCTCAGCCTTACACCTCTCACATCAGATCTAGTTATCTTTTTCACCAATCGCTCATTATCCGTTCTCTCCATATGCCCAAACCATCGCAACACCCTCTGCTCAACTCTACCAGCCATCTCCCAAACGACTCCAGTTCTCCTTCGCACTTCATCATTCCGCACTCGATCCATACGCGTCACTCCACACATACTCCTCAGACATCTCATCTCCATTACATTCAAACTTTTCCTCTCTGCTACACCCATATTCCATGTTTCAGCCCCATACAATGCAGTCGGTACCACAACACCCTCATACAGCCTTCTCTTTACAACCATTCTAAGCAAACGACATCTAAACACTTTTTTCATTCCTCTCAGCACCTTTCCTACTTCATTTATTCTAAACTTCACTTCTGCATCTATTCTTCCATCCACAGCAACATGTGACCCTAGATATTTAAAACACTCTACCTCCTCAAGCAACTCGCCATTCAAAACTATATTCATCCCCCTACCATCTACCAACCTCGTACACTTCATCACTTTACTCTTATTCTCGTTTACTTTCAATTTCCTCCTTTCACACACCCTTCCAAACTCCTCTACCATCTGTCTCAATCTCTCCTCTGAATCAGCCACCAGTGCAGTATCATCTGCAAACAGCAGCTGCTTCAGATTCCACTCTCCACCATCAACATTCATCAGACTCAGACCTCCACCTAAAACTCTTGCATTCACCTCCCTTACAACACCATCCATGTAAATATTAAACAACCAAGGCGACATCACACATCCCTGTCGCAGCCCCACTCTCACAGGAAACCAATCACTCACAGCATTTCCCATTCTTACACACGCTTTACTATTTACATAAAAACTTTTCACCCCTTTTAATAACCTACCATCAAGTCCATACAATCTTAAAACAGTCCACAAAGCCTCCCTATCAATTCTATCATACGCTTTCTCTAAATCCATAAATGCCCAAAACACATCCTTGCCTTTCGCTAAATACTTTTCACACACTTGTCTCACCGCAAACACCTGATCCACGCATCCCCTCCCTCTCCTAAAGCCACACTGCTCATCACCAATCACTCCCTCTGTACCCTCTCTAACTCTCATAATTAACACTCTACCATACACCTTACCTACAACACTCAACAGACTTACACCCCTAAAGCTAGTACATTCATACTTATCACCCTTGCCTTTATACAATGGGACCACACAAGTACTTGCCCAGTCAACTGGCACCATACCTTTCACAAAGCACACATTCAACAATCTTACTAACCAGTCAACAATAGTCACTCCACCACCCTTCAGGCATTCCACAGCACACCCATCCATACCTGCAGCTTTCCCTGTTTTCATCTCCTTTACTGCCTTCTGCACTTCCTTCTTCGTGATCAAAGAATCATTCAACTCTCCCAACACATTTATTCCTTGCACCCTTCCATCTGCCACAAGCTCAGCCACCCTTTCCTCCTCTACATTTAACAATCTTTCAAAATACTCTGCCCATCTCTTCCTTACTGCATCCATCTCAATTAACATCCTTCCATCCTCTGCTTTTACTCGTTCTTCCTTCCCAGACTCTCCCTTTCGCACCCTCTTCACCTCCTTTTCACGTAAAACAGGTGAAAAATTTTACCTGTCTTGGAAGTGTGCACACAGTTAAACATAACATTGATGCAGAAGTTCATGCACGAATGAACCACGCTACAGTCTCTTTTGGACGTCTCAGATCCAGAATCTTTAAACCACTAACTTGAGAATCGAGACGAAAGTGTCAGTATATACTGCTGTATGCCTCTCTACCCTCTTATAAGGGGTTGAATCCTGCACTACCTACCAATGTCACATCAAACAGCTTGAGTCGTTTCATATCCACTGCTTACAGTGCATTCTAAAACTTACATGGGAGGATAAAGTCCCTAACTCAAAAATTCTCCAACAGGCAAAGTCAACCACCATAGAAACTATGCTAGCTAAAAAGCAGCTGTGATGGGTCGAACTTGTGTTCTGCATGCCTGAACACCGTCTTCCCCACCAGGTTCTGTATGGCCAACATCCTGCAGCATGCCGCAGCCCACGGGGACAGAAGAAATGTAAAGATCATATAAGTACAACTCTGAAGAAATGCAGCGACAGTACCAAAAGATCTTGAAACCAATGCCTCGGACAGAAAATAATGGCGAGCCATCTGCAGTAAAGAACCATTCATCTCGAAGAAGCTTGGGACCTGTCCAGAGTATAACGTAGACAACGGAGGTACAACTAAAACTAAGTTCTCCCAGCAAACCCAGAGTTCACATGCTGACTGTGTGACAGAGTTTGTGGATTCAGGATTGGTCTGCCAGTCACATACGTTGCCAAAAAGACAATGAGAAACACACTATACTTGGGCATAGTAGGGGTCATTTACAGCATAAGGGCACTCTAAATGTGTGTGTGTGTGTGTGTGTGTGTGTGTGTGTGTGTGTGTGTGTGTGTGTGTGTGTGTGTGTGTGTGTGTGTGTGC
The DNA here is from genome assembly GCF_032717465.1 of Coenobita brevimanus. Lineage (NCBI taxonomy): Eukaryota > Metazoa > Arthropoda > Malacostraca > Decapoda > Coenobitidae > Coenobita > Coenobita brevimanus. Next base: position 19,434,268 of record NC_136972.1, read on the forward strand.
GTGCGTGCGTGCGTGTGTGTGTGTGTGTGTGTGTGTGTGTGTGTGTGTGTGTGTGTGTGACTACTAACACCTGGTGTGAAACTGATGTGTAACATGCAGCAAATTAAATGTTATACCCCTGAACATTATTCTTAACTACTAGCATTAGATAACCTTATTTTTCTTACAGTCTTCTCAGATCTCAGGGTGTAATTTCATTACCTACCACCATGTTGCTGCCGCTGGTTCCAGCACAGAGGGAAGTCATTAGAGGCCACCGAGGATTAATGATGTGTTAGCAAACAGTAGGGATATTTAAATGGGTATGACAAAAACTTTTTCATTTACCGTCAAACACTGACAACTTTAATTTCTTCCTGTCCATTTCTTTGTCGAGATGTCCTACTAAAGATATGGCAGAACCGTTGCTTTCTCCGGTTCTTATTTATAGTTGGAGCTTCCTCCTACCTCTGCCTTCCTTGCCTAGACATTAGAACGTAACCCACTTCCGCCACACCAGCTCGAATTTCGGTCCTTTTTATTTTCGAGTCCAATGCTCTATCAAACCTGCCACCAATGCGTGTGTGTACGTGTGAAATCTAGCACTGTTTTGTATGGCAGCTTTGGGTGTGACAGTTCGAGGTGCAATATTACAAGGAGTAGTAGACTGAAGTGTAGCAGGGCTACAAAATGTCTGTCAATGAGGTATAGCAGTGTTAAATGCGACGCTGAGGTGAAGCAGCGTTAAGTGTCGCAATGAAGTGTAGTAGCAGTAGTAGTAGTTGTTCCCTAGGCAGTGTGGCCGAACAGCCCCGAGTCCCTTAGGAAGGACGTGGCTGAGATCCGGCTTTCCCTCAGTGCTCTCAAAGAGTGTATGTTGTGTTGTTGGCATACATGATTGTGTGCAATGCAGTCTTCCATAATGTGCTTAATAGTATGGGGTGCTGTGTTGCATCCTGGACAAGGATCAGCGACGGAGTCATCCAGCCTCTTCTGGTAGCTTAAGAGGGCTGGATGGTGCCCACATCTCAGCCTGGCCAGGTGGACCCTGTCCTCACGAGGAAGATAGGATTCAGAAGGGTGGATGTCAAGAGGCCGTGCATGCAGCTGTGTGTTGTCTTTAAGTGACTGAATGGAGCGGCGAGTGATCTGAGTGTGGATATGATTCTGGAAGCTGGTCTGAGGTGGGCGAGGGGGGAGAGATGACAGTATTTGTGTATGGTATCGTGTGCTGGGTGTTGTTTTGATGTTCCTTGGTGTGGGTGGATGTGCTGCCATGTACTGTAGTGGATGTTGTGGGTTTGTGGAGGCTGCAGCAAGAAACTGGGTGCCTCTCATGTCTAGGTGATCCTTGACTTTGAGGACTTTGGTTTCTTGATGTAGGTGGTCTGTGGGTGTAGTAGCTGTGCAGCCTGTGATTATTTTTAGGGCCTTGTTCTGTATGGTCTGTAGAGTGTTATAGTGTGTTTTAGCGAGGTTAGAAGCCCAGGCAAGGCTTGCATAATTTATCACTGAACGTATGTATTGTTTGAATACTGTGGCAGTAGTTTCTTTGTTGTGTCCGAATGTTGTATGGGCAAGTGACCTCAAAGAATTGAGTCTTGGTGTTATTTTATTTTTAATGTTTGTGATGTGTTGTTTAAATGACATTGATGTATTGTATGTTACACCAGGGATTTTGTGTGTGTGTGTGTGTGTGTGTGTGTGTGTGTGTGTGTGTGTGTGTGTGTGTGTGTGTGTGTGTGTGTGTGTGTGTGTGTGTGTGTGTGTGTGTGTGTGGTAGGGGAGTGTTGTTTATGGTGAGGAGTGGGATGTGATTGTGTTCTGCTGTCCAGTTTGTGAGAAGAGTCACTGTAGATTTGGTGGGGCTATTTTGAGCCTGTTTGTGGTGAACCATTCGTGTAGTGTGTTGAGGTAAGGTTGAATGATGTGCGCAGCTATGTTTGCGTTTTGGTGCGTGCATGTAAGTGTTATATCATCTGCATAGGAAGCTATGTGTATCTGTGGTGTGTGGGGTGTGGGTATGTCGTGCATGTATAGGTTAAAGAGTGTAGGGGACAAAACAGATCCTTGGGGGACCCCGTTTGTGAAGTTTCTGATGTTAGAAGACTGACCGGCAAATGTTACGTGTGCACATCTGCCTGCTAAGTAGTTTGCCAGCCATCTTTTTGTGTTATTGTGCATGTTTGTGTTGAGTATTTTGTTTGTGAGGTTGTGGCGGGGGACGGGATCAAAAGCTTTGCTAATGTCTAGTGTGATTAGGAGTGTTCTGTGTGGCGGCCTAGCTGAATTCATGCCATCGAAAACTCTCTGTGTAAGGTCTGTAAGAAAGGTGTTTGTGGAGTGTAGTGGCCTAAAACCATGTTGTGACTGGGCTAGGGGAATGTGAGATGTGACTAGTTGTAGTACCAGTCGTTCAGTGACTTTAGAGGGGGTGCAGAGGAGTGTGATGGGGCGATGGGAGGAGGGTAACGTGGGGTCTTTGTTTAGTTTAGGGATAGTGATGATATTGCCATGCTTCCAGATGTTGCGTATTATGTTGTGTGAGTAGCTGTAGTTTGATATGTTGGTGAGTGCTTGTATGCCTTGTGGTCCTAGGTGTTTAAGGTGAATGTTGCTTATGTTGTCTGGTCCACAGGCAGATGAGTGCTTGAGGTTGTTAATGATGTGCTTCGTCTGGTTGTAAGTGAAAGGTGCGTAGTCTGGGTCTGTGGAAAACTGTCTCTTATGTCGGATGATACGTCGGTCTTCGGGATGGGGGTTTAGATGGCTGACTTGTGAAAAGTGGTTGATGAGAGTGTTTGCTTGTTGTTTGTTTGAGGGTATGGTGTCTGTTGTTGTGATGGCAGCGTGTGAATGTGTGGTGTTGCTGTTGGAAAGTGTGATGCTGTTTAGTGTTTTGTAGAGTTTGCTGATGTTTGTTTTGTGGTTAAGTGTTTGATGGTAATTTTTCCAGTTTAGTGTTTGCTGTTCTGATATTTTATTGTTTATTTCAGTGTTGAGTTCTTGTATTTGTTGTATGGTGTCTTGTGTATGGAGTGTTGGGGAGTGTCGCAGTGTGTCCCGTTGTCTGATAAGGCCTTGAATTTCTGGTGTGAAGTTGGGGTTGTGTCTCTTTCTGTTGCCTCTAGGGATGTGTCTTTTGTCTGCGTTTTGTATAATTGTATTGACAGTGTGCACAGTGGTGTTGAAGTTTGTGATGGATGTACTGTTTAGTGTTTCGAGATGTTGTTCTGTTTCAGTTACAAAGGCCTCCCAGTTGGCTCTCTTATAATTAGTGTATGTGTGTTTGTGGCCAGCTGGGGTGATTCTGGTTTTGGTAGTGATGATGATTGGGAGGTGATCAGAAACTAGGGTTTTGACCACTCTCCATGATGTTGTGGGGGCGAGGTTTGAGGAGCAGAAGGTGATGTCTGGAGATGATGGGAGGAAGAGGGCTTGGTGTGGGATATGGGTATGTTGGTCTAGACTGTTTAGTATGAAAAGATGATCTGTCTGGGATTGTAGTACCAGCCCTCTGTCTGTGTCAGGGTTGTTGACATGCCAGGCCGACGACTTGGCGTTGAAATCACCACCCAGGATGATATTGGGTGTTAGTGATGTGGTGTATCTCTGGAGAGTAATTGTGTGGTACTGCGGGGGACGATTGGGGGGAAATGTATGTGTTAGCGATTGTTATGTGAGATTTGTTACCAGTGTGTATTTTAATTGATTGTATTTTTGTTGTGGTGTCATGTGGGGGAAGAAGTGACTTTGTGTGTGCAATGGTATCTGCAAAGTTGATGGATTTGTGTATCAGGGTAATGAGTCCACCGCCAGCGCCGTCGGCCCGGTCTTGTCGAATGGTGGTGAAGTTATGAAATGTCAGTGTTTTCTGTGCTCTGTGTAGTTTTGTTTATTGTAAGATGGCAATGTGCATTTTTGTTGTTTGATGAATTGTGTAAGTTCATATTTTTTAGTGTCTATGCCATCTATGTTTAACTGAAGGATGTTTATGTTGTGTGTGCAATGTGTGTTGGCTGCTGGAGCACGGGGGGGAGGTGGTATGGGTGGAGGGGAAGTGGTAGGAGGAGGTTGTGATGGAGGTAAGGGTTGAGGTGGATTAGGATGGGTTGGAATGGGAGGAGTTGGGGGACTGGATGGTGTGGGAAGGGTCGGTGGGTTTGGCTGTGGAGGTGTGAAGGAAGTAGGAGTAGGATTGGAAGGGGGGTTGATGGGTGGGGGGAAGGAGCATAAGGAGCAGGTCCAGGTGTTTGTGTAATGTTTTCTGGATGCAAGTGTTGTGCAGGTGTAATGGGTCCAGTTCTTGCAGGAATTGCACTGAAGTGAACCCTTTGTCTGTCGGCTCGACGTGATAGGTTTTGAGCATGTTGGACATATGTATTTGTTGGTGGGTCCTGGATTGCTCTCAATGTTCCCGGCTAGAAGTCGTCGAGAAATGACAGCCGGGGAGTCATTTCTCGGTGTAGATAAAACGGGTTGTTGTGTGTGTTGTGTTGGGAGATGTGGTACTTGCCCGGGAGACCGAAGCCACTCCCAGGTACTCGAGCCCCATGAGGGGCCGGGGGGGTTTGTGGTGGTTTGGCCCCCATGCTGTCCTCCTCTTCTCTTCGACAGCCTCTGTGGGGGTAGACCCACGACGAAGACACCACCGCAATGAAGTGTGGAAGTATGTGCTGTATTAGGGTGACGTTGAGGTGACAGTATGGTGTGGCGGTGTGAAATGTGAGACTATGAGGGGTAACAGTGAGGTGTTGTAGTGTGAGCTGGTTTGGTATAAGGTGTCACAGTGTGTAGTATACAAGTAAACTCTGGTGATGTGTGCTGCAAGAGTGTGATGTAAGGTTCATAGGTAGTGCTCTTTGTACCCAGTGATTTAGTGTCGTAAAATTATAAACGTTTTTAGTGCATGGTGGCTTTGCAAATGCCTCTACAACTGTCTTTGCTCTTAGTGTCCAGTGACAGTTCACAAATTGTTGATCTTAGTGCACGATGACTTTTGCAAAACCTTTACAGTGGTTGTGACCTCACCTTATTCTCGACGGGAAGGGTGACAGGGAGTGAGCTAGGTAGTTGACGGGTGGGTAGTATCCAGTGACGGATGAACACAACGATGAGGCAAAACACACACATCCACATCCAGGAGTCATGTCTACGCCCAACGATTTTCAGCATTTTCTCAGCAATCCTGTGTCCTGACCTGTTTGGAATAGAAGTTCTGTGTGTGGTTATCTCTCGACACGTAATCGTTGTACTCTATATTTGGTCGAAGACCTCTGTACAGTGTTAGCTGTTGAGTAGGATTACAGCAAGCACAGAGTCATTTATACACCTTATGTCTGCTGGAGGGTGAAAGACTGACGAAGAGAGTGTATGTGAGTGAGGTGGAGGGGGGAAGAGGGAGGGGGAGGCCGAGGATGAGATGGAGGGATGGGGTGGAGAGGTATATGAGAGAGGGGGGTGTGAGTTGGGAGCAGGGCAGTGAAATGGCGGGGGAAAGGGCGACTTGGAGGCGATTTGTTTGTGGCCACCCCAAACGGGATTGAGGCGTCTGGCAATAGATAGATAGATAGATAGATGTCTGCTAAGTTGCTTTTGCTAGAGTAATCTGATCTTTCCAACACACATCACGAAATAAGGCGGAGAAAAGGACTGAATTATGTTTTTGATGAGGAAAAGGGAACAGACACATTCTTGAATTGAGAGATGAAAAAATTGGGGATCTGAGATGTTAAAGTATTTTGGTTCCTTTTGATCCAAGTACAAATAAGAAACAATTCAGGAGACTGTGTCAAAGCGTCATCCCAAGATTATTTTGATTTTTTATGCTGCGGAGTGTGGAGTTAAAAGTGAAGGTTGGATTCATCAGCATGTGAGTGAGAGTATAGGCATAAATGCACAGGTCATAAATTCCTTGGTGAACAAAAAGATGACACAAGGTGAAATTATATAACCCTGAGGAACACCACCACTGACTGTTTTAAATCAGTAACAATAACCGTTTACATCTGCAGCTTTCGAATGAGCGACTGGAAAAGAAACTTGAAAGGAAGGTATGGAAAAAAGGACAAATACCGTCAGAGGCTGTTAAAGATTTGTGCCACACTTTCAAAACCCTTAACAAATCCTAAAGCAAAACAAAGGTTTCCCCGGAATCTTGAAAACGAGATGACGAAGATTCAAAGCGGAAAGCGAGATTATCTGAGGGGATCACTGATGGAATCCATACATTCACTCAGAAAAAAGCTTGAAAAGAAAAAATATCTCACAATCTTTCAGTTCACGATAGTCAATGACAATAAGGAGATGGCTGAAGAGCTAAGAACGTCATGTTTCTTCCGGAGAGCCTAAATAAGAGAAAATTCCAACATGAAGGAAAGGTTCAGTTCCTGCCAAATGGAATGAAGGCACTGAATTCAGAAACGTGATAGGAGGGTCCTCATCGCACTTTTTTTTTTTTTTTTAATTGTAGGAAGACGGAACCAAAGGCTAGAAGCCTGCAAATTGATCCCACCAAGAAAAAATAAAAACAAGAGACAACCAAAGCATTATTTCGAGATACCTGGACGCACAATGTTTAAAAGACTCGAGGTCGTAAGCAATAAAAAGTACAGACACAGTAAGATGGTTTGCAGAGCTGACCTGTTGTATACATGAAGAGTTGAAATTAACAATTAACTCTGGCATCAGAGAGATGGACAGAAAAAGGATGAAAGTTTGTGATAGACAGATGCTACGTGCTCACCAAAGTGGTGGAGGGATGCAAGTAGACAGTTCACAGGAGCAATGACCATTGAGGGAACGATAGAAAAGAGTTAGAGATACAACAGTGTGGCGAAGAGATAGAGGTTATAGGAGCCAGTAGGAGGAGGAGAGTAAATGAAATGAAAAGCCTTTGACACCACCTAGTTCAGAAGAGCTCTATGTGGGGAGCCTCCCCACACATGATAGTTGTACTCTACATAGGGGCGAATAAAACCCGTGTATAAAGTCAACAACTGTGCAGAGGTAAAGAAGACATGGCGTCGGCTTATTACACCTAATCTCTTGGAAGCAGATATTACAAGAGTGGTAATACGATCTTTCCAATATAAATCTCGGAAAATGACACCACAAGTATGTTTACAGGTGATACAGGATTGACGTGGGAATTGTTTTAATTTAAAGGATATTCCTGTCGTCGACTACTAGAAGTTAAAAGATATTAAAAACAAGATTACTTTTACCCTAATCAGAGATATGAGCAAAGTAAGACAATAAGTGTGCCATAGCCTCATCCCTTGTTTGTTGAGGTAACTGCTGAGATGGACGATGCAAGAAGCGGATGGAAAGATGAAGGGAGGAGTCATCAGTGTACGAGAAAATAAGGTTAGATGTAGAGCTTACAAGGTCATTCATGAAGAGTAGGAAGAGAATTGGTGATAGAACAGAGCCCTGAGGAACACCACAATTGATAGCCATGGGAAAGGAACGGTGGCCGTATACAACAGCAACTACAGAACGACCAGAAAGGAAGCTAGAGATGAAGGCACAGATGGGAGGATAGAAATCTTAAGAGGGCAGTTTGGAAATTAATGATTTGTGCCAGATTCTATCAATTGGTTTGTGGTGTCAAATGCGATGGCAAACCTTTCACCCAAGTTCTGAAAGGAGGATGACCAGTTTGAAAGGAAGGTGAGAACATCGCCAGTGGAACATTCCTGGTGGAAGCCATACGTACAGTTGGAAAGAAGGTTATGATAGGGAAAGTGCTTTAAATTTTTTTGTTAAGAATAGAATCAAAATCTTTAGAATTATAGGGCAATAATGCAACTTGGCGATAGTTAGGCAGGTGGAAATGGTCACCCTTCTTTGGGACACGCTAAATGGCAGCAAACTTCCAGCAAGAAGGAAAAGTGCAATTTGACTGACAAAGGTGAAAAAGTTTTATCTAGGCAGGGTGTATGCAAAGAAACATAGTTCTTGAGGACAACAGGAGGGACTCCATTAGGCTCATATGTTTTGTTAGTACTGAGGCCGGTGATGGCAGAAAAAACATCAGTTGATAAAATTTTAATGTCAGCCATTAGGAAGTCAGAATGGGGAAGGAAGCTATGGAGGAACAGCATCAGAATCATTTAAGGAGGAACTGGGGGAGAAATTCTGAGTGAGAAATTCTGCATAATCAGCAGAAGAAAGAGCTACAGAGTCATCAGAATGGATAAGAGGAGGGAAGGGTGATTGTTAGAAAGGTTTTTGGCAAGGTGCCAGAGGGAGTAGGAAGAATTTGAGCTCGAGAGTTCAGAGCAGTTAGTACGGATGAAATTATTTTTAGCAGAGCAAAGAACAGACAGCAGGATTCCGGGTAGAAAAATAAAAGAGAGATTCAAGGGTTGGTTGGCTCCGATACCTTTTGAAGGACCTCTTCTTGTTGTGCACAGCATTAGAACAAGCTTGATTAAACCATTTTTTTTCTTTAATTCATTAGTCACAGGATAAGAGAAAGGAATGTATGCTTCCATGTCATGAGAATAACCTCCGTAATGAGCGAGGCACACTCAAGTGGCTCTCAGCCACATTAGCAATAATCATTCCAGGGAAAATCAAAGTAGTACTGCCTGAGGGCCTCCCAATCAAAGGCTCATATGTGCCAAAGCCGCCACTTCTTCGGAGGAACAGGCCTTACTGGAGTGATAGGACAGGTTAAGATGATAAGGTTGTAATCAGAGGAGCCCAATTGAGAGAAAGATTAACAGCATAAGCAAAGAGATAAGTTGTAAGGAAAAGGTCAAGTATGTTGGAATTCTCTCCTTGGCACTCAGGGACACAGGTAGGATGCTTTCCAAGCTGCTCTAAGTCATTAAGGAGAGAAAAGATGTAGGCTTGTTCACCAGGTGGATCAGTGAGGCAGGGGAGACCCAAAGATTCGTTTAACTTGGTTTGTAGACTTGCCTATTGTGTCATTTGAAATAACAGTTTATAACGCATGTAAAAAACTTGAAAATGGTAAAAATTTACAAATATACCTAGTACTTCTTCCAGCAGTTGATTCATTTGTTCTTTGAAATGTGATATTCAGGGATGAATCATTTACGTGAAGCTCATTTTACATGACTACAAAGCTGTCTAGCACCTACAAGTATAGCATTGGTAGATGCTCGTATTCATGCTCATGCCAATGAAACTTTATTTATTGCATCCGCTCACCCACCCAGCTCATCCCATGCATCCACTCACCAACCCATCCACCCCTACACGCCACTTCACACACCCCTAACCAACCCACCCTATCCTTAACACCCATCCTGCCCACCCAGGCCCTCCCACCATGGCAATGCACTGACCAACCCCACCCACCTCTCCAACTTCATCCACCCTACTCATCAACCAACTGGCTCCCCCCCACACACACACGAGAGAGAGAGAGAGACAGACAGTAACACAGACACTGTAAGAAACAGGCATACACAGACAGACACACGCACTCAACCCAGACACACGCATACACACGCACTCGCACTCGGACACACGCACACAGACACATAAACACACACACACACACACACACACACACACACACACACACATAATTAACAGCAATGAAAGTTACAAAAAGAGCCTAAACTATAAAAAGGAAAATTCTCATGACCTAAAGAAGTATTTCTTAGAAGTTGATTGGGAAAATGAGCTTAGAGGACGAGATTTAAATGCTGTATATAAAAAAATCTGTGAAATTTATGAAATAAGAGTCCAGAAGTACATCCCACAGCACAAAGAAGCAGATAAGAAAATACAGAAATGGTTCAATACAGAATGTAAAAAATCAAAAGAAAGAAGAGATTTGTTGTGGAATAGATACAGAAGACACAATAGTGAAAGGGCATATAATAATATACAAACAGGCAAGAAACGATTATACAAGAATAAGGAGGGAAGCCCAAAAACAGTTTGAAGAGGATATCATAAATAAAAGTAGTGATCGACCGAAGCTATTTTACAGCTACATCAGAAGCAAAACCAAAGTAAAGATATAATACAATTCATTACGGACGAGGGAATCACCTATACACAAGAGAAATATACTTGTGAAGCACTAAATAAGAATTTCCAATCAGTTTTTACAGAAGAAAAAAATTCTGAGAGGGACTATGTGGAACATGCATGCCCACACATACTACCAGATATACAAATATCAGAAAAAGTAATATATACTGTACAGGAGGAGTTAAGTAAATTAGACAGAGGAAAAGCAAATGGTCCCGTCCTGTTGAAATTCCATGTTGGGTGCTACATGGGGAGTTAAGTAAACCATTATTTTTAATTTTCAAGAAATCCAAGGTAAACTACCTGATATTTGGAAGAAAGCAAATATTGTCCCCTTATTCAAGAAAGGGAATAGACAAAATCCACTCAACTACCGACCAGTATCACTGACCAGTGTTGTAAGCAAGGTATTAGAAAAGCTTATAAGAAAAGCTTGGGTAAATCATCTAGAAGAACACAATATGATAACAGAAAGACAGTTTGGTTTCAGAAAAGGAAAATCATGTGTTACTAATCTGTTGAGCTACTGTCACAGAGTAACAGACACAATACAGGAAAGAGAAGGATGGGTGGACAGTATCTATTTAGATTTCAAGAAAGCATTTGACAGAGTACCACACCAAAGACTTTTATGGAAACTGTACCATCAAGGAGGAATTCGAGGCAAACTGTTTTCTTGGATGCAAGATTTTCTCATAAAAAGAGAAATGAGAACAGTACTAAGGGGAAACTGCTCATCATGGAAAGAAGTGACTAGTGGAGTACCACAGGGCTCAGTGCTGGCACCAATCATGTTTTTAGTGTATATAAATGATATAGACAGTAACACTGGAAATGAAAGCTATCTAAATATGTTTGCAGATGATGCAAAAATACAAAGGAAAATTACTAACACAGACTCTTGTAAAGAGCTACAAGAAGAATTAAATAAACTTCATGAATCGAGTACGGTAATACATGGCAAATGGAATTCAGTGTGGACAAGTGTCATGTAATCAAGTTTGGTAAAAGTGGAAAAAGACCTGATTGGGATTATACTTTTGGAAATAAAACCCTACACACATCAGAAAGAGAGAAGGACCTAGGTGTGATCATCAATAACAGACTATCTCTGGCTGACCACATCAGTGAGAAGGTACGGAACATGTATACACTGCTTGCAAATATGAGAATAGCATTCACATACATAAATGAAGACATGCTAAGAATGATAATAACATCATTCATCAGACCAACCCTGGAGTAAGCATCAGTAGTCTGGAGTCCTCATCTCAAAAAGCACATAGACAAAATTGAAAAAGTTCAAAGGGCCGCTGCAAGATGGATACCAAGCTTAAGGGATCTAAGCTACGAAGAATGACTAAATAAACTGAATCTACCAACACTACAGGAGAGAAGGAAAAGAGTTGACATGATAATGCTATATAAATGCATATCAGGGAAGGAGAAAATAGATATAAATGATTACTTAACATATGGGGAAGCATCAGCAAGAGGACACTGCAAAAAACTGCATAAGAAGAGAGGTGATAAAGACATGAGGAAATTCAGTTTCCCAAACAGAGCAACTGATCAGTGGACTGCACTACCGAATGAAATAGTGTGTGGCAAAACAATTCACAAATTTAACCCGCCCCGTCCCATCGACGTATGGGTACGTTGCAACATTTTGCATTTGCCAGTCCCGACGACGTACTGGTATGTCATGCAATTGCAAGGGCCCTAATTTGCACAATTTTCAATTTTCATGTGTGATTTTTCGTATGTATACATGGGACACCTTCCTCTATTCCTCTACAAGATGCCAAGCAGGGACAATGCCTTACACCGCATAACTTCCACCCCCCCCCCGCATGCCATTGTCTCGGCAATTCACCTGTTGCCAGTGACCTGGCCAATAAAAACATTCAGGGTCAGAGTGATGCACCAATCGATGACAATGTGGAGGACAAAGTTTACATAGCATTAGAGGAAGAAACAGTCAGAAATGAAGATCAGGTAATGTGGCAAAAGAAGGTCAGGTATGGTGATGAGTTAGTGAGTGAAACAATGCTTATAATGTCTATATTACTGTTTGAAAACCAATATACTCTCATACTACATATAAATTCGTACCAAGTAAATAAATAAATACCATTTATAAGTGTTGTGAAATAGTTACCCTCCCATAGAACTCGTTTTCTTTTTTGCCAGCCTGTTAGAAAACCCAGTCAGGTAAGGAGGTACTGCTATCTGGATCGAGTATTTTAAACCTCAGATGAGCAATTTCTTTATGAAATTTCGATGTTTCTCACCAAAAGCGGAGGTTTTAGCCAAAAAAAAAAATTTTGAAAATACCTCGGGACTGGGGGGTGTCAGAGGTGCGAAATAGCTCGGGACGTGACGGGTTAAGGATATGTACGATAAATATGGTTTAAGACATGGGACAGTACGAGCTTGACTCATTCGTGTAAAGATACAATTAGGTAAGAATTAAGTAAGAACGAGACACGAGAGTTAGAAGACGTGTCTGCTCCACATCGCACTGGGTCAAACTCGGCCAGCAAATGGCCATACCTAAAAAGTATCTTTATATGAATCAAGCTCAGTACTAGGTCCAACTAAATAGTGTTCTAATATTAAAAAAAAAAGAAGTTTAAGTAAAAGTGTTGTTCCAACAACAGTACAACGAAGTAGGCAACAGTGCCGAACAAGCAAATCAGCTGATTCAGATTTCAATCTCAGTGCTGACTGTCGACGAAGAGGAATGCAAAACTGTAAGTAGAAGTTTTCTGTTAGTACCAGAAGATGGCCACAGTCTTTAGCAAATCACCTTTGGAGGGAGTTAAGAAAAGGGACAAAGGTAGTAGGCAGGATAATGATTTCTACCAGGAATCTGTGGAAATGGAGATGCATAATAAACTGGTAGAACGAGTGCACAGACTAGAGAAGTCTTTTCAGAGTGAAATGAATGAAATTAAAAAAACAGTTGCACATGCAGAAGGAAGAAAATGAAAATTTAGTAAAGGAGATTAATAAGAGAGACACTACAATTGATGAATTATCAGTTGACGTAGGTACACTCAGAAGGAAGATTGGTGAAATGGCAAGCACAGTTGTCAACCATGAGAGTATTATCTAAGAATTCAGAAATGATACAGAGACAATAAGGCAGGCAAGCACTCTGATAGATCATAGTAGTGATATTGAGAAGATAACCCAGGTAAATGAAGCGATGCAAAGCTACAAAAATGATGTGGAAACCACATATGCTGAAATGGTGAAAGTAAGGAAAGACTTAGAAACAAAGAGTTAAGGAAAAGAGTATTAAAAAGGAAGTGAAGAAAATAATCAAAAAAATCCAAAATTGGTCAAAGATTCAGCAGACATCAACAAATCTACAGTAATCACTGGTATAGAAGAGGAAAAAATAAGAAACAAGATTTCGAGAGACAAAAAGGAGATGGCAAATGTAATGAACATATTGAAGGAAGTGTCAGAGGAAATCTGTAGTAAAGACATAGAGGAACACAAAAGGCTAGGGAAATATGAGAAAAATAAATCAAATCCCCTGAAAGTAACCTTCCAGAGTGTATACACTGTGGAGGAAATACTAAAAAAGCAAATAAACTTATGGAAAAAGAGGACTTCAAATATGTATGGATAAAAAGATGCATAACTCGGGAGGAACTTGGATTACTAAACGAGAAGAGAGAGGAAGCAAAAGCAAAGAATGAGGGAAGATCAGACAAAGAGAAGAACACATTTTTTTACAAAGTAATTGGACTGCAGATTCGAAAGTGGTACATAAATAGAAGGGAATAAAAAGGGGAAAGGTAGTAGGCTCAAGTCATGACAAGTATGTAAACAAGATGATTAAGTTGATGTACTCAAATGTAGATGGAATGGTACCGTTATCTAAATTACTAGAGATGAACGATTATATCAAAGGAAAGTAACCACATAATATTTGTCTAACTGAAACAAAATTAACACCAAGGATATCAAACGATACACTAAACCTAGAGGAATACAATATATGGAGAAGAGATAGGAACTTCAAAAAAAGAGGAGGAATTATTAACAAAGAAAAATCTGGAAGTCAAGGAAATAGAACTGGATGTACCATCACAGGTAGAACTGATCACAGTAGAAATTAGTACATCTGAAGGGAAAGTAACTGTAGCAAATTTATACATGCCGCCCAGATCAAACATTTGGGAAAAAGGAGAATATGAAGACCTGGCAGAGAAAACAATTCAAAATTTAGGAGCATTACTACATAGAATGGAGGAGAAATCTGAAAGAATTATACTAACTGGTGATTTCAATAGAAATGTAAACTGGAACATAGTAAACTCGCCCTGAACATGTTCTCGCCGAACGTGCTCGCAATTATACCCTGTTAGTGCTGGGATACATATAAAACAATGTAAGATTAAAGAACCATTATGAAAACTATAAATTTATGCAAGAGAGGCGGCCTTTGAAAGGTCAAATCCTCAAACATAAGCGCAGCACTATGCACGGTTTGTTTTGATCAGGTGATCATGTCCTGCTTTTCCACAGTACTGTATTTGTAAGTTAAATATTTACATTACTGTTCCGGTAAGTTTATGTACAAGTTAAAGTACTATTAAATAATGTTAAACCAAGAAATAAAGCCTTATAACCAGTTTACTTGATAGGCGTCGGAATATTGCCTTTTTTTTTATTTGTTTGTTAACCCGAGATGTCCTGTCGACATATGGATACGTTACAACATTTTGCATTTGCAAGTCCCGATGACGTACTGGTACGTTGCACAATTGCAAGGTTCATAATTTGCACAATTTTCAATTTTCGCGCATGATTTTTCGTACGTATACACGGGACACCTTCCTCTATTCCTTTACAAGATGCCGAGCAGGGACAATACCTTACACCACATAACCTCCCCCCCCCCTGCACGCCATTGTCTCGGCAATTCACTTGTTACCAGTGACTTGACCAATAAAGACATTCAGGGCCAGAGTGATTCA
Organism: Coenobita brevimanus; assembly: GCF_032717465.1. NCBI lineage: Eukaryota > Metazoa > Arthropoda > Malacostraca > Decapoda > Coenobitidae > Coenobita > Coenobita brevimanus. The sequence goes on from NC_136972.1 coordinate 19,449,270, forward strand.
CCAATCGATGACAATGTGAGGGACAAAGTTTACATAGCATTAGAGGATGAAACAGTCAGAAATGATGATCAGGTAATGTGGCAAAAAAAGGTCAGGTATGATGATGAGTTAGTGAGTGAAACAATGCTTATAATGCCTATATTACTGTTTGAAAACCAATATACTCTTGTACTACATATAAATTCGCACCAAGTAAATAAATAAATACCGTTTATGAGTGGTGTGAAATAGTTATCCTCCCATAGAATTCGTTTTCTTTGGTGCCAGCCTGTTAGAAAACCCAGTAAGGTAAGGAGGTACTGCTACCTGGATCGAGTATTTTAAACCTCAGGTGAGCGATTTCTCTATGAATTTTCGTTGTTTCTCACCAAAAGCGGAGGTTTTAGCCAAACAAAAATTTTTCAAAAATACCTCGGGATTGGGGGGTGTCAGAGGTGTGAAATAGCTCGGGATGTGACGGATTAAAGATTTGCTACACTGATTTTCCACGATACTGTATTTGTAAGATAAATGTTTACTCTTCTGGTATGTAAGTTAAAGCACTTAAATAAAGTTAAAGCATTAAATAAAGCCTTGTAACCAGTTAACCTGATTTATATGATTACCCATGATCGGCGGGTTCCGAGACAATTCTCCGTCAGGTCAATTCGCTGTCAGACAATTCCTCACCAAAACATGGACGATTCCCCGTGAGGACAATTCGCACCCTGAACGATTCCCCGTCATTCTATAAATATACTTATTTCGCCTTTGAATTATATTTTAGCATCACCCATCATTAATGACCGCGAATTGTCTTGTTATTGTTGTGATAGCGAATTGACTTGACGATGAACTGTCCCGAAACCAGTCGGCATCGGAATGTTGCCTTGTGTTTACGTATTTGTAAGGTATAACTTTAAATAAACCTTCTAACCGCATAAAATGCTTCATATTGATTACAAATGATAGATAACAGAAAAACACCATATTTAGGGGGTGTAGGGAGCAAAATAAGGAGCAGTTAAAACTTGCGCCAAACGCGCCACGGTTGGAATGAAACCCTCGCGTTAGGGGCGAGTTTGCTGTACTCTAGATTAGTGATGTATCGGATATCCGCCTCCACCTTCACCTCCGCAGAGCCCCTGCAGTGAAAATAATGTCCACATTACTATCCGTGTCCTTTTCTTCAGACAACAAAAGCTCCGCATCATTATCCACCACTGCATTTTCAGATAATAAAAGCTCCGCATAATAATCCGCTTCCGAGTCAAAGAACTGCAGAGGTTGCTAATCTCCACCCATCCAATATTTCTCCTTTCTCTTTTTGTCATAATTCTTTTTCTCTCTCCTTTTCATCCACAACTCTCCTCTCCATTCCTCTCACCCACCAGCCCCTCTTCCTCTTTCTGTTTTCTTTTCTATTAGCTCTCTTCCTCCCTCCGTTTCTCATTGTTCCTCTTCTCTCTCTCTCTCTTTGTCACAATAGTTACATGTGTTATGCTAATATATACTAATGTACTGTAATGTGTTAAAAAAATCTGCGTCCGCATCCACAACCGCGGACATGTAGGTAAAAATAATCTGCAGTTGTGTCTGCATCCGCAAAAATTAATATCTTAACCTCCGCAGTTTTATCCATTTTATAAGAAATAGATATACGGCTCCGCCTATAAAATTTGGTATCCGATACATTACTACTCTAGATATAAAAAGCCAGGAAAGCTGTTGGGAACTAAAGCTCCTGGACCTTGTGCAGGAGTTTTTCCTAACAGAGCATGCAAAAGAAAGCACCAGAAAAGAGGACTTGACATACCATCAGTACTAGATCTTATATTTACTAGGCAAGAAAATGATATTGACAATATAACGTATCACCTTCCATTCGGCAAAAGTGGCCACGCAGTATTAAGTCACAACTTCAGAATTTTGTATGAAATAGTTAATAGTAATGAAAGTTACGAAAAGAGCCTTAACTACAAAAAGGGCAACTATCATGACCTAAAAGAATACTTCTTAGAAACAGATTGGGAAAAAGAGCTTAGAGGACAAGATTTAAATGTTGTATATAAACAAATTCTGTGAACTTTATGAAATAGGAGTCCAGAAGTACATCCCGCAGCACAAAGAAGCAGAAAAGATAATAAAGAAATGGTTTAGTACCGAATGTAAAAAAAAAAAAAAAAAAAGGGATTTGTTGTGGAATAGATACAGAAGACACAATAGTGAAAGGCATATAACAACTATAAACAAGCAAGAAACGATTATACAAGAATAAGGAGGGAAACCCAAAAACAGTTTGAGGAGGACATCGTAAATAAAAGTAGTGATCAACCGAAGCTATTTTACAGCTATATCCGAAGCAAAACCAAAGTAAAAGATAAAATACAATCCATTACAGATGAGGGGATCACCTACACTCAAGAGAAGGATAGTTGTGAAGCACTAAATAAGAATTTCCAATCAGTTTTTACAGAAGAAAATAATTTTGAGAGAGATTATATAGGAACATGCATGCCTACACATACTACCGATATACAAATATCAGAAAAAGAAATACAGGGGGAGCTGAGTAAATTAGACAAAGAAAAAGCAAATGGTCCTGATGAAATTTCATGTTGCGTGCTACATGAATGTGCAAAGGAGTTAAGTAAACCATTATTTTTTTTATTTTCAAGGAATCCTTGGGACAAGGTAAACTACCTGATATTTGGAAGAATGCAAACATTGTTCCCTTATTCAAGAAAGGGAATAGACAAAATCCACTCAATTACCGACCAGTATCACTAACCAGTGTTGTATGCAAGGTATTAGAAAAGCTGATAAGAAAAGTTTGGGTAAATCATCTAGAACACAATATGATAACAGAAGGACAGTTTGGTTTCAGAAAGGGAAAATCATGTGTTACCAATTTGTTGAGCTACTACGAAAGAGTAACAGAAACATTACAGAAATGAGAAGGATGGGTGGACAGTATCTATTTAGATATCAAGAAAGCATTTGACAGAGTACCGCACCAAAGACTTTTATGGAAACTGTACCATCTAACTGTATTGTTGGATGCAAGATTTTCTCATAAAAAAGGAAATGAGAACAGTACAAAGGGGAAATTACTCATCATGGAGAGAAGTGACTAGCGGAGTTCCTCAGGGCTCAGTGCTGGCGCCAATTATGTTTTTAGTGTATATAAATGATATAGACAGTAACACTGGAAATGAAACTTATCTCTGTATGTTTGCTGTTGATGCAAAAATACAAAGGAGAATTACCAACACAGACTCATGTAAAGAGCTACAAGAAGAATTAGCCTAAACTTTATGAATGGAGCAATACATGGCAAATGGAATTCAATGTGGACAAGTGTTATGTAATCAAGTTTGGTAAAAGTGGAAAAAGACCTGATTGGGATTATGAGTTAGGAAGCAGAACCCTACACACATCAGAAAAAGAGAAGGACCTAGGTGTGATTATCAACAACAGACTATCTCCGGCTGACCACATCAGTGAGAAGGTACGGAACATGTATACACTGCTTGCAAATATGAGAATAGCATTCACATACATAAATGAAGACATGCTAAAAAATATTATCATTCATCAGACCAACCCTGGAGGATGCGTCAGTTGTCTGGAGTCCTCATCTCAAAAAACACATAGATAAGATTGAAAAAGTTCAAAGGGCCGCTACAAGATCGGTACCACGCTTAAGGGATCTAAGCTACGAAGAAAGATTAGAAAACTGAATCTACCTACACTACAGGAGAGAAGGAAAAGAGGAGACATGATTAGCCTACGCTATACAAATGATTACATAACCGGTGGGGATGCATCAGCAAGAGGACACTGCAAAAAACTGCATAAAAAGAGAGGCGATGAAGACGTAAGGAAATTTAATTTCCCAAATAGGGCAATTGATCAATGGAATGCACTACCGAATGAAATAGTCTGTGCCAAAACAATTCATAAATTCAAGTATATGTAAAAGACATGGGACAGTACGAGCTTAACTCATTCCTGTAAAGATACAATTAGGTAAGAACAATTAGGTACGAACACACGCATACACAGATATACGCACGCACAGATACGCAGAAGTCGAGCATAGTATTATTTCGTTCGCTTGTGTGTGTGTGTGTGTGTGTGTGTGTGTGTGTTCCGTAAAGGTCACGAGTATGATAAGAGGTGGTGGGTTTTAGTACCTATGTTTGTGGGAAAATGAATTGTGTGGTCAATGATGCAGGTTATAGTCAAGTGTGTGCTTGACTGCAGCCATACTAAACCGTATTATGGAGGAATTAGCCTCAAAGATACTTCGAATTTCTGTTGACATGACATGTCTTATACCATGCAGGGACTGTCTCGCATACCGGTGAGTCGATAGACAAGTTACTGTATAAAAGCTTACTAAAATTTTTGCTATATATATATATAGATAGATAGATAGATAGATAGATAGATAGATATAGATAGATAGATAGATGATTTAATATCAATGTAAAAAATGTCAATTGGTTTGGGATATTATTTAAGGCTTTGTTTTTGTTGCTTTAATCATTGTTGGTCAGAAACCAAGACAGGCTAACAGAGTATGTCATACAAGGGGATTAGTCCATACTTACCTGTTACAAGTTATTCTTTCCCCAGATTATGAATTGATCGAACTGATTTCAGACACACTCACCTCAACTCTTGGATCAATGCCAGAAGGCTTACAACACCCTGACTTACATCTCAAAATGATAATGTAAACACGCTCGTTTAACATCACGTATATCAATAAGTGTTAGGTTTGTGTGCTTATACGCAGTCATGAGTGAATTTGGTCGCTACGTATCCATCACATAAGGGCTGCATTGGCTTGTTCTAATGCCTAATTCAGCCTCACCTCAAGATCATGCAGGATCACAGTCTTAAGTCTTGAATATTATTATGATGGTTGAATGTGATGTGGACAGTGTGTGAAAATGAAACTTACAAATTAGCGTGATAGAAATATTTAATCCTCTTATTCCGGCACTTTACTGACAAAGTCTAACTAGATAATCATTCAGTTTAAACTTTAATGCAACCCTAGTAGGGTGACAACGTACCAAACACGTCTGACTAATTCAGTTAATTATCGGCCGCCTTGTGTGTGTGTGTGTGTGTGTGTGTATCAGTTCCCATTATATTTCATGAACGGCTTGAGCTATCAACATAAAACCTTCCGTGTATCAAGAATTGGCCGAAATCTTGGCCGCCTTCGAAAATGGGCACTCGGAGTTAAGGTCAAAGTTACCAAAATGGCTGCCAAAGCTGCCTTTATACCTCATTATACCTCATGAACGCCTTCAGCTATCAACATGAAACCTTCAGAGTATCAAGATATGGCCAAAATCTTGGACATGGCCAACAGCATATTCAGACTGGCGATTAACATTCGTCTTCCAAACGCTTTTCGTTATTATATCATGCAAACTGCTCTAAATTTTATGATCCACCCTTTCTTCTTTCGTCCTCCCCCTTTTACCACACCTGAATCCTCCTTCTCCTTCCCTCCCATGTCCTCTACAATAGTCAGCTTTCTCCTCTTTCCTGTCCCTCTCCCTCCTTCGCCTAATTCACCCCTCCCCAACCTCCCTCTCTTCCTCTTTCCTCTCTCTCTCTTCACTTCCACCATACCCAACACTTCCTCCTATCTCGCGCGCTTGCTTTCCTCCACCCCCCCCCCCTCTCTCTCCTCTACTCTCCTTCACTCGTCAGCCTTGTTTAGCAGGACTCAGTCTTCCAGTTACAGCCCTGTCGTCACTGTCCTCCGTTTTTAAATAGTCTCAAGAATTCATTTACCCTTCTGATAAGGAAACTACACTATGGGTCTGTGTCCGCAAGGAAATATTTTTGCTACAAGGATCTACTCCCACGATGGACCTGTGTATCATTCAGGTGACGCATCCATAATACAAAAAGAATTTATTTTACCCACATAGTGGGACTTACCCACTCCCAACGGACCTATATTCAGCTATGAAGGCCTAATTTGTTTGCTTCGCTTCCGTGTTTCCCCATTCAAGGGGAACAAGCCATTCCCTCATGGATCTACTCTCCCTTTTGTGGGAGAGATATGTTTCCCCATCGACCTATTAAAATGTACTGGGAGGGACGACATAATTCTTCCTCCATTACATATATATATATATATATATATATATATATATATATATATATATATATATATATATATATATATATATATATATATATACATATATATATATATATATATATATATATATATATATATATATATATATATATATATATATATATATATATATATATATATATCCCTCATGGGGAACATACCTATTCCTCCACTCAGGTATTACGTTTTCAAGCGACCTACCCTATTCTACATGGAGATATGTTCTCCGTATGGGAGGGTTTAAATGTTGTCATGATTAACCTATTGCCTCATGGCATGACTTACTTATATTTAAGAAGGACCTACTGTATATTCTCAGTTATTCCCGTACCCAACCACTCATCACCAACCCACCCATCTAGTGCTGTATGTTCCTGCAGTAGCCTATCTATCTATCTATCTATAGCCTGACGCCCTCATCCCGCAAAGGGTGGCCGCAGACAAAACGCCTCCAAGTCGCTCTGTCACCCATCATTTGACTGCCCTCCCCCCAACTCACTCCCCCCTCCCTCATATACCTCTCAGCTCCATCCCTCCACCTCATCCTCGGAACAAGCAGCCTCGAGAGGACCATAAGGTCTGTTTTTATATCTTCACCATCCAACTCACTGTGCAGTCTGTGACTTCATTCCTCTCAAACATCATACGGTAACTTTACTCTTGTTTACATTATCTTTCAGATTCCTCTTCCTACACACTGTCCCAAACCCATTCACCATGAAAACCAGCACGGTTCTAAGCGTGCACACACACACACACACACACACACACACACACACACACACACACACACACACACACACACACACACACACACAGAAACGCTCACCCACCTCCCCCACACAAAAACACAGGCGCGCGCGCACACACACACACACACACACACACACACACACACACACACACACACACACACACACACACACACACACACACACACACACACAGCGAGAGAGAGAGAGAGAGAGAGAGAGAGAGAGAGAGAGAGAGAGAGAGAGAGAGAGAGAGAGAGACAGACAGACAGACAGACACACACACACACACACACACACACACACACACACATACGCAAACCGAGAGAGAGAGAGAGAGAGAGAGAGAGAGAGAGAGAGAGAGAGAGACAGACAGACAGACAGACAGGCAGACAGACAGACTGAGAAACACACACACACACACACACACACACACACACACACACACACACACACACACACACACCACACACACACACACACGCACACACAACCAGAGAGAGAGAGAGAGAGAGAGAGAAACACCTACACAACCACACATACAGAGTCGATCACAACGACTTCTCCCAGTAATCATCCTCTGTTTGTCCGTTTGTTTGTTTTTCCGGAGGAAGATTGGTGCCAAGTATTACCAACTGCTGTTTGGTGGTTGACTGTATAATCATTCAACAGTCTGAACAGCGAGCATAATGAAACCATAATAGTTATGATATTTAATATTTTACGAATTATTGGTTCATCAATAATATTGCCTAATGGAATATATTATGGAATTCTAATGGTGATACATCCATAACACGGCTACAATGACGGCTGTATGCTGAGGAGACAAAAGGCGATATGTTGTGCAAACTGCTATTAGAACAATATTCTACACTTCCATATATTATCCTTCCCCTTCACCGTCCCCTAATGCTTCCCGTTCACCCCCCCTCCTTTACCACCTCTCCTCACCTTGACGGCTTCATCTGCCTGTTTCAGCCCGTCTCAGAGAATGTCTTCACATGCTTTTACTATTCTCAATTTTCTGTTCCTGTCTTACATAGAGAAAAACAATTTCAATATATCTATACAATATTTTATAATTATATAATTGAAAATGAAAATATTTAGTCAATGTAATTTTTCAAACATATACATAAAGGAAACAACACTATATATTCCATGACTCACATAACTTCTCTAGTCTTTGTAACTTCTAAGTTATTTTTTTAGCCAAAACCTCGTTTGGTGGTCAGTCGTTTTCAGACTTTTTATCGTGCGTCCCTATGAATCATCCATAAGCAGTCCGCCATCATACTGACATCCCTACGTCCCTGGTACCTTCTTTTCATGCTCTTGATATCCTAGGTGAATCTTTCATCCCGTTCTTCACTCACCGATCCAAGATTTTCGGGAAAAAAATCCAAATGCGAACCCAAAAAACAATTTTTGAGACTCATGTTGCAACCCAACTCCTTAAACATGACCAACAAATTTCTCACGATTTCTTTGTTACCTGAAACTTAGAAGTTACTTTTCTGAATGATACCCAAGCCTCTCGTTCAAGATCGTTCATCGTACCGTCAAATTTTGCATCAGAAATCAGTTTTTTAATATCAGATCCACATGCCCTCTTTCAATTTAGCTTCAAACAAAACAGGAAAGTTTTTTGCACAAATACCTAAAACAGGCTCCATCTTTTGATAGGGCTTTGACAAAGTGCTTCATTAATCCAAGCTTAAAATGGTGCGGTGGTAGCAATTCTTTATCTGTATTCACCAAGCTAGGTCTCATGATGTTTTTGGCACCAAGCTGTAGATTTTTTCTCCTTGGTCATTCTTTCGTGTACCTCCTTGGCTCTGCTATCACACTCACTGAGATAATATGGGAATTTTGTGTACCCTGACTGTTGACCCAGTAAGAAACACAGAACTTTCAAGTCCACACATATGAACCAATGGTTTTCGCTGTAGCTAATTTTCTCGTGAAGATTTGCCAAATTCTGGTACGTTTCTCTTAAATGCACAGAATGAGCAACATGTATTGATGTATATTTAATACCATTTTGAAGAAGTACCCCTTTCAGGCTTGTGGTTTAATCAGTTTATTACGCCCAAGGGCCGACATACCTAGTAACAGGACCATAAGGCAAAATATTATGTTCAGGGGAACTCGTGTCTTGCAAGGTACGCTGTTTTCTTGCTTAGATATAGTGGAGTTTACAAAACAGGAGTTAGCATCCACCAGCACGTGCATGTCGCACGAGAATGTGATCCAAATGATTGTGATTAGGTAATTACATATATCAGTCAGGGCAGTAGGTCCCTGACTGAAGGACATTCAGGGCAGTAATTCTCAATGTTGTTGCCATTAGGACGGTCACATAGTTTGCAGGAGAAGAGAGGCACGTCCCCTGCCTCAGAGACTTGCCATACAGGGCGATATCCAAGCAAAAGTCGAGCAGACACAACATTGTTCCTGTGAACCATAAGTCCATAATGATGATACCTGGGAGGAAATAAACGAAAGTGGTGATAATGTTGGATGGACACACTCTCAGTCCGCTCAGTGTTCCTACAATGGAGTGTAGGGAGAATAGCTGCTGAAAGTATCTTTTTTTTTTTTTTTTTGCAGAGGAGGGAGGACGTAGCATCTTCAGCTAGAGACAGTCCACAAGCATTTTTCTAGGAGGTCAACAGTGCCATTAGCCGGAATTCCGACATGCGAAGAAATCCTCAAGAACTGTTATGGTAAGAGATGATTCATGAGCTGAAACCAACTGGCAAAAGATTTGCTGAACTAAGTGGTGGCATGTGGGTTTTGGAGACGAGATGGCTTGAAGGGCAGACTGAGAGTCAAAGATAACTACACCATTCACTTTTCCCTGAGAGAGGAGAGTAACTGTATTCTAAAGTCTCTGTATCTCACAGTAGGTAGAGCTAGATGAGTTAGTAGTCTGCAGCCAACCAAGCCTCCCTCTGGTGGGTCCAAATCAGTTTAGTAGATGGTGCATCCAGCACTCCCATCTGCTTGCAGGGAACCATAGATGTAGAGATGATGCGCGGCAGGAACTAAGGAAGACACACTTGCGATGGTCTCCAGAGCTAGTTGTTTCCGGGGGAGTGGAAGGTCAGCCTTGGAGGTAGGAGTAAAGCAGACTTCAACATGACAAACCCTCCAGGGAGGTGGACTATGATCCACTTCTACCATGGGAACATTAGTATCAAGTCTTTATAGGATGGAACAGGCTGTATTAATGAGGGTGCAGATGCCGGGCCAAAGTGGAGGTCGAGGTGTAACTGGGTCAAGTGAAGTTCTGATGATGAGAGTAATGAGGAACAACATGGGAAGAGCGAAGGCATTTGACACTGAAGTAAGAGACAAAGGAGGGGAGGGAGATTGAGTTCAATTTGTATGCTGACTCTTTCAGTGGAAATAGGATGGCCCTGGATTTTTCTCATTACTTTGAAATTTTTCGGTGAGTTCTAAGGATGTCTTCAGGAGTTGACAGAGAGCAAGTGAGAAGTAATGGGCAAATGACTGTATGAATACAATTTATTGCGGCAGCATTGTTGGTGAGCCACTTGAGAGAAAAAAGCGCTGCTGCAGCCAATTTAGTAGGTCTCAGACAATGGGATGAACACATTGTCTTACAGGTATGGTCAAGGAAATCCATACAGGTGCAACCAGGTAGAGATACTCCCTGCACAGGGGAATGACACTACTTCCTACAGTGAATTCTGGAAACGTTTTTGGGTTGCAGGGAGAGAAGATTCCACTTTTTCCTGGGGAAAGGATGAGGCCACAAGTGGAGTTCGACAGACAGAATGACTGAAGGAAGCGATGAAGGTCTTTTGGAGAGCTGGGATGAATACAGATATCATCATTGTAGGCTAACAGGTAACAGTGGTTCTGGGAATGTTGGGGAGAAGAGAGAGAAAGTAAGCAATACATGAAGACACTACAAAGGAATGGGCTTAGAACACCACCTTGTGGAGTGTCTAGGCCTTTGAGGAGCAGAATGCTCCCTTAAAAAGGACACACGAGATTCTGTTACAGAAGGAACCCCGTATTCATCTCGAGAGGTTTCCGTGGATACCAAATTCGCACAGCTGATCGAGGACGATGTCTCTGTTTGCAACCACAAAGGTACTTTTAAGATCAGTGAATGCTACAACACTGGTGGGGCAGAGTAGAGTATATAGTTTCATAAGGAAGCCGTGTATACTTCTCTGTGGCAGAAAACTATACAATCTGGATGAGACTTTGTCCTCCAGCCGAAACATGAGATGGGCAAGGGTGGTGCATTCAAGCACCTTGCTGAAGTAGGAGGTGAGGGAAATAGGTCTGAATTTGTCAGTCCCAGGTTTCGGAATGGGCACAATCGTGCTGGTGGTCGAGGTACTAGGCACAAAACCCTTATGGATTTAAATATTGCAGAGCTGTAGCAGAGGGTTGCCAGGGACTTTCTGGGGAAGATGAAGGACACGGTCAGTGATGCCATCATCCCCAGGGGCTCTTCCCTTACTCCTAATGAAGGCATGTCACAATGCATCGACAGATAACAGCATGTCATCATCTCCATCTGCCTTCAGTAATGCAGCCGAAGAGTATGGACATTCTGCTGGGAGGAGAGTCCATCCTGAATACGTGTGGGAAGGTTGCGTGTTTGAGATTGTTCAGACTATGTATTAAGATCTTGTGTGTACTCAGCTGTGGTTGAGAGCACTGGAGGGCTTTTCCTGACAACCTTGTTTATTAGATGCCATATGGATCCAACACTCATTTAATTGCTGATGCTACTTTTAAAATTATGCAAGGATCCAGTATGGATGCATTACTGGAGGGCATTTAGATCGTATCTTAACACCTGGTACTGGTGCAGATGATCAGGTGTTAGTTGCCCTTGGAATGAGGAACCATCCCCCACCACCTTCCATTCTTCTTGGAGGATGCGCTGATCAAGTGTCCAAATATGAGATTCGGGTCGATTTTTTATGTGAGGTCTTGTAACACAGCAGCTGTGGAAGTCATGTGTGGAATTTACTAGGGAAGAATAAAAGTTATTAGGTGATTGTAGGAGGTTGGAAATGCATGGGATGCACGTAGAGTAGGAGGAATGGTAATGCAGATGCAAGTGTGAAGAGGGGAAGATCCAGCAGGTAGGGAATAGTGAAGGCTGAGGGAAATGTGGTCTGAGAAGAGGGAAGGGATGGAAGAGCACCTGACGTGGGACAGCTAGCCCAGATGTTATGTTGAGAGCAAGAATGCCTCCACCAGTGTGCATGGCACCACCAGTGTCACAGTGAGTGAGTTGGTAGTGGTGGATGTATTCAAGGGAAGGAAGCCAGTTTCGATTTGGAGTAGGAGAGACGTCACCCAGTGCAGGATGTAGGGCATTAACCCGCCTAGTGCCGGAGCCATACATGTACAGCGGTGCCGACATCTGCGGACAGTGCTGGAGCCGTATGTATGGTCTGCATTTGCAACCAGAGTCATGCAAGTTTTCAAATTTGGCAGGAGATGACTGGCATGGACACGCATGCATCCTTCCCGCATCTGTACCCACTTCCTATATCATCTATATATCCATTGAGAGTGTCCTTGGCTCGAATAGCATAGTTACCGATGAATAAAACGAAGATCTCCTACCTCAACTCAAAGGGTGTCATCGGCGGTTCATAAAGACTGTGGGCGTTACTCCAAAGTTTTAAGTCCCCTGGTCAGGGAGAATCGACCTCAAAATCGATCTAAATGGCTTCTGTGAGTACTTTTATGGTTGTTCTCCATGTTTTCTCGTCATTCCTAACCTATCTCTAAAGAAAAATGGTCAAAAATTGGCTAGCACCACAGCTCCATGAGGGTCCAAATTCTGCCAGCACATGGTGGGTTAAAGTCACCCATGTAGATCATGCCACGAATTGAAGGAGTAGAGAGGACAGGGAGAGCAATGCTTTCAGGTGCAGAGTAGACGCTGTATAAGCGGATCCTACCATTGCCCACCGTGACCTCAAAAAGCTGAAAGGTCATATTATTATCTACAGAGCAGTGGGGAAGTTCATGTTGTACGGAGGAATGAATGTACCTAAAGAGACCATTCCTGGCAAGGTGAACATACGAAATGTAGCCAGTGAGGAAGCCTCTTCCCCAGGGAAAGGATGACCAACAAAAGCTTCTTGAATGAATATAACATCCGGGAGGTGGCGAGATACGTAGCTCCTGCGTGAAGCAAGTTTGGAATGACTTCTTACCTCACAGGCATTTCAAGTGATCATGCAGTGGCAGTCGTTGGCGGATTTTATGTTTAGGTTTCCGGGAGTCAGATGGGGATGAGGAGGTAGCAGGAGCTCTGTTTTGTGGCATGAGGAGGTAGCAGGAGCTCTGTTTTGTGGTGTAGTATGTGAGGGGTCCTTTGTTGATAGATCACTGATCCTCTGAAGGCGAGAGGCAAAAACATCCAGCTTCTCTGTGAGGATGGTGACAGCAGTGATGATAACCTGATGAGAATGAACAAGAGAAGCAAGTGTGTTGCCTGACTAGGCCATCGATGCATGTCTCAGTTGCATCAAAACGTGCTGTAAGTTTTGCACAATGAGACTTCAGAGAGACGATGACTTCATGGAGGACAAGTACTCATACTTGTGCAAAATTGGGAGTAGAAGAGGCTGGTTAGGTGGCAATGTCCAGTGGTGGTAGTGGTGCGTGTGGTAATGCTGCTCTAAGAGTTGTGGTAGGGACTGAGCGTTTGGAACAACCTTGCCACACATTCACTCCTGGCTTGTAACAACGATGACATCTCCACTGTGGAGTGTCTAGTGCGATTAAGGATAGCAGTTTTGAAACTGAAATGGTAGCAGCAGTGGTGGATGGTGAAGGGGTGCAATATGGGCAAGTCTGGGAGGCATGGTTGGCAGCACACCACGCACACTTCTCCAAGGCAAAGCAATAGCGTGATTTATGTCCGATTCTCCAGCAGTTGAAGCACCACGGCTGTTCGTCCTTCATTCTGCATAGTTCACAGGATGGGAGACAAGGGAGGAAACTGAAGTTGACAACTGGGGGAGGAGGGTCTGGGAGACTCCAGGTGACAACAAGCCGGTTGATAAGCATCCCATTTTGATGGAAACGACGAGCAATGTAGATGCCAGGGAGATCTTTGGCCAAGGAAGGGTCAGTGCCGACAGGGTAGCGGGTGATGAGGTAGTTAGGGAACTAACTGGGCTTGTCAACTGAGTCTTGAACATCCAGGAACAAGGACAGGAATTCACCACTTGTGACCCTGTCTATATCCTTATGTCATCTTCAGATACAGACGAAGCAGGAGGTGACAGCAGACACCTTGACCTCAGCTAGCTCCTGATTGAGATGGAACATCCTGGTGAACTCAGATATCCAATGAAGCTTTATATCGATAGTCAGGTACTCTTTGAAGAGGAGTTTGATGCACTCACCAGGGAAGCAAATGCTGAAGGAACAGAGGCAGGCTGGGAAGATGTCCTCTGAGGAGCGAAGCGAGGGAGGAAGTGATCAGGAACCTTTCACTGAGAAGTCTCACTGAGCTTGGATGTTTTTGCAACAGGAGACGATGGTTCACTGTTGATATCTGAAGCGTGTTCCACTGGACTTTTGGTGGAGGTGGAGCCCTGGGTGACACGGTGAGGGGCTAGTGGTTGATGCAGCCTGGGAGTCACCACAACTGCAGTATATGTGAAGCCTTGGTGTCTATGAAGGGCAAGTGGGGGCCAAGCTTTCTCAGACAGGATGTTGTCATCACCGAGTGCTAGGTTGACCTCAAGATCAACAAGGGTGGAAGATCCAGAGTATTCCATATTGCCCTAATAGGGTAGGGTCCAGAGCTTAGCAACGCCTTCACCAGTGCAGTGGGGTTGATGCATGTGTTCGGGCGGAGTGACATAGCCATGACGATGCTAGACATCATGCTCCTTGCACTGCGCATGCACAGACAGACGAGAACGTCCAACGGAGGGGACTGGCCAGGTGTATGGGTTTTTGTATCAAAATTGCTGACAAAGTCCAAAAACCCTTAAATTTCCAGGTGACACTGTATTAAAGAGTAGGTCTTTCTACAGCTTTCTGCCAGGGGTGGAGGGTGGTAGCTGGGTAGATAATTCAAAATTTTGTCAGATCAGGAGAGCTTTCTCACAGTTTTATTAACTTGCCGTGAGCATCATCCCTTTCAGGCATATTTTAAGTTAATCTATAAATAGTGCCCATCCTTCTGCATTATAATCTTTGCCAAGTTTCCGCACATGGCCATTTACCTCAGTGCAGTAAACCAAGGATCATTGCAGTAAACTACTATTTTCAATAAAATCACTGTGATAAAAATGAAACTACACTGAAAGTAATTTACAAGCACATTAGTCAACGGAGTGACAGTGAGATATGTTTGCTGCAATCCAGTACTGGTCTGACTCATCATTTTGTGTTCCAGGTATATTCTGGCTTATTATCAAATATGATAAATATGTTGGATTTTAACATTAGAAAATACTAAATTCAAACATATCATTGTGATGAAATGTCCAAATGTGAGTAATTAGATAGTGTGAAATTAAAAAAAAAAAAAACAACAACATTGAAAACTGAGAAAGGAGTTTTGTGAAAAAATATTATATGATGGAGAATAATGGTTTTCATTTTTTTAATTCAGCGTCTCAAAATATACAAAATCATACTAAATTAGAAACAAAAAAAAAAAGTGTTTTCAACATACACCTGTGTAATGCACAACTAATAACCTGTACCCGCCCCGGAGGGGCTCGGGGACGGGTATTGTTTTCACTGTTAACAACTTTACGTGAAAACTACTGGTGCGATTTTGACTAAAATTACAGGGATGATGGGCTGGTAGGATGGGTCAGTGTTAAGTGGGTCGGGCCTAGATTTTCATATAGGCATAAAATCGTAAATTTTCACCCAATTTACCCCAAATTTGATATGTGGCATCTTTGACGAGATATTATCCTGTTGTGTTTATACGCCATCACTTAAATGACTGCCTGGAACGGGTTTTCTGTGCCTTGGCACCGCTTCTTGTTAATATTTAGTCATACGAGTTTTTTAAGAAGTATAATTCGCTGCAGTTATTTGAAAATTTTGATTAGCTCTTCGAGAAATAGGAAGTTATTTGAAAAAAAAGTTACTGAAAGTCAGTTCTTTCGTGTGAGATGTGCATCATCATCATTAATATTATTTCGACAGGTACTGCTAGGTCAATTCTGTTCCTGTACATGAGATGAGGACTAATGAAACACTCGTCAATCCATGAAAGTAAGTGAAGCTTCAAACCTCGGATCCTTCAGACAATCAAACCAGTGCTGTGGAGAGGGAAGGAAGGGGTGATGGTTTGCCCTCTATCGGCAGAATGAAGAAATTTACTCTGTCCCTTGTTTAGTATTCACGACTGAACTACATCATTTTGTTAGGCAAGTATACAAGCGAGGTTAACCCCTTAAGCCCGGGCATGTCTGAGGTGGTCCGTGCACCTCACGCGGGGATATTCGCATTCCGACTGACTTTTTAAAAATATTTGCCAAAAATCAGTTATTAGTCCTAGAATATTATAATTATATATGCTTATGGCATATACCTTCAGCTTTCCCCTGGGATGTTTGTTGAGCCTTCGTCGACTACCGTAGGACTTGTGGAGACTTCTGAAGTTGGGTAACGAAGTCTCCACTTTACACTTCCCGACACTCCGTAATATGGTTACCATTGCCTGATATTATAACTACAAACACTATTCTATGAATTTCAAGTAGTTTGGAATCCATACTCCAAAAAAAAAAAACACTGTGAAAGTAATGTAAATTACGAGCGCATACGAGCTTTCCTCCCGTGTTGGTTCTCCGATGGTATTCTGAGGCGGAGCTGTCATTTGTTATTTATAAACACACTCACACTTTATATTCCTAGAACTTTATTACACTTATTCATATATACAATATTTATCTATAAGTTTCTTTCAGTACTAGTAGTGTATTTTCACTCCAGGCATTCACTTTCTCGTGTATACTAGTGTAGAGAGCGAAGCTGTCACTTTCATTTTCATTACTTTCACTTTCACTTTCATTACTCCTAGTATATATATACTCGTACTCTTATATTACTACTTTACAATACTTATCTATAAGTTTCTTTCAGTACTAGTAGTTTATTTTCACTCCAGGCATTCACTTTCTCGTGTATACTAGCATAGAGAGCGAAGCTGTCACTTTCATTTTCATTACTTTCACTTTCACTTTCACTTTCATTACTCCTAGTATATATACTCGTATTCTTATATTACTACTTATTTACATTTCTGTTCACATTCTCTATTTTATTTACATTATTTACATTTCTATTTTACACTTTTATGCACTGTCACTTGCAGTAACTTATAAAACTATTTTCCACTGTTCAGTTACATGACAAATTAGCCAGTTCACGTTCCACACCACTCACTTATCCCTTTACCTCTTTACACACTAGGTTTAGTAGGGGGTAGAGGTCACAGGGCCCTTTGCATGGGGCTAAAAAGGGGCAGAATTTGACAGGCGCGAATCCTACGTGCTTTCACCTTGAAAGACGACAGTAAACTGAATACAGTGTATGGTGGCCTGCCTAGGGGAAGTGCAGTGCTGCTAATCTCAGCCTGGTGACAGCTCGTAATAAATAAGCTATGAAATGATTGGCAGGAAATCGAAACAATACATAATAAATTAGGTAGTTCCAGGTGAATGTAAATATCACTTTGGCTTCTCCCTTCCCTCCTTATATATAATTTTATTACGAGAATAGATTATACGGCATATTTCAAGAGGAAATAAACAGCGAAAATTAGCGAACGAGTGCACATGAGGTGTTGTCAGGTGATAATTAGCCAATTCCAGGTGTATGGCACTATCACTTACCTTATTTCTTTTTTGTATATATTATTTGGTATAAGAATAGGGCATCGGGCTTATTTCAATGAATGAAATCAGTGGAAAATTCCGGGGAAGATTTACTTAGCGTAGCATGGCCAGGCAGGCGAGAGGAGAGGGTAATGGAAGGGAGGTAGGGAGGGGAGTCAAGAGCAGGGAGAAATGGCTAAATTGTCAACAATGGATGGGAGTACAGATGAGATTAGGAGTGCTGACTAGTGTTGGACATTGGCAGTACTGATAGATGATACAAGCCACCACTTGAAAGCCCGGGCGAATTCAAAATAACACAGAATCACAAAAGTGACACCCCGCGGTATGATCCCTTGCTTCCAAGCGTCACGAAAGTGACGCCCCGTGGTTAAGGGGTTAAACGAATCTGCAAGTTTACACACGCTATATCACATTTCACTGACACCATTGTCAAACAATGGGTAAAGAACCATGAAGAAGCGCCACTGTCACCAAGTGGGATGAGAACTCTACCACCTCGATTCTGTACTTGCATCCTCGGTCCATTTGGCGGGAACCGTACACTCTAGGAATAAAGTCTCTGGACATAGTATAATTATGACTCAGGACATAGTGTCTCAATCGTTGCTTAGAAAAGGTGGAGTTAGGGTGTGGGAGGAGGGCGAGTGTGATGGAGAAGGGTGGGGGGAGGAAGTGGGTGGAAAAATGGACTTATGTTCATTGTTTCAGTCTTGCGTATCGACCAAGCTGCGAAGTTTAACGTTACTGAGGTGAATTTTGCTGCATAGAATAGTTTAACCATAACTCACAATTGCATAATGAAAAGAAAATTTACTTGAAATGTCTGATATCCAGAACATGGTGTGGCAATATTGTTTCACTTGGCAGGGGTTTTCCCATGGCAAGAGAAAGCACGTACTGGTGGTCAGCATTTTTTTTCAGTCCCTGTAACGATTATCTGTATTTATATATGTAATGCTAGGTGTTTTAGGGTCGGATTCTGGTCTCTCTAACGCCTAGTGTGCAGCTGGGTTTCTTTCTAGACCGGAGCTTAGACAAATAAGAGAGGGGCAGGACACAAAAACTCAAGGCAACAGCCTTACACGTGTATTGCTAAATTCTACAGGTGGATTGGGTAGATGTCACAGGAGTAATTATTATGAAGTTATAAATCTTAGGCCTAGATTGTGGGCATTAGTATCACGCAGGATACTATTTGAGACAAGATCAGGTAAAGTGAACAGCACTATGATCAGGAGTCCTAGGGCAGTGAAACCAAATACTGTCACTTGGGGAAGTCCAGATTTTATCTGTCAGGTGGAGTTCTGTTTACGAAGGCCGTGGCACTGTTTTCACTGTTGGGAGTCAAACTCGTTTGTCCGTCGTGTTATTAATTATTGTTATTGTACTGGAGCCTCCGTGTGATCTTAGCGTGAGGCTATATCACTAAGATGCAGCTCGTCCACTCAGACAGACACTTATTCCACTGCCCGGCCGTATTCACTGCCTCACAGTTACTTTATTTTATTCCACCTTTCTTTTACACTAACACTGGTGCTTTTGTATCTGACTTCCCCATATTCTACTAATTCACTATTCTGCCCTTGCTTCACTGTATCACTTTCACTGTGCTTCTGCTGTCACTCACTATTGGGACTGAGTGTGTTGGCGGTCAGGTACAAGGGCGGCGGAAACAACTCAGCCTAATTACTGACGGGGCTGAGTTCCGCCGGGGGCCTCCATATTCAGGGGCCACGGGATCACATGTAGGGGCGTCCTCTCTCGTCTGGGGCTGCTGGTGGCAAAGGGTCCCGGGCTCTCGGGTCTCAGGGCTGGAGTCTGGCCCTCTGGACTGGGGCCGAATAGCTTCCTGAATCTTTCACTCAGGCGCCTGATGGAGGACGAGGGTCTCCAGCATCGTGGTGCAGGGATGTCCCACCCGGGGGTCCTGGGGGCTGTCGGGAGGTCCTGTGGGCTGCGGTCTCCAGTGGTCGGGGATGCCCTCAGGAGTGGGCTGCAGCATTGGCCTCCATCGGGGTCCGTCAATTGAGGCCTCTCAGGGACCGGCCGTAGTAAGAAGAGCCTGGTGGTGGTCACGGGGTCTCTCCAGTAGTCCTACAGGCTGGGGCCTCCCTCTGGGTTGTAGTCTCATGTAGGGGGGGTCAGCACCTGGTGGAGTGGCTACCAGCCGTCTCCTACCGTAGGGCCCGGCTACTGGCTGTGGCCTTCTAGGGGTGCACCTACTGGCCGTCGCAAAAGCCCGGCTACTGGCCGTGGCCTGGGGAAGTGTGTGGCTATGGGCCGACACAAGGGCACCTTCGGAGCGGCTACTGGCCGTCTCCTGATTACCTCCAGAGAGGCTACTGGCCATCTCCTGTAGGAGGGTTGAGCGGCTACAGGCTGTCTCTTTAAGGGCACCTTCAGAGCGGTTTCTGGCCATCTCCTGACGATGGCGGGAGCGGCTACAGGCCGTCTCCTTATTACCTCCAGAGCGGCTGCAGGCCGTCTCCTGTAGGAGGGTTGAGCGGCTACCAGCCGTCTTGGGGGTGCTGACTGGAGCTAAACTAATAGCTCCATCCCGATCTTGTCGGTGGTCGGCTTGCCTGGAAGGTAGTCTCTTTTTCCTGCTATGGTGGCGCCGGTCGAGTTCCGGGTCATAGAGGTGCGTGGCCCAGGCGGACTTATGTCCCTGTCGTCCGGAGTCAAGTCGCGCTCTATTCACCCCTCTGTTGGCTCCTTCTGGGGGTGTTGGGCTGTCCTCCGTAAGACTATCTAGCATTTTAATATACTGTATTTCCCTTCTGAGGACTTGGTGTAATTTTCCTTGTGTTTCGTTTTATCCATTTCATTTCTTGTGCAATTCAATAACATTAAATTGCGAAAACGATCTTGAACAAGCAAGCAAGAGAAGTGATTCAGTGACATTTTTCAAAAATAAGTTTATCTGGTTCTAAGTATGGTAGAGACTTTTGGTCAGCTTTTATACTCTTCGTTGAAGTTGAGCTTTACACACACACACACACACACACACACACACACACACACACACACACACACACACACACACACATTTAAAAATCGATCGGTGAAAACCAGTGGAGTGCAGTGTATATATATTATACATTTTGAACTCAAATTTTTACTTTAACTCATATTACCAGAACTGTTGGGTTTATATGATTTGTTTATTGCATCGTGCTCAAAACCAATTTTTCTGTCAGTCCGTAGTAGATTTATGCACATACGCCGTACATCACTAGCGGCGATATAGGGTGAGTGGAAAATTAGAGCTACTCCGTTTTGAGCTCTGCTCGTTGAAATGGTTTTATTTATTGTTCTTTCGTATTTGAGGCATCCACTTGAAAATTCAGCCATTGCTATGTCTTATGACAGGTTTCATAACAATATGAGTAAATTTACACTCCAAAAACTGTTTGCCACAAAAGTTCAGAAAATGATTTGTAGTCCAGCGTGTGCAGTAAGCTCTGAAGTGCAGTGTTAAACCCGGCTGAAACTTTTTTATGATTGCAAATTGCATGGTGTTATGTTCTGATAATGGTACTGTGAGTCAAAAAATACAAAATCGATATAAATAACGTAGCATCTTCAGAAGAGATCACTGTTCTTTCTCTGTTAGGTAAAAAGTTAGTAGCCTATGAAATGCGTGACGATCGGGTAGAGCTGAATCCCTTTTTTAGCTTTTAAATGGCATGCGAAACTTGTCGCCATCTTATTTAGTTCTTGTTCTGTATTATTTGATAATTATGTAGCTTGGTTTTCACTAATATGCAACATTTGTATCCCTTGCGGTATTTATTTTTTCTTAGTTGCTGAATCTCTTAACATATATTTTGAGCGCATATATCAGTACTTGCACACTTAACATTCAGTGAGACAAATAGTGATTCAGCGTTCACGAAAAGAAAAAAAAAAATGTTGAGGGAAACAACACATATGTCCACTGTTTTCATCAACCACATCGGTGGTTCAGTTTACTTTTAAGCACAATGCCATGAGAGTCGCGATTTAATGAATGGTAAAATGATACAAAGCAATACAGGTTTGGTGGGAACGTGAGTATATAATGCCCCAGCATTAGGGTCACTGATGTGACCGTCATGAGGCACTGCATGGCATACGTTGTGCTATTATTGACCCTGAATAAATAATTTATAACTTCCCACTGTACCGGGATCCACTCTATGTTCTAGATAATGATCAGTGCTGAGAGACAATGTGTCCACGAATAACCACTGAAACGGAAACCGGGAAGTCTTGACCGACATAGTACGGGGAAATTTAGCGTCTATGATACAGTATGTAGTACAGAAGTGGTATGAGTCTTTCATATCAAATGTAATGATGCCAAAGTGTAGTTTTACCAAGCCATTTTATAAAAATGTCTTTCTGGCTGAAGATATCTGTGCACAGGTTATAGCTTCACGAATCGTTTCCCAGACGTATTTCTTTTTCCGAACACACCCTTTAAAACCGTAACACACTTTGCTCACCAAGGCTTATAAGTATAGGAGCCTCTGTGGTACAGTGGTAAAGTGTGCGTTTTCGTACACTGAAGAACAAGGGTTCGCGCCCCGCCAGGGTAATGAACTTTGGGAGCGTTCTTCTGGCCACATACTGCTTGGCAGACACAAGGGGTGCTGTGGTTGAACCAGTGTCACATGCTATAAAGTATGCTTGCACCCAGTTGGCTTGCGCGGGCCGCGGGCCGATTACACTTCGTTCACAGACTACACACACATCCAAAGCCACTCCAACATTACAGTTACAAGCACTTCTCACCCTACATACAATCTCTACCAGACAACCTAAGCCACTTGGTAGAGATACATTGGCTGTAACGTCCCCACTTCGGTCGGGATAGGCCACTTTTGCAGTGGACACTCAAACGGCTGATGAGATTATATATATATACAGTATGTATATATATATATATATATATATATATATATATATATAGTTTTTATATATATATATATATATATATATAGAGAGAGAGAGAGAGAGAGAGAGAGAGAGAGAGAGAAACTAGTCGCAACAAAATTTGCTTGCTAAAACACACACACACACACACACACACACACACACACACACACACTGTAGATAGCCACAGAAAAATGAAGACAGACAGGCAGACACAGACAGGCAAGCAAACAGATGCAGGGAGACAAGCAATGAGTAGAATGTAGCACCAGTCGAGCAGGGCAGTACTCCCAAGGTGGATGGAAAGCTGATGACAGAGAGAGCTGGAGCTCCAGTTTCATTAGCCCTCGGGACAAGTTCCTGACCATCCCCCTTTGCTGAACTTTCTCAGTGTTTCAGTAAGACAGAGAGTAGGCCAGCATGATCTGCAATACAAATTTCTCTGTCAACACCAATCTACATGCACAGCACACACCACATTTCCTTTTCAAAATTTAAAAGAAAAAAGGAAAATGGCGCACTCATACAATGCCTCGGAGTCCCCAGGGGGGGAACCATAAATGCCCCCACCATCCGCCCCTCTCCCGGTGACGACTCTTAGAGCTGCCTGGATCCACCGTCTGATTCACTTCTTCATTTCTGCAACATTTGCGGCCTTTCCTCTAAATTTCTCTCTGTCGAACACCACCTCTCCTTCTCTAAACCTCACCTTCTTTTCCTTACTGAGACTCAGCTGTCTGAGGCAAGTGACAGCAAACCCTTTTCTGTATCTTCATACTTTCTCTATACTCATTTCAAAGCCAAAGGTGGATGTTGTTTATATGTACGCAACGACCTATCTTGCTTTCATGTTCCTGAACTTGATTCTTCCGAATTCTCAACTCTCTGGCTTCGGCTCTCCCATCATTCTCTGACTATATATATCTGCGCTGTTTACTTACCTCCTAATTCTACTGACTCTCAAAAATTCTTCAACTGTCTTACTTCTGCGATGGAACACATTCTATCCATTTCTCCATTCTCTGAAATCTCCATTCTAGGAGATTTCAATGTTCAATGTTCACCACCCCTTTGGCTCTCCTCTGCTTTCACAGATCCAACTGGTGAACAAGCCTACATCTTTTCTATCGTTATTGACCTAGGGCAGCTTGTACAGCACACTTCCTGTGTCCCTAACTGCCTTGGAGACAGCTCCAACATATTTGACCTATTCCTTACAACTAATCCTTCTGCTTACACTGCTAATCTTTTCTCTCCGTTGGGCTCCTCCGATCATAACCTTATTCCCTTAACCTGTCCCATAGCTCTGGTACGGCCTGTGGACCCTCCAAAGACACGTCATCTATGGGACTTTGGAGCTGCAGACTGGGAGGCCCTCAGGGAGTACTGCTTTGATTTTCCCTGGAATGATTATTGCTTCCATGGCCAGGAGCCATCTGAGTGTGCATTGTGCATTACGGAGGTTATTCTCTCGGGCATGGAAGCATACATTCCTTTCTCATATCCTTGTACTAATGCAAGTAAGCCTTGGTTTAATCACGCGTATTCTATTGCTATCCGCAACAAGGAGAGGGCCTAAAAAAGGTACTGGAGCCAACCCACCTCTGAATCACATCTTGTCTATGTTTCTGCCTGGAATCATGCCAAGTCTGTTCTTCGCTCTGCTAAAAATAATTTCATCCATACAAAATGCTCTCAACTCTCCAACTCGAATTCTTCCCGCTCCTTCTGGCACCTTGCCAAAAACCTTTCTAACAACTTTATCTCATCATCCTTCCCTCCTCTTTTCTACTCTGATGGCTCTGTAGCTATTTCTTCTACTGATAAAGCAGATCTCTTCCCTCAGACTTTCTCCACCAATCCCACCGTAGCTGATTCCAGTGCTGTTCCTCCATCACTTCCCCCCTCGGACTTCCTCATGGCTGACATTAAAAATTCTTCAGCTGATGTATTTTCTGCCATCACTGGCCTCAATACTAATAAGTCATGTGGACCTGATGGAATCCCTTCCGTTATCCGCTAGAACCATGCTTCTGTGCTTACACCCTGCCTAGGTAAACTCTTACACCTTTGTCTTTCAACTTGTACCTTTCCTTCTTGCTGGAAGTTTGCTCTCATTCACCCAGTCTCAAAGACGGGTGACCATTCTGAACCCTCTAACTATCGTCCAATTGCTTTAACATCCTATGTCTCATAAGTTTTCGAGTCTATCCTTAACAATAAAATTTTAAAGCTTCTTTTCTGTCACATCCTTCTTTTTGATCGTCAGTATGGCTTCCATCAGAGACGCTCCACTGGCGATCATCTCACCTAGGTTTC
Organism: Coenobita brevimanus; assembly: GCF_032717465.1. NCBI lineage: Eukaryota > Metazoa > Arthropoda > Malacostraca > Decapoda > Coenobitidae > Coenobita > Coenobita brevimanus. The sequence goes on from NC_136972.1 coordinate 19,474,328, forward strand.
AGACTCCTGGTCATCCTCCTTTCGGAACTTTGGCGAAAGCTTCGCCATTGCACTTAACATCTCAAAGGCTTTCGATCGAGTCTGGCATAAATCATTAATTTCCAAACTGCCCTCTTACGGTTTCTATTCTTCTATCTGTGCCTTCATCTATAGCTTCCTTTCTGGTCGTTCTATAGCTGCTGCTGTAGACGGCCGTCATTCTTCTCCTAGATCTGTCAACAGTGGTGTTCCTCAGGGCTCTGTCCTGTCTCCAACTCTCTTCCTTTTATTCATCAATTACCCTCTAAGCTGAACATGTAATCCTATCCACTCATACACTGATGATCCCATCCTTCATCTTAGCATTCGGTTTCCGCAACGTCCATCTGAGCAATTACTTCAACAAACAAGGGATGAGGCTATGGCACACCTAATGTCTGACTTGGCTCGTATCTCTGACCGGGGTAAAAATAATCTTGTTTGTTTTAATGCATCAAAGACTCAGTTTTTACACTAATCAACCCAACAAAATCTTCCACAGGAGTACCCACTAATGTTTAATAACATCCAGCTCAGTCCTGCATCAACCTTGAACATGCTTGGAGTTTCACTCACACGGGACTTATCTTGGAAAAATCATATTTTATTTCTTGTATAATCTGATGTGAGAGGTGTAAGGCTGAGAGGGAGACCACGAATAGGATGGATGGACAGTGTGAAGAGAGCACTGGATGCGAGAGGGATGTCTGTTGAGCAAGGAAGAGTGGCTGTGCGTGACAGAAATAAATGGAGAGAAATTGTGAATGAATAAGTGATGACGCAGCCCTGAGGGGATATTCTCCCTCATTTGGTCTGATCAGCTAGTCAGGTCAGGTGCGGGTAAGGGGATGGGTCTGTTATGATGTGGCAGGGGTAAACCAGTTCTGCTGTCGGGCCCTGCTGCGGATGTCACTGATTGCATTGCGCAGTTGACCCTTGTGCGGTGTGATGCGGTGAGGATCTGTCCGTTCTCCCCTTTGGGGCTAAGATGCGAATGAATGTGTTTGAATGGATGAGTAAATGGAGAGTGAGTCGTCCTGTCTCGGCTACCTCCCTTTCCTTGGGGGAAGCAGCCTAGGTATATAGATAGATAGATAGATAATCTGCTTCCAAGAGATTAGATGTGCTAAGCCAACTCCGTGCCTTCTTTACCCCTGCACAGTTGTTGACTTTATACACGGTTTTATTCGCCCCTGTTTAGAGTACAACTCTCATGTTTGGGGAGGCTCCCCACATACAGCTTTTCTCAATATGGTGGAGTCAAAGGCTATTCGTCTCACCATCTCTCCTCCTCTAACTGGCTCCCTTCAACCTCTGTCTCTTCGCCACACTGTTGCCTCTTGATCTCTTTTCTATCACTACTTCAATGGTCACTGCCCCTCTCAACTGTCTGCTTGCATCCCTCCACCTCTAAGACGGGCACATAGCACCCGTCTAAAGACAAACTCTCATCCCTTTTCTGTCCAACTCTCTAATGCAAGAGTTAAACGTTACTCCCCGTGCTTCATTTATGCAACATGTCAACTCTGGAGCTGTCTCCCTCTAGTGTATTTCCTATTTCCTATGATCTCCAGTCTTTCAGACGCAGTGTGTCCAGGCATCTCTAAATGAATGGATCTTGAATTTGGCTCTCTTTTGTTTTTGTTTTTTTTCTTGAAAGGAACGCTTTGCGGGCTCACCTTTGGTTCCTTCTTCCTCGCATAAAAAAAAAGTCAGACAGACTGACAATCAGGAAAAAAAGAAAGATGGAAAGAAAACCCCAGTGAACGACTGATGCACGCGCACCTGCAACAACACACATACGAACACAAGTACTTCCCTCCACCCCCCCCAAACACACATGCGCGCGCGCGCGGCTAAAGCATTACACCTGTTCTGGCTTTGCGAACGTGATTGAAAAACTGTTTTTAATTATCAGATATCCACTTATTTCGGTCTAAATGCTGACATCTCTCAGTCCTGAATTCTAAACTGTACGAAAGTGGGAGATTAACGCAAGAGTAGGATTCTAGAAGGGAAACGTTCTATGTAGTAAACGCCAGTTTATAGCACCTTCGTATTCTGCAGTTGAGCTAAGCGATACCAACTGGAAAATGACGGGAATCTATGACAGGTCTAAATATTGCATGGTACAGTTCTTTATTAACACAGTGCTTGATTTATGAACCATCATAAGAATATACTTGAAATAATAAACAGACTCGTTACAACTCATTGTAAGAAAAGGAGAGGAATAATTACCGCCACTCGATAATTGTCAGAGAGAGAGAGGGAGAGAGAGAGAGAGAGAGAGAGGAACAAAACGACTACTGGGCCTTCGGAGCAGACTGTGAAGCCTATGCCCAGGGACACACACACACACACACACACACACACACACACACACACACACACACACACACACACAGATAGATAGATACAGATATGCAGATATGTATACTCATATATACTGTATATATATATATATATATATATCATCTCATCAGCCGTTTGAGTGTCCACTGCAGGACCAGCCTATCTCGACCGAAGTGGGGACGATACAGCCAATGTATCTCTACCAAGTGGCTTAGGCTGTCTGGTAGAGACTATGTGGGGTGAGAAGTGCTTGTAAGTGTAATTGTTGTGTTGGAGTGGCTTTGGATGTGTGTGTAGTCTGTGAACCAAGTGTAATCGGCCCACGCAAGCCGACTGGGTGCAAACATACTTTACAGTAAACGACACTGGTTCAACCACAGCACCCCTTGTGTCCGCCAATGCAGTACGGGGCATGAAGAATGCTCCCAAAGTTTATTGCCCTGGCGGGGCGCGAACCCTCGATCTTCAGTTTACAAAAATGCACACTTTACCACAGAGGCTCATATATATATATATATATAGCTGTGGATTGGGAGGCCCTCAGGCAGTACTTCTTTGATTTTCCCTGGAATGATTATTGCTTTCATAGCCGGGAGCCATCTGGGTGTGCCTTGCGCATTATGGAGGTTATTCTCTCAGGCATGGAAGCATACATTCCTTTCTCATATCCTTTGACTAACGCAAGAAAGCCTTGATTTAATCACGCTTGTTCTAATGCTGTCCGCAACAAGGAGAGGGCCTATAAAAGGTACAGGAGCCAACCCACCCCTGAATCACATCTTTCATACATTTTTGTCCGGAATCATGCTAAGTCTGTTCTTCGCTCTGCTAAAAATAATTTCATCCGTACAAAATGCTCTCAACTCTCCAACTCGAACTCTTCCCGCTCCTTCTGGCACCTTGCCAAAACCTTTCGAACAACTTTACCTCATCATCCTTCCCTCCTCTTTTCTACTCTGATGGCTCTGTAGCTATTTATTCTACTGATAAAGCAGATCTCTTCGCTCAGACTTTCTCCTCTAATTCCACTTTAGACGATTCCGGTGCTGTTCCTCGATCACTTCCCCCCTCAGACTTCCTCATGGCTAACATTAAAATTTCTTCAGCTGATGTATTTTCTGCCATTGCTGGCCTCAGTACTAATAAGGCATATGGGCCTGATGGAGTCCCTCCTGTTGTCCTCAAGAACTGTGCTTCTATGCTTACACCCTGCCTAGGCAAACTCTTTCGCCTTTGTCTGTCAACTTGTACCTTTCCTTCTTGCTGTAAGTTTGCTCTCATTCAGCCAGTCCCAAAGAAGGGTGACCATTCCCAACCCTCTAACTATCGCCCAATTGCTTTAACATCCTGTATCTCAAAAGTTTTTGAGTCTATTCTTAATAGACAAATTTTAAAGCATCTTTACTCTCACAACCTTCTTTCTGATCGTCAGTATGGGTTCCGTCAGGGACGCTCCACAGGCGACCTTCTCACCTACCTTTCAGACTCCTGGTCATCCTCCTTTCGGGACTTTGGCGAAAGTTTTGCCATTGCACTTGACATCTCAAAAGCTTTCCATCGAGTCTGGCATAAATCTTTAATTTCCAAACTGCCCTCCTACGGTTTCTATCCTTCTTTCTGTGCCTTCGTCGCTAGCTTCCTTTCTGGTCGTTCTATAGCCGCTGTTGTAGATGGCTATCGTTCATCTCCTAGATCTATTAACAGTGGTGTTCCTCAGGGCTCTGTCCTATCACCAACTCTCTTCCTTTCATTCATCAATGACCTTCTAAGCTGTACATTTAACCCTATCCACTCATACGCTGATAACTCCACCCTTCACCTTTCCATTCGATTCCCACAACGTACATCTCAGGAGTTACTTCAACAGGCAAGGAATGAGGCTATGGCACACCTAATGTCTGACTTGGCTCGTATCCCTGACTGGGGTAAAAATAATATGGTTGTTTTTAATGCATCAAAGACTCAGTTTTTGCACCTATCAACCCGACAGAATCTTCCACAGGTATACCCACTTATGTTTAATAATACTCAACTTAATCCTGCATCATCCTTGAACATGCTTGGGGTTTCATTTGCTCGGGACTTGTCTTGGAAATATCATATTACATCTCTTGTAAAATCTGCTTACAAGTGATTGGGTTTGCTAAGCCGACTCCGTTCCTTCTTTGCCCCTGCACAATTGTTGACTCTATACAGGGATTTTATCCGCCCCTGTGTGGAGTACAACTCTCATGTGTGGGGAGGCTCCCCACATAAAGCTCTTCTCAATAGGGTGGAGTCAAAGGCTTTTCGTCTCATTAACTCTCCCCCTCTTACTGACTCCCTTCAACCTCTGTCTCTTCGCCGCAATGTTGCATCTTTATCTCTTTTCTTCATTGGTCACTGTTCCTCTGAACTATCTGCATGCATCCCTCCACTTCTACGACGGGCGCGTAGCACCCGTCTAGCAGCAAACTCTCACCCCATTTCTGTCCAACTCTCTAATGCAAGAGTTAACCATTACTCCCAGTCCTTCATTTATGCAACAGGTCAACTCTGGAACTGTCTCCCTCTGTCTGTATTTCCTGCTTCCTATGATCTCCAGTCTTTCAAACACAGTGTGTCCAGGCATCTCGAAATGAATGGATCTTGAATTTGGCTCTCTCTTGTATTTTGTTTTTCTCTTGGAAGGAACAGTTTTGCGGGCTCATTGCCTTAGGTTCCTTCTTCTTCACATAATATATATATATATCTATATATATATATATATATATATATATATATATATATATATATATATATATATATATATACACACCTAGGCTGCTTCCCCCAAGGAAAGGGAGGTAGCCGAGACAGGACGACACACTCGCCGTTTACTCATCCATTCAAACACATTCGTTTGCATCTTAGCCCCATATGGGAGAACGGACAGATCCTCACCGCACCACACCGCACAAGGGTCAACTGCGCAATGCAATCAGTGACATCCGCAGCAGGGCCCGACAGCAGAAGTGGTTTACCCCTGCCACATCATAACAGACCCATCCCCTTACCTGCACCTGACCTGACTAGCTGATCAGACCAAATGCTGGAGAATATCCCCTCAGGGCTGCATTATCACTTATTCATTCACAATTTCTCTCCATTCATTTCTGTCACGCACAGCCACTCTTCCTTGCTCAAAGACATCCCTCTCGCATCCAGCGCTCTCTTCACACTGTCCATCCATCCTATTCGTGGTCTCCCTCTCAGCTTTACACCTCTCACATCAGATCTAGTTATCTTTTTCACCAATCGCTCATTATCCATTCTCTCCATATGCCCAAACCATCGCAACACCCTCTGCTCAACTCTACCAGCCATCTCCCGAACAACTCCAGTTCTCCTTCGCACTTCGTCATTTCGCACCCGATCCATACGCGTCACTCCACACATACTCCTCAGACACCTCATCTCCATTACATTCAAACTTTTCCTCTCTGCTACACCCATATTCCATGTTTCAGCCCCATATAACGCAGTCGGTACCACAACACCCTCATACAGCCTTCTCTTTACATCCATTCTAAGCGAACGACATTTAAACATTTTTTTCATTCCTCCCAGCACCTTTCCTACTTCATTTATTCTAAACTTCACTTCTGCATCTATTCTTCCATCCACAGCAACATGTGACCCTAGATATTTAAAACAATCTACCTCCTCAAGCAACTCACCATTCAAAACTATATTCATCCCCCTACCATCTACCAACCTCGTACACTTCATCACTTTACTCTTATTCTCATTTACTTTCAATTTCCTCCTTTCACACACCCTTCCAAACTCCTCTACCAACTGTCTCAATCTCTCCTCTGAATAAGTCACCAGTGCAGTATCATCTGCAAACAGCAGCTGCTTCAGATTGCACTCTCCATATATATATATATATATATATATATATATATATAT